>NW_020837959.1:18078178-18386239 GCF_003676395.1 Aethalodelphis obliquidens | reverse complement strand
GTGTCCCCTGCATTGGCAGGCAGATTCTCAACCACTGCGCCACCAGGGAAGCCCCTGGAAGCCATTTTCATATATATTTCATCTATTGATTTTTGTTGGTGTCTTTGTTTCAACTTGAAGTAGTTTTAGAATCATCATAAAAAGATTAAAATGTCAGGTTCTAAAATTTTCTACAATTGGGTCACTTAGACCGAAAAAGTTGTTGCATCTTCCACTGGTGAAAAAAAAAAATCATGAATAGAAGTTATTTAAAAATGTTAAGCACTTCATGATTATCTTAACAATTGTAATAATTTGCTGAGTTTCTGCAACTGTGATCTCAGGACCATTTCAAGCTTTAATTCCATTGATCTCATTGAGTCCAGAAAATAGCTTGTAAGGAAGGTTTTTATTGCCCTATTTTATAAATGAGCAGAATGAGGCTCGGGGGCTTATGTGGTCGCCCTCAGAACACCTTACTGGATAGGTGGCACAGGGCGAAATTAGAATGCGAAATTGTCTGTATTCAAACCCAGCTTCTTTCATCATACATCTTTTTATTGGTTCTCTTCATTTGTCTTCTCTCTAAAATTACAGGTGTGGTTTTAGGTTCCTTCTACAAATAGACGTGAGAGTATATACTCAGATACATAGTGTAGATATAGTAGTTCATATAGGTCTACAGCTGACCAGAAGACCCACATCACAAGGAATTTGCTATGTGTTTTATAAAAGTAACTTCTACCTTTATATAGAAACCAACTCTGAGAGAAATATATTATTTCTAATGTCATCACTTTTTAATATACTGGAAATATATAATAATATATAATAAGTAAAATTGATTAAAATATATTATTTAATGCTTAATATGTATTTTTAGGAGAATATTTACATTACCAAACAACTCAACTGGTCCTAAGATTTTCTATGGAACAGTGAATTGCTAATATTATTTTCTTAGCTATGAAAAAATATATACTAAAATATAATTTGAATCTCTTAAAAACACATAAAATACAACATATATAACATTACATATGTGTGTATACACATATATGCAGATATATAATTAATGCAAATTTTAGGAATTATAGAAACCTTTTGAGTGTTTAGTTCTACAGTTCAACTCATCCTTCCTAATACGTGCATAAATTGCATATGTATCTTTTAAATGGTTGAATTTATTAATTGTTTTTGGATATACAATGAACAATGTATGATACTGATTTAGTTGAAGATATTGTCATGTTATAAAATCAGATCTAGAATTGATATCATCAGCAGAGGTAATTATGGCATGCCATAAGGAAAAATAGAAACTTAATAAACATAAAAGTTTAGATTTTGAAATATCAGGAAGAAGAAGTTATAAAGTATATTAGTTACACATTACTATGATGATAATAATATAGTACTAATCTCTAAGCAGGTGATTGTCACTCAGGGAATAAATGCTGTTATGAAAGCTATTATGTTCCTACTCCTGGGCAAGGTACTTGAGGCTGTATAAACATAGTAAGAATCTCTGTGTCAAAATGGAAGCAGAGTTTCCATCAGTTTCTTCCAGCTAAACTCACCTTGGCAAGGAATAGAATAGAGGAGTTGTACACCTGCCTCTTTATTCCCATGAATAATAGAGAAATAGCCTTGGATGTATTTGTAATGTGCAATTCAGCTTAAGCTGCTTACTACGTATAAGTAACTGTATCGGCAGAGGAGAGTGGGCACTTATCTCTAGGACTTGGTAAATGGAGCCCCAAGAGACCCAGGAAACATAGTATTTCTGTGCAGCCTTCACATTTATCTAAAATTTCATACCATTCTGTATTTAGGTAAATAGAAACTATTTAATATAAAAACGATTTTAAAATTTCCATTAAAGGCTTAATCTTCCCCAGTTTCACCATTGATACTTCATAAAGACACACTTATGAAAATCTATATGTGAGAGATATTATCTTAATATTTACTTTCAGATATCCTGAAGCTTTGTTTCAAGATTTCCAATGTTTAATAATTCACTATGGTTTTCATAATTTAATGTAAAAATATAAAAGTTACAGTGTAAACATGGATATTTGCAAAATACAGAATACTCCCAAAGATTCTTTATTTCTTTTGGTAAAATTTTATGACTACTTTGTTGAATAAGATGTTTTTGGCTTGTGTGGGTTTTATGCTGAATTACTTGATTGAAATCATTTTTTAAATTATCTAAACTTAGGAGAAAAATTATTAAAATACCTATGTAAATAATTTACAAATGTAACCTACAGGCATGTCTGAAATCCACATAACTTAAAGTCAAATTAATTCTTTTTCTTTATGTTTTTAGATTTGAGTTAATCTCGATGCTATTATGAAAACACTTGAGGAGAAACAGCAGATTGTGAATCTGGAATTTTCCTCTTTTAACATTTATCAGTTTCCATCATATTTTCACTTTTGCAGGTCTTCATGATCTGTGCTGATAAAATATTCTTTTAAAAATATGTTTCATTATAGGTACTAGTCAGCGGCAGATGATAATACTGAACTATGCTAGTGCTCACATATAAGCCTTGTTTATCCCTTTTAAACTTTAAAAACAATAAAATGTAGATTTTCTCCATGTTTTTGTCACTGTATTTTATATGTTAATAGGCTCCCTAAATCCATCCATAAGTTTTGAATGCTCCCACCGTTATTCTAGCTAGTAGATTATTTAAATGAATTAAGCTGTTTAATCCCCTCTGTGTTTAAAATAATAAGACTATTTCACCATAACATAATTTTAATTTCTACTCTATCTTCTTCCATTGAAATAAGTGTGTAATTAGACCACTCACAGACGGCTGTATATAACCTTTTCTTAAAGGGCGTGTCTTTCATCTTTTCGGCTTTATAATCCCTAGAATACGGGAGAGCCTTTTTCATTCAGTCAGTGAACACCTGAAGGCTCTCTGCTAGGTCCTGGAGAGAGACATTTTGAAAAGGAAAAACAGCAACAACGACAACTTTGTCTTAAGAAAAGAAGCAAGTCCCAGTCACAGAAGGTCACCTAACTCTAGCTCATCCTTGTTACTCTACACAAGTAACAAGCACCTTGTATGAGGTGGCACTAACTTGAGTCTCATGAAATTTGGAACCAAAAATCAGAGAAAAGCTGGCCCAGCATGCATGGCTCTTCACTGCTGCTGTATATACCAGCAGACAGTGGCCATGGAGGAAGGGCATTTCAGACAGAGGAAATGAAACCTAAGTTTTCTGCAAAAGTCCAAAGAAATGCATTGGCATTTTGTTCTGGAGTAGTGGGGCAAGTGACATATTATTTTCATGTTAGGAAAGTTACTTTGGCAACACTTGAAAATGTTTTGTAAGAAAGAAGGAGGAGCCAGTGAAAACTGTTCAAAGCCTGTTATATTCTAAGCAGAAAAAAAAGGACCTGAAAAAAGAATGATAGTGGGAATGGAGAGGAAGGAATAATGAGGAGGTATTCTAGAAAAGAATTTGATGGCCCACTGATGCAGGGAATAAGATAGAAAGAAGAATCTAGGGTAAGCATATGCATTTAGCTTGGATGAATGGCCAGCTGGTGGTTCTCTTCACTGAACTGGGACACAAACAGATTGAGGGTCTTGTAGGAAAATAAATGATGAGTTTCATTTCAGTCATGTTGAACTTGAGTTATTTGTTGGAGAAGTCCAACAAGAGGCTGGATGTATTTATCGTAAAATCGAGAAGAAAAATGTGGTATGGCGGCATACATTAGGTAGTTATAACAGTGATAATTGTAGCCAGTGACAGAGCTTAAATGATACAAGGGACATCATATGAGAAAAAAGAGAGCAAATGGCAAAACCTTAGATGACACCCGTATTTAAAAACCTGGCGCGGAAAGAAGCTGCTGTGAAAGAGAATGAAATGTACGGAAGCTCTTTTTTTTTGTACCCACCAGACCCTGATTCCCTGAACAAATGAACATTGTCAGCTACACAGAATTTCCTTGGAAAGATGTCCATTTATTTCAGTGATGCTGTCATTGCTCAAAGCATTTTATTAGGTTCTCTTTCATCTTCCCTCTGAACTAACAGCATTTTCTTTTTAATATCATCAACGGTAGCAAAGCTTTATCCTTTGACAATAAATGTGTTTCTTTAGAAAGAGCTCAGACATCAACAAGTGTAACTATCCAGTAATGATACTTATTTTCCCTCAAATGCATTATAAATTGACTGTGAAGGCAATTTCAATGTGAGAAGTTTAAAATTAAAAGTAAAAAGCTACATTTTAATCATCTTCAAAAAAGTATATATTCTCCCAAAGTAACTTTTTGGAAGATATTTTACTGGGTAAGTTTATTATATTATTTATAGAAATACAATCAAACCTTATATATTACTATGTTAAATAACCTGATCTTTAAATAATATTACTGAATCTACACAAATTAATGTGGCTTCTGACTTTTATACAAACCTATCAACTGTCTTACTGAGAATAGTGATTCACTGTAAATGTTGAACCCATTTTCAAGTTTCACTAAAATTCTTAGACGCCCTTACATTTTTAGACATAACAGTCGACCCTCCTCACCTTTGGGCTCTGCATCCTCAGATTCAACCAACTGCAAATTAAAGATATTTGAAAAAATAATTCCAAATTCCAACAAGCGAAAATTGAATTTGCTATGCTCCAGCAAATTTTTACATGTCATTTACATTGTATTTAAAATGATTTACACAGCATTTACATTGTATTAGGTATTATTAGTAATCTAGAGATGATTTAAAGTATGTGAGAGGATGTGCATAAGTTATATGCAAATACTACATCATTTTGTATAAGGAACTCGAGCATACACAGCTTTTGGTATCCACGGGGGTCCTGGAACCAATCCCCTGTGGATGCTGAGGGAGGACTGTACTTTCTTGCTCGTGTACTACTGGCTAATCTGAATTTGTGTGAGTTGTCTGTCTTATCAAGATATTGATGAGCAGATATGCCCCAGTAGTTAACAGCTCCTGGCAATCTATCTTATTTCTTCCTTAAATTGTCTCCATGGCTATAACTTAAATGCATTTCCAATACAATCAGTGGTCAATCTAAGAGATATTTATTTATTTCAGAAACACTGAGGTCCAGAGATTACATGTTATATACCAAGATATCAACAAATTGTGCTCAATGATAAGAGTAAAATAGAGTGAGTTATGGTTTTTGTCTTTGATCAGCTCATGTATGTTAGAAGCAGCATTTGACTGAAAGTCCCCAAATCTGCAAATAAATGAATCGGACAACCAAGACTTTATTTCCCAGTGTATCATGTTAAAGAGTTTCATAGTTGATATCTAAGATACCTAGACTTCCAAGTACAAGTTTAAAACAGGCTTACAATACTAATGCTCTAACTTTATACTCTTAGCATAGAGTATATACAAATCTATTACTATTATGAAAAGCCTTTAGACCAGTACATTGGTCTTCTTAATCCTGGACTTTTGTCAAATTAATTACCAGGGGGAAACAACATCTAATCCAATTTTGACTTTAGCTCTTGTTTGTATTTTTGGAGTGTAAACATTGATTGAATTCAGCTTATTAAACATTAAGAAACATTTCTTTTTAGTATGACTTCAAATAATATAATTAATGTATCTAGAACCTTCTTTGTATCAGAAAGAAGACTGCTAAATGGAAAAGGAAAATTTATTAAGGTTAATAAATTGCCTGGTGAGCATACCACAAAGCTGGGATATGATTTAGTCTCAAGTCGGCATTTAGAAATATTCAAGTGAAGGCTGTTTGATCTTGCACAAAGATTCTTGATTGGTTAAAAGATTGAACTAGGTGAATGCTAAGGTTCCAACAAACTATGATGTTATGACTGCTCCCCACATAATTTAAACTGGAACTGTTAATACTCAGTTCAGCTTTTGCTTTTTTTCTAAAACTCTGTGCTAGGGTAGTCTTACACATTAATTTAACTGTCACGCTTAAACTCTGTGAACTCCTAGACAATGCCTGGTTCATCTTTTTAGCCCCGGTAGAGCATTCAGGAGACAGACACTTAGAAATGTTGGTCTTGTCAGTCCTTTTCCACAAAAAAGAAAAAAAAAGGAAAGGCAAGGAAATAATGAGGCTCTGGTGGCAGTTACTGGTGAGCTGTATTTTATCTCGACCATTGCATACTTGACTGTGACAAAACTTCAGGTTTCCACCCTTTCTACTGCAGACTTTTATATGTTTCTCTGCCTGCCCTGCCTTGTGATTCCTCTTTTGGTGGTCCATCCTCAAGTACTGGATGTTATTCCACAATTTTTGATACTCTAGTTTCCTAGAAGTTTGATAAGTTATCATTATATGTTACATAAAGCATGCCACAAGCACACATTTTAATCACATGCACAGACTTTTCCTTGCATAGCCCTTCACTGACTGGATAGTCATCACAGTTGATTGTTAAGGTATGTTAATAGTGTCAAAACATTGGCATCCATATAGCCACCAAATGAAATGCTTTGATTAAAAACACCCTGCAGATATCCATACAAATGCAACAACAAAGGAATAAAACGTTATAGGATGAAGAAAATGTTTGGTGCGTTTACTCTTCTAATATAAAAATTATAAGGCCATGCCTTATTCACTACTGCGTAATGAACGGATACAAAAGAATAATTCTGAGTACATTTATGCTTGCATGTGAAGTACTTAATTATAGAAACACTAAGTTGCAGAAATAAATCATTATATGAGTTGCATTTTTAAGGTTATTCAGTTCAAACAATCCTAACCATTTGCTAAATAAATAGCAAACACAGGATCTTATAAAAGAAGAAGGAAAAAGAAGATTCATAAGGCAGGTAACATTTGTTGAGCTTAAGTTATATGCCAGACACCAAGCTGGTCCCATCCCTGCATCTTAAAATGAGATTAGTATAATTAATGGTCCTGAGAAACATGTATCAGTCATACCAGGGGGACCACACAGACTGCCAGTGGTTGGCTCAGGTCTCTCCCAGCTTACTGTTATAGTGACTTTTCTTTGGGGACAAGAATTCCTGGTTTTGTGTCCCTTGAGTTTGGAGGGTATTGAATGTCAAGTTGCCACTCATCTTCCAGTGACCACTAAATCTACTTTTCCTAGCCCCACGTGAGAGACTCCCTACTCCAACCCCAATTCCATGAAACCCCATTAACAACCTACACTCTGTTTGACTCATGTATTAGTTGGGATGGGATAGGTTATGCTTCAGTAACAACTTCCAAATTCTCAGCGGTTTATCTCAGCAAGAGTTTTCTCTCGTATAGTACAGGCCCAGCAGGAGTTGGTAGCGGGGCTGATAACCTTGCAGGACCCTATAGGATATGGAAGTTCTACCTCCATAGAAGCCTCCATAACCAGCAGAGCAGAGGGGGAGAGTGCTGTGGGTCTTATCCTGATAATTAAATGCACCCATTTAAAGCTACACACATTGCTTCTGCAAAAATCTCAATAGACAAGCCTGTCAATGGCTATGTCCCAGTTCTAGAGAGGAAGGAAGTCTAATCTTCCCATAACCCATAAGGAAGAGGAAAACTCAAACGATAGGCAGCCCTATCAACCGCCACACTCAAGCATCCTGACAACCACTAAAACCACCAGCACTCCACACCTACATGCAGACACACGCACGCTCTCTCTGCTCCTCCTTTCTCTCTCAACTAGGGGATAAGGGATCAGGTGTATGTTACATATAACTGTCTCACCACTCACAACAGGTAATGAGGTTAAATATTAATAACCTGTGCTTCTGAAGTGAGAGAACTGAGACCTAGATGCCAGGCCTTGAATATAATCACACATGTTATTGGGCCCAACGTTCAAACCCAGATATTTTTGGTCTAAAACCCCTACTGAGTATCCAATTTCCATAAGAAAAAAATCAAACTCCTCCCTGTGGCTATGCAGAGTCCTCCAAGACTGCATCATCACTCCGTGGAGTCATTTCTCACTGCTCTCAACCCTTACCCTCGACTATACAGCCATAAGAAACCCCTTATGGTTTCTTTGGGCTTCATTTCAAGTGGCAACTCCATTTGTACCATTCTTCTCTCTTGTCCTCCTGACAAACGCTAATCTACTTTTAAAACACAGATCACAAGTCCATGCCCTCGATGAAGGATTGTCTGATCTTTACTTTTGCACAGAAGTCAAATAAGCTATCTGTTCTTTATGTTCCCATTGGATCCTGTGCATACTTTTATCAAACTAATTTCTGTTGCATTTACTGTCTTTGGTACCTGTTATTATTATACGCAGGGTACCTTGTGGATATCTCTCACTCATTTTTATAACTGAGTGTCTGTGTGTCTGTGTTGATGGCTGATACTTGAACATTTATTGAATGCTGAGTGGATACAGAATAAACACGTAGCAGGTGGTAAAGCGTGGGCTCTGGAAGCCCGACTTTCTCAATCAGAAAACTGCCTCCTTTCCTACCATTGCCTGACATTGTCCAAATTAACCTCTTTGTATTTCCCTTTCTTCATCTGTAAAAGTAAGGTAATAATATCATCTCTCTATTGTTCTGTCAGGGTTATTGTGAAAATAAACAAGAAAATATATGAAGGTTTTAAGGTAGTAATGATTGAAGTTAGTAGTGGTCGTGGTGATAGTAGTTGCACTAATGCTACTAATAGAGATAATCTGTGACACCTCTCTCCACTAACTTGAAACTGTTATACATCTATATCTTTAGATCAGACCTTTTCCAAATGGTAATAGATCAAAGTTACACAGAACTGGGTAAATAATTACAATTATATCACTCATGTATGCATTCAGAAGACACTACTTATGTCATGTGACAAACTTACACTAAAAAATATAACTTGGATGGATTGGTTGGTTCAGATAATTTTTTTCCTGATTTCCTATCTGCTCATGTAGAATAGAATTACCACCTCTTGTAACTTAATCCTGATCGATATGAAAGAGTTAAACCTAAACCCTCAAGCCATAAACTTAGAAACTTAGAATTTTCTCCCCATCCATTACAACTGCAGACAGGCAGGGAACAGCCATAAAAGAAAGAAAAAGTGCTTGAGTAATGGAAGAAAGTTACTTAGCCTGGAAGATACCACTTTCTCCTATCTAACATTAGGATGTTCTTTGAAAAAATGCTCCAAGGGAACTACATAAGCTTTCATAGATAATTTACAGGCATTCTAGGGCCCTTGAAGAAAGTCACTCTTGAGAGTTTACTTCTTGTGTGAGCTGTTTAATAGCAGTCAGGAACAGAAGTAGAAATAAAGAAAACACGTATGAATATATATATATATCTCAAAGGCAGAAAGCCTGTTCTACAAGAACTCAATTTTGAATGAATAAAAAAAAAATTTTGGAGCAAGGTACAGGGGTACAGACCATTGGAGGATTACAAAAGTAAAAAGAAAGCTTCACAAATGAATGAAGAAATGAATAGGATAAGGAAAGATATGTCAACTCATCTTCCTGGCTAGTACTTTCCTGGTCTACAGGTGTGATGGCATCGGTGGTTAATATTAGAATGAGTATCATAGGCACGGCCATTGCCTACATAACTAACATTATATTTCTCTACTATCCAGGACCCAATGAGTTGCAACCCCATCACTTCAAATCAATAAACATAACATATATAATTCGTATTTACTCAAATTACTAATGGCCATATAACAGCAATGTTAATATTAAAGCCTAAAGGTATACCCCTTCTGGAGTTTCCATTTTATTGTCTCATTCTCCTCAAATATAGTGATGGTTCTTGATATTCTTGAGTCACTGGAATGCTCTGGGCGATAGTTTCATCCATGTGCCCTTCTGAACTGTGAGAAAATTATCCAGATGAAAGAAATCCTCTTGACTGTGAGAAAATGGGACAATTAAGACAACAAAAATTTGTTTATTAGAACATTTTTTTTCACTTTTTAAAAATATTTTTTAAGAGCAACTGCTCCCAAATACACCACATAAATTAAGTTCCTCTTAATTAAAAGAATTTTGTTATGATTATAGGAAAATTTTTAAGGTCAGAAAATAAGGAAAAATACCCAGCAATTTGCCTTTTCATTTTAAACTCTTAAGTTCAAGCAGTTGTTGAAATCAAGTTCAATATATATTGCTCAAAATTTACCTTTTAAAAACCCTGGCCTTACTGGAGAATTTCCCAATGGTAATTTGGATTTCTACTCATTATATCTCTATGCCTAAAGTCCCTCTAGTGAAATTTGCAATGAGGATCTGGAGAGAGACAAATTCATTTTATTATGAATTAACTGTTTCATGAGCTGTTCATGACTAAATTGAACTAAATCTTATCTAATTTTCATGTGTAATCAAACAAATTAGACTTTAACAAATGACCAAAATTTCTTGCTGAAGAATTTGAAGGGATAAAAACTGAAAGAAAGAGATTGATAAATGCTTTTAGCATCAAATCGAAAATCTCCATTTGGTGCCCCATTTTTCTAATATAAATATTATTGTGAAGCTTGTAATTTTCATGTGTACTGTTTATAACCCAGAAAGCAATTCTTTCCTAAGGGGCATAGAGTTTAACAAAAACTGTTGGAAACAATCCATTTATGTCTGCAACGTTGTAAGAATTCTGGAAATTATTTCTTTTATTTCATACGTTAGATATATAGGTAGATTTTTTTTTTAGTGAATTTTTTCTTTCTTCTCTGTTTAATGAAAGAGTCAGGAAAGCTAGAATGCACGATGATGGAATCCTTCATTTGGAGGGAAAAAGCTAAATATAAGAAATATGGTTTGATCCGTTTGAGGATTTTTTGGTGGAATTATAAATTGTTACATTAAAGAAACTTTGAATTTTATAGCTATATGCTCTTATATAGTGAAAGGAACTATTTTAGGAAGGCTGATGTTGTCAGATGCATTAAACTGTTTATGGATACTACTCACAAGAGGATGACTCAAATTTTTTTTTTTAACATCTTTACTGGAGTATAATTGCTTTACAATGGTGTGTTAGTTTCTGCTGTATAACAAAGTGAATCTGCTCTACATATACATATAGCCCCATGTCCCCTCCCTCTTGCATCTCCCTCCCTATCCCACACCTCTAGGTGGTCACAAAGCACCAAGGAATCTAAAAAACAAAAACAAAAACAAAAAAAGGTTATGAAGAACATAGAGGCAGGACAGGAATAGAGACGCAGATGTAGAGAATGGACTTGAGATGTAGAGACGAAGTGAGAGAGTGGCATGGACATATATACACTACCAAATGTAAAATAGATAGCTAGTGGGAAGCAGCCGCATAGCACAGGGAAGCTCAAATATTTTTAAATCAAGATGTACCTAACAGTTTAATACCATGAATCAAATCTTAAATTTACAAACAATATTGCATTAAAAGGCTTACCCATTTTCCTAGAAATTGGCAACATTTAAAAATAGCAATTCCAATTATATATGAAGACTTTCTTGGTCCCTGAAATCACAAATGATCTCACGATCCTCTAATTTCCAGTAAGACATTGTATTTCTTTTGCATACCTCTCCATTTAATGTTTTCATATACACTTAGGTGTGTACCTGTCTTATCGCTTCTATTATATTGTACCTCCTTAAAGATGAGAAGTAGTATTCATCCTTTTTCATACCTCACAGCATGTGGCAATGTCTTGCCTGCAGCGAATGCTCAGTAACTGTTTCCGGCATCAAAGACTGAAGGAGAAAATCATCAAAATTCAGACTGCTGACCTGGAGAAAACTGAATGTAACTCCCTGGTAATAATCTCTACATTCAGAGCAGGTTTTGAAGCAAAATAGCTTCTTGACTAGGAAGAATCCTAACAGACAGAAAAGTACTGCCACTGACCTTCAAAAGTGATGTTTCGTTGTGCGCACGTGTGTGTGTGTGTGTGTGTGTGTGTAGGGGTGTCAGAATCACCTGAGGAGCTTTTCTTTTTCAAAACACAAATAAACAAACCACGCTCCCTACCCCACAGTTCTTTGTGTTGAGAGCATGGGGGGCGGGGGCGGTAAGGCGAGTGGTGAAGAATCAGGATATTTTTGAAAAAATTCTTAGGATGATTTGAAAGCTCATTAGTTCTTCCCTCTGTTTAGAATTCCTGCCCTAGAATTTTGGCTTAACTAATAAAGTCATATGGAGAATTAATTGAATGCAGATTGTCTGGAAGTAATGCATTGTTTCCAAGGGTCTTTGTGACCTTAGTCAACAGTGTACACTTTCAATATACACTAGTAGAGTTAAATCACCGACACACACATTGCTCTATAAATATACATTATTAGAGTAGCGTGTAGCATTTGTACTGTCAGTGTCATCTTGGCCATAAATTATATAGGGTAAGCCCAGTGGAGCACGTAGAGTAAGGCCTCACAGGAAAAGCACAAAATTAACATAATACTAATTATATCAAATTCAAAACAAACAAATATTTTCATTGAAAACTAAAAATTCTAATAATGCAAAGAAAACTATGTGACCCCCAAAGAGCAACATTAAAATAATGGCAATACAAACGTGAATATGAATGACATTTTCATCATATCATCTCATTAATTTACTTGAAAACTTAACCACTTTAGTGTTTAATTTCAAAACATTTTTTTCAATTTTTATGGCTGTAAAATACCCGTTCAAAACGGACTAGTCAAGTCAGTCAAAAAAATAGTCAAGAAAACTGAAGAGAATTCAAATATATTGAGTTACTACTACTTTTGAGAAACTATGATAGATTCATTGAAATACTATGTCTCGTGTAATTCTACCGACAGCCCTCCAAGATAAGTATTGCAACCCCATTTTATAGGTGAGAATGCAAAGGCTCTGGAGAGTTGGTGAACTGATACACAAGTTCATTTATTTAATAGTGATAGACTCAAGATTGAAAACAAGTCTGAATACAGCTCATATTCTTTCCACTGTTACTATACATCAGAGGTTTGCAAATGATAGCTCACAGGCCAAATCTAGGCTGTTTTCTGCTTTTGTGAGCTAAGAATGACTTTACATTCTTAAAGCATTTTTTTAAAACACAAAAGAAAGGTAATATTTCCTGACACATAAAAATTATATGAAATTCAGGTTGCAGTGTCCACAAATAAAGTTTTATTGGAACACAATCACATCCATTCATTGAACTATTGACTATGGCTGCTTTCATGCTACGGCATCAGGATGAGTAGTTACAGTAGAGATTATGTGGCCTGCAATGCTGAAAGTGTTTTCTATCTGTCCCCTTACAGAAAAAGTGTGTAGATTTCAGCTAGCTATTCGTGCTTCCTCATTAATGTATGTCTACACCTAGAGCTTAGATAGAAAGTGGAACCATAGGAAAAATAAAGTGAAAAAAGTATTATTCCAAAGGTACAGATAAGTAATATTTTTAGAGAGCAATAATGCACCAGATACAATCAATCACTCTGCATTTTCCTTTCCACACAATTTAGAGTCCATTGGTTTGAAAGCTTCTTTGAAGGGCTTGCAGCACTTAATTCATGCATTCATTAAGCCTCTCAAGTTTATTTGGCCTGAGTGTTGTGAAAGGCATCTTGGAGGCACTTTATTACACAAGAATTTGTCACTGATTAACTATTTTTTAGATGTGTCATGGAGCACAAAGATGAAGTCACAAGTGACAATTTTGACAGTATTTCCACCAACGAGTTGAGATTCTGCCAACGGGTGCTAAAAGGATTGTCTCACCACGGCATGTCTTTTCCTAAGGCCCAAGCCCAAACTCCACCCCACTCCCAGGAACCAGGTTTTGTGGAGCCTGAAGCTTATAAAATTTGACGGGCCCTTTCTAAGAAAAAGAATACCAAACTGCAAACACAAAATTAGACATAACGTCTTGGAAACAGCCCAGACAAGTGAGGGACACTGAAAATTAAATGTCATTAGCTTTAAGAAAATCATCTTTTGCTTCAACAGAAAAGAGAGACTGGAGGCATCAAAGAGAGGGAGTGGCCATATTCAGCAGTATGTTTGTGATGCAAAAATATAAATAGATTCAATCACAAAGTAAATTTTCCAGATTTCAGTTTCATTCTGAATTATGAAAGTATCTTTTATATAACTTTAACTTCTTAAGCAAGTAAGGTCCTGCTAGATCTCCCCATCTTCTCAGAAAGATATCCAGCTGTGGATACACTACACGACACCACAGCAGAGGGTAACAGCTACACTGCTGCACCAAAGAGATGCTTGCAGAAGTGTAATTCTGCCCCGTTGCACTTCAGTTCACTCCTGCTCTGCTTTCTTCCAGTTCTTTTTGAGGTTTCAACTCAGAACGACAAACTAGGGCAGCCATGTGCTCTCTGCAGGGCTCACCATGTGCCCGAAGCTTCAGAGCAGCAGCCCAGGCTCCCTGGCAGTTTCAACTCCACTGGCCCACTTCAGAAGTGCGAGCTCTTTCGGTGGACACTTCCTAGCCTCTTTACTTACTTCCAGTTTTTTCTTTCACACTCTTCACCTTTGATTCCAGATTTTTCCAAACCCAAGAAGATTTTTTTTTTTTTTTTTTTTTTTTTTGTGTGTGAGAGGTGGTTGACTAGAGTCTAGGGAATGGAGCCAGAAAAAAAAAAAAAAGAAAAGGAAAGAAGTGGACCAGATGGTAGGAAAGTAAAGTGAGGACCAGGCCTGGGTTGAAGCCAGATCTGAAAAAGGAACAGACTTGGGAGGTCTGAAGTAAAAGGCCACAGTGACAATCCTGCTGACAGAAGTGGTCACTGCTTCCTCCAGAAAAGACAATAAAGGGGTTTTGCTGCCTGTTTTTCCTTCAGCTAAGCAAACGCTTTCAAATGTCAAAGGGAAGCATGGTGGAAAGAAAGAATGCAGGCCGAAGATATGATGAGAATTCAGCCTGAAGACCAGTCTCTCTACTTACCAGCTATTTAAGCTCTCAAAAATCAGGGTTTTTTGGGTTTTGGCTGTGTTTTGGTTTTTTTGTTTTGTTTCTTTGGTTTTTTTTTTTTTTTTTGGCTCTCTTTCTTTTTTTAAAAATCTATACACATTGGTAATGATTCCTCCCAGAGCTGGGTATTATCAATATGAAATAAGACAAAATGTTAAAAGGGCCCAATATTATTCCTGGCATGACCGTATTCAGGGCCAGTACGCACCATTGGTTTCAGAGTGTTCCCTCTCCAAACAGTTACTTGGAATCTCCAAGTTTCTGGACATGCTTTTTGAGGCCAGTCGTAGGCACACTGCCCGAGGTTATCCTGGAGACCTTCACAGCCTCTCTGGATTCAAATCTGTGCTGAACTTCCGCCGTTTGCACCCTCCACTCAGATCCTTTCACGACCCCTCTCTGCCCTGCTGGGCGCTCTGCTGGCTGCATCACCCAGGGTCCCTGGCTTGTTGACGTCTGTTGAGTTGACCCTTACTTGGCATCGGCAGATCAGGGAGTAGGAGAGAGATACAGGGTACTTACTCTTACAACTTGCTCCCTACAAGGCCCCATCCCTCTACAACCAGAGCTCCTACTGGGCGACCCCTCTTCAGCTGCTCCAAGGGGCTCTGGCCTCCAGGATGGACACTATCTCCTCCCTTTGCTCCTTCAACACCAAAGGAGGTGATGGCTTCCTAAAATGCTACTCCCTGGATGCTTCACTTAGGATTTACTTTTGTTCTTTTAAGTAGTCCCTTCATTATAGCCTATGATTCTTTTAAACAGTTTCTTCATTAAATTATCTTCATTCAAGCCATCGGAATTAAATTCCTCTAGTTGGGCCCCTGCCTAATATAGATTTCATGTCTAGAAGAGTTGGGGTTTTTTGTTTGTTCCTTGGTAATCTATAGTCAGCCAGACTGCATTTAGGTAAATGTATCCATAGTGAAGTTACGTTGTAAATCACTGCCTATCAGGAAAGTTTCCTTTCTCTCTCCAAACTTAGATTTTAAACACATTTAACCAAGAAGGAGTCGTGAGGAAAGAAATAGGACATCCTTTTAGGGGGTCAAACCAACACTGACCATCACTGGGTCGTAGATGTTTCAGTCACACCTCACTGCCATTGAGCATTTTATCTTGCAGAAATAAGGGTTATATTTTATATTCAATGACATAATAACATATCACCTCTTTAATTATACATGATGTATGAAAAATAATCTAGCCTATGCTGACTTCATTATATATACATCGCTACATTTTAGACTTGTTAGCAAATTCAATTTATTTACCTTTCAATTTAATGAAGTTATTTCAAATTTCATAGATGTGGAAATAATGGAAATACAGACATTAGAAATCTTATTTTAATGTCATATCTCATTTGAAACCTCATTTATATCTTATGGAAATGAGGACTCTGGTAACCATAATTCTTAGTACTCCCATAAGTATAAAGAAATAAGAAATATTAAAAAGTAAAAAAAGATGTGCTCACGAAACTATAGTTTATAATTTCAGGGGGTGAATCTAATACAACAAAAGAATCAAATATTCAGTCACATTCTTGTATCATCTCTCTCTCTCTTGTGATACTAATGCGTGTCAAGTACTTTTTTTTCCGAGTAATTTTAAATCCAAAAACAAAAAGTTACAGCTTCTAGAGCCCTAACTAATGAGCAGTCTGTTTGTAGCTGCTAGAAGCACCAAAAATATTATTTCAAAATCTAGATATAGAAGAGGAGAAATGATTTGGAACTTGACATGTGTACTGTTTTAGTCAGGTTTTCCGTTCAAATTCTTTCTTTGTCAACCTCTTCCAAAGTCTAATGTAAATTCACATTGCCAGACCTCCCTCGTGCTTTTTTTTTTAACATCTTTATTGCAGTATAATTGCTTTACAATGGTGTGTTAGTTTCTGCTTTATAACAAAGTAAATCAGTTATACATATACATATGTTCCCATATCTCTTCCCTCTTGCGTCTCCCACCCTCCCTATCCCACCCCTCTAGATGGTCACAAAGCACCGAGCTGATCTCCCTGTGCTATGCGGCTGCTTCCCACTAGCTATCTACCTTACGTTTGGTAGTGTATATATGTCCATGCCTCTCTCTCGCTTTGTCACAGCTCACCCTTCCCCCTCCCCATATCCCCAAGTCCATTATCTAGTAGGTCTGTGTCTTTATTCCTGTCTTACCCCTAGGTTCTTCATGACATTTTTTTTCTTAAATTCCATATATATGTGTTAGTATACGGTATTTGTCTTTCTCCTTCTGACTTACTTCACTCTGTATGACAGACTCTAGGTCTATCCACCTCATTACAAATAGCTCAATTTCGGGCTTCCCTGGTGGCGCAGTGGTTGAGAGTCCGCCTGCCGATGCAGGGGACACGGGTTCGTGCCCCGTCTGGGAAGATCCCACATGCCGCGGAGCGGCTGGGCCAGTGAGCCATGGCCGCTGAGCCTGCACGTCCGGAGCCTGTGCTCCGCAACGGGGGAGGCCACAGTAGTGAGGCCCGCGTACCGCCAAAAACAAAACAAACAAAAAAAAAACAAATAGCTCAATTTCATTTCTTTTTATGGCTGAGTAATATTCCATTGTATATATGTGGCATATCTTCTTTATCCATTTATCCGATGATGGGCACTTAGGTTGTTTCCATCTCCGGGCCATTGTAAATAGAGCTGCAATGAACATTTTGGTACATGACTCTTTTTGAATTATGGTTTTCTCAGGGTATATGCCCAGTAGTGGGATTGCTGGGTCATATGGTAGTTCTATTTGTAGTTTTAATGTGCATTTCAGATACTAGCAGGGAAGAAAGAGCCAATGTACACACGAAGCCACCAGTGTAGTGTCAAGTCAAAGAGAGAATACTTGGAACTTCCAGAGAAGGAATCATGCTTCAGTTGAGGTCACTGCACCATCCCAGCGGCCACGATAGGCACCGCAGGCCTGGATCTGAGAGTAGATTGATACAGGGTTCCCTGGTGTGCATCCTGGTAGAGATGCAGGCTGTAGTACAATAGCGCTGGCCACCTAGGTGAGGAGATAATCATGTTATCAAGGATGTCAATACATTTTCTTGTACTTGGGGGTATGTCTGGTGAAATTAGAACCAGAGAAGATGAAAAAAGTTTCCTTTTTATGCATTACGTAGAACAAGCAGTAAAATAACACATAATGGGGCCTGTTCTTGCTTATGTGCAAATTTTTCCCTGGTGTTAAGACAATAACTACATTTGATACTCTCATATATAGAGTAAGCCCTACTAGTTGTCAATTGAATTGAACACTTCTGGTTGTAAAACTTCAGTAGCTTTCCTTGTTTCAGTATGTCCCTGTTTCTGGCTGTACAGTGTTTCAGTACCTACTGAATTAAGAATTACAGCCAAATGCTTTTGCTAATTTTCTAGATGTCTGATTAAACCAAATAGCTATCACTGTTGTTTGCAAATCTTGGTATAACACAGAGTTTGTAAATGGCATCATTTCCAGGCTTTTGATTGAGTTTGTACAATTTTAACAGTCAATCTTGATTTAAAAATTGAAGAATTTTACATAATCTAGATTTTTGCCTTTTTATAAAATCAGAAGATCTCACAACACAGGGTCTCTATTCCTGTGGACAATTAGCTTGAGATGGCAGCTAGCCACCACTCCATATTCTTGAAAGACTCTTTCTTTGCTTTAAGTAATATCATACTTTGTTTTCTTCCTGATTCACTAACAGTTCTTCCCCATTATTTTTTTCATCCTCCTCTAATTTTAAATGTGGGAATTTCTCAGGACTCAGTTCTAAGTCCTGAAGAAGGTTCTGTGTTCTCATTCTAAATGCTCTCCCTAGGCAAACTCATTCACTTATTACATATATATTTATATCTATATCTAAATATCTATCTGCCTATCTATCTATCTATCTATATCAGCAACCTACATAGGTCTTTTTCCAAACCAGTCTGCTCCAGTCTGCTTTCACCAATCCCACTATTCTTTTTTTTATACACTTATTCTTTATCCTATTCCTTGAATATATCACATCACTTCTAGGTATCTAGCTTTTGCAAAGCTAATTCCACTACCTGGGAGATTCTTCCTCTGCCCCTTTGCCTACTTCCTACCTATCTTTCAAGTTTCTCTTAGCTTATATCTTATTCTTCTAAAAAACTTTCCTGAACTTCAGATAAGATTACATCTTCCTATTATCTTCTTTACAGTAGCTTGAATGCCCCTCTTTTAGCACTTATCAGACCACAACATATTACTTGTGTAATTGCATGCTTAATATTGATCTTAATATAATCTGTAAAGTACATTCAAACAGGTCCTACTTGTATTTTTCACTATGTGTCTTTGCATTTAGCACAGACTTTGACACCTAATATGCTCCTAATAAATATTTATTGACTTCGACATACGTGTTAGGGTAAAAGTTATATGAGATCCTTTAGCATCCTTCAAGAAATTAAAAAATCTCTCTTTCCTAATCAAACTTCAGGATAATCCAGAAAATTTTAAATGGGTGGGCTAATTAAGTGCTTTATGGACTGTAACTAATGAATAGGTTATATTTCTTAGCATGTTATTTTAGTCTGAAAAAGCTATGTTATCATGGAATTAAAAAACATTCAAAATCTCTGAACAATAATTAGAAAGCACTAGCCACTAACAGTTTCTTTTAAGTTAATAAGTATTTGTAAAATGATATTCTTCATAATAAAGAGAGCAAGCCTATTTAGAATGAATATAACATCCACATTTGTATCTAGCAGTTTTTGGGTAATCCTCAAACTATTTTATTTCCTTTTTTTTTTTAACATGAAATGAATTGAGCATGTTAAATGTTTTGTGTCATTATCTTAACAGTGCAACTGTTTCACCAAACACATGCATGGCCAGGTTATCAAGTGTCTGAAATTATTTATTTCAAGAAGTAGACTAAAAACAAAGTCATGCATTCATATAGTTGTTTGTTGATGATTGAGAACTAGAGATGTGGAGGCTTCGTAGAAAAACAAGGCACAGAGCAAAAATGTTTTGCATCTTGAGGTTGTCTGTTGAGCAGAAAGCTGCCATCCCTTTTCTGCTTTTGCCTTAAGACCTGGAACGTTTGCATGTTCACTTGGCCAGAGACAGATGGCTGCCCACACGTTCTCCCTAGGCTTAACACTTGTTCTCCCAATACCAACCACCAAGGAGTTTGGCCCACCATCTGTGGCCTCCTCCTTGCTGTATGAATTTTGTGACAAGAAGCTGAGTAGCTTTGGACTGTACATTCTGGGACGGTGGTTTTTTTTAGTATATAAGCTGTGCAGGTCACCACCTCTACTAGTCAGGATGGGCTAGGTCAGGCAGCAATAACAAACACCACCTTATTCTGGGTGGCTTAACACACCAAATGTTTATATCTCACTCACCCTAAATGTCCAAAGGGAGCAGCGTAATGTTCAGCTCACGGAAGTCACTCAGAGCCCCAGGCTCTTGGAGGCTCCCTCTCAGCTCTTGCTCCTGTGATCACTACAGGAGAAATAGAAGTTTAAATCTAAGTGCCTACAATTAATTCCTCCTACAAGGAACTGACACGTTTCTCTTCTGCTTCTATTTCATTGGCTACAGCAGGTCAATGGCCATGCAGAACTGAAGTGTGGGAGGTGGTGGGGAGTACAGTACAGTGCAACCACGCATCAAGGAGAAGAACTGGAATAGAGGTGGACGCCTCTCTGAGGAATACAGGGGGAGAGTAATGTTTTCTATCTTAATAATCAAACTTATAAAAATTATGTATTATACTTTTCACCCTTTCAAGACAAAACATCTCTGTATCATATCCTTCAAGTTTTTTCCTTTTCTCACTATTTCAAAAAAGTTTTTCTTTAGGACAGTTAACAGTAAGAATATCCTGCAGCTCATCCAGATAGCTACGCACAGTCCATAAAACCAAAAAGCCTGCCATTTCTACAGGTCTTTGCCAAATAAGGGTGGTTCTTGCTACCCAAAGATGTCATGCTCTTTGCCACATGACCCTAAAAGCCAGATTATCCCTTAGCTGTAAGAGGTCATGACGTATGGTGTGATATATGATATGATCATATGTCATGATATGACATATCAGGGACATATGATAGGTGTGCACATGAAGAGCTATGATAAGCTCACACGAGTTACTTACGGGTTGGAGATAATAAGAGACATTCAGAGAATAGCACCTTTGAGGATACAACAAGATGAGGGTTCATTAGAACTGCTAATCCGTGATTTATCCAGTTTTCTATGAGAACAGCCATGCATTGCTTTGAAAACAGTGGTTGAGGAGTTTCCTTTATTTATTACCATACTTTGTGTCCTTACATCACCATCATAACCCAGTATCCCCCTTCTTTCATCAACATCACCATCATTATTGTTGCTTCTTCCATTGCTGGAGTCCTGATTATGTGCCAGGGCTTGTATATGGAACCTAACTGCTTATCACGTTTAACATTGTATTCAATATTTAAACTCAGAAAATCAAGAATTGTCACTTCCTTTTCACCTAAAATAAAGCATAATACACAGCCCCGGTTAAGGCATCCCCCCCCCTTTTTTTTTAATGAGTTTCGCTTAGCTGAGTTTCGCACTCCAGACATCAGAATTTAAATTGCAATTATCATTGAGATCTTCTTACTCGGTACAGAAAACAGCCAATAATGATAGCTGAAAGGACATAACAATAACTTTTGTAAAGACAACAATAATGATTCAGAATTACTGAATCCATTCTATACAATAACCACAATATAATGCTACTGTATAGAACAGAGTAGCCTGAGTGACATGCTAAGATTTATTAAAAACCATGAGATAACATGCCACAGCTTCTTGAAATTTTATTATTAACCCAAAGTCCACAATTTAAAGCACAGTATATTAAAACTGCAAAATTGAACAGAAATACAGTGGCTTTCTATTGTTAAGTTAGCCAAGCTGGAACTACATTTCCCACATTTGTCTTCCATATAGATGAATATAGAAGGTTGCAAGTGAGAATTGGCCACAAGTGGAATTTGCATATATCTTGAAAGATGGCAGGGCAGCAGCACCGATGTTTATCCTCAGAAGGGGAGTGTAAGTTTGGGAGCTATTGTAGCTCACACGCTTTGTCGCCGATCTGCTGGTTGATCTTGTTGCAGTAGCAGCCAGGCCTCTAAACTCCTTTAGTTCCTGCCATCTCCTCTTTCAGCTTCTCTAGCAACTGGACTGAGAATACGGTGTCATGGTCAGGGGCACCCACATATTTGTGGGGCACCTGCATCTAAGAACGGAGACTATGAGAAACATCCTTGTCAGTCAGTTTCTTTCCCCATTTCTCCTCTATCTTTTCCTTCCCAGCTGACCATTCAGACCTAACCCAAGAAACAGAAACAACAGCCTTCAGTAGACTGTTTAACAAATACCCACAAATGCTTATGGTCTCTCCCTATAATAAATCCTTTATTTTATATTATTCACTGCGGTTCTGTTTCTGTACTCCTCTGATAAATGAATGTTCAAAATAAAAGACTTCCTATAAATACCCAACTGCTTAGTTTCCTCAGTGGAATCCCTGAGAAGGTACATTAACTCTCTTCTGCTTTAGGGGTGAGAAAAACTGATAAATACATACAAGTTGAATTGCCTGACATCGTTTTTAAAGGCTCATAGCATATTTGATTGAACGGGGTCTTGTCTCTTATCCTCTGCTGAAATAGTGCATGTGTAGCCTTGTTCTCTGCCCTAACATGGTCACTACCCACTGCTCTCAGATCTGCCCTGAGCCTCTACTGACCTCACTGAAACCTGTGCTCTGGGATTCTGGAACCTCTCTCCTCCTTAAATACAGTGCAGTTACAGTGGCCTCTGCAAAGACAGATGCAAAAAAGCTCATCCTTCTTTTACTGCCCCAACACAAAACAATTCTGAATGTAATAAGACTTCATGGAGACTGGAGCAAGAGGGGATTACAGCATAGGGCAAAGCAAATATGAATTAAATAGTACAGTGCTCGGGGGCTTCCCTGGTGGCGCAGTGGTTGAGAGTCCGCCTGCCGATGCAGGGGACGCGGGTTCGTGCCCCAGTCCGGGAAGATCCCACGTGCCACAGAGCGGCTGGGCCCGTGAGCCATGGCCGCCAAGCCTGCGCGTCCGGCGCCTGTGCTCCGCAATGGGAGAGGCCACAACAGTGAGAGGCCCGCGTACTGCAACAGTTCTCAGAGTATGAAGAAAAAAATATTTTTAATTGCATCAACCATATATAAACCTCACATGATCTGATCTTCATCCTTGCATTCTTGAGTCAAGATTCATCTTTCTCTCTTCCTTCTCCTCAAAGAGAGTGGTTCTTTCTCAACGTCTCATTTTGCAAATCTTTCACCTTTTTAAAGAAAAATCCATTCCTAAATCACAGGCATTCACTTCATTCATCCAGGGAAATAAAAGGAATACAGTAATTCACGGTGCTGCATTTTCCAAAGTCTGAGATAATGTGCCTAAAATAATATACCATGGGTTTCAGCAGAAGCACTCAGGTGCTGTCTGGTGCAAGAGAATGGAAGGGGTATGCTATATATGCTATAACTCAATTTCATTCCTTTTTATGGCTGAGTAATATTCCATTGTATATATGTGCCACAAATTCTTTATCCATTCATCTGTCAATGGACACTTAGGTTGCTTCCATGTCCTAGCTATTGTAAATAGTGCTGCAATGAACATTGTGGTACCTGACTCTTTTTGAATTATGGTTTTCTCAGGGTATATGCCCGGTAGTGGGATTGCTGAGTCATATGGTAGTTCTATCTTTAGTTTTTTAAGGAACCTCCATACTGTTCTCCATAGTAGCTGTATCAATTTACATACCCACCAACAGTGCAAGAGGGTTCCCTTTTCTCCACACCCTCTGCAGCATTTATTGTTTGTAGACTTTTTGATGATGACCATTCTGACTGGTGTGAGGTGATACCTCATTGTAGTTTTGATTTGCAATTCTCTAATGATTAGTGACGTTGAGCATCCTTTCATGTGTTTCTTGGCAATCTCTATATCTTCTTTGGAGAAACGTCTATTTAGGTCTTCTGCCCATTTTTGGATTGGGTTGTTTGTATTTTTGATATTGAGCTGCATGAGCTACTTGTATATTTTGGAGATTAATCACTTGTCACTTGCTTCATCTGCAAATATTTTCTCCCATTCTGAGGGTTGTCTTTTCGTCTTGTTTATGGCTTCCTTTGTTGTGCAAAAGCTTTGAAGTTTCATTAGGTCCCATTTGTTTATTTTTGTTCTTATTTCCATTTCTCTAGGAGGTGGGTCAAAAAGGATCTAACTGTGATTTATGTCATAGAGTGTTTTGCCTATGTTTTCCTCTAAGAGTTTGATAGTGTCTGGCCTTACATTTAGGTCTTTAATCCATTTTGAGTTTATTTTTGTGTATGGTGTTAGGGAGTGTTCTAATTTCATTCTTTTAAATGTAGCTGTCCAGTTTTCCCAGCACCACTTATTGAAGAGGCTGTCTTTTCTCCATTGTATATTCTTGCCTCCTTTATCAAAGATAAGGTGACCATATGTGTGTGGGTTTATCTCTGGGCTTTCTATCCTGTTCCATTGATCTATATTTCTGTTTTTGTGCCAGTACTATACTGTCTTGATTACTGTAGCTTTGTAATATAGTCTGAAGTCAGAGAGCCTGATTCCTCCAGCTCCGTTTTTCTTTCTTAAGATTGATTTGGCTATTATGGGTCTTTTGTGTTTCCAGGCAAATTGTGAAGTTTTTTGTTCCAGTTCTGTGAAAAATGCCACTGGTAGTGTGATAGGGACTGCATTGAATCTGTAGATTGCTTTGGGTTGTATAGTCATTTTCACAATGTTGATTCTTCCAATCTAAGAACATGGTATATCTCTCCATCTGGTTGTATCATCTTTAATTTCTTTCATCAGTGTCATAGTTTTCTGCATACAGGTCCTTTGTCTCCTTAGGTAGGTTTATTCCTAGGTATTTTATACTTTTTGTTGCAATGGTATATGGGAGTGTTTCCTTAATTTCTCTTTCAGTTTTTTCATCATTAGCGTATAGGAATGCAAGAGAGTTCTGTGCATTAATTTGTATCCTGCTACTTTACCAAATTCATTGACTAGCTCTAGTAGTTTTCTGGTAGCATCTTTAGGATTCTCTATGTATGCTATCATGTCATCTGCAAACAGTGACAGCTTTACTTCCTCTTTTCCAATTTGGATTCCTTTCATTTCGTTTTCTTCTATGATTGCTGTTGCTAAAACTTCCAAAACTATGTTGAATAATAGTGGTGAGTGGATAACCTTATCTTGTTCCTGATCTTAGTGGAAATATTTTCAGTTTTTCACCATTCAGAATGATGTTGGCTGTGGGTTTGTCTTATATGGTCTTTATTATGTTGAGGAAAGTTCCCTCTATGCCCACTTTCTGGAGGGTTTTTATCATAAACGGATGCTGAATTTTGTTGGAATCTTTTTCTGCATCTACTGAGATGATCATATGGTTTTTTTCCCTCAGTTTGTTAATATGGTGTATCACATTGATTGATTTGCATATATTGAAGGATTTTTGCATTCCTGGGATAAACCCCAATTGATCATGGTGTATGATCCTCTTAATGTGTTGTTGGATTCTGTTTGCTAGTATTTTGTTGATGATTTTTGCATCTATGTTCATCAGTGTTATTGGCCTGTAGTTTTCTTTTTCTGGGACATCATTGTCTGGTTCTGCTATCTGAGTGATGGTGGCCTCGTAGAATGAGTGTTCCTCCCTCTGCTATAATTTTGGAAGAGTTTGAGAAGGATAGATGTTAGTTCTTCTTTAAATGTTTGAAAGAATTTGCCTGTGAAGCCATCTGGTCCTCGGCTTCTGTTTGATGGAAGATTTTCAATCCCAATTTCAATTTCAGTGCTTGTGATTAGTCTGTTTATATTTTCTGTTTCATCCTGGTTCAGTCTCAGAAGGTTATGTTTTTCTAAGAATTTGTCCATTTCTTCCAGGTGGTCATATATTGGCATATAGTTGTTTGTAGTAATCTCTCATGATTCTTTGTATTTCTGCAGTGTCAGTTGTTATTTCTTCCTTTTCATTTCTAATTCTGTTGATTTGAGTCTTCTCCTTTTTTTCTTGATGAGTCTGGCTAATGGTTTATCAATTTTGTTTATCTTCTCAAAGAACCAGCTTTTAGTTTTACCGATCTTTGCTATTGTTTCCATCATTTCTTTTTCATTTATTTCTGATCTGATCTTTATGATTTCTTTCCTTCTGCTAACTTTGGGGTCTTTTTGTTCTTCTTTCTCTAATTGCTTTAGGTGTAAGCTTTGGGGGTTTTTTTGAGATTTTTCTCGTTTATTGAGGTAGGATTGTATTGCTATAAACTTCCCTCTTAGAACTGCTTTTGCTGCATCCCATAGGTTTTGGGCCATCGTGTTTCCATTGTCATTTTTTTCTAGGTATTTCTTGGTTTCCTCTTTGATTTCTTCAGTGATCTCTTCGTTATTTAGTAGTGTATTGTTTAGCATCCATGTGTTTGTATTTTTTACAGTTTTTTTTCATGTAAGTGATATCTAGTCTTATAGCATTGTGGTTGGAAAAGATACTTGATACGATTTCAATTTTCTTAAATTTACCAAGGCTTGATTTGTGACCTAAGATATGATCTATCCTGGAGAATGTTCCATGAGCACTTGAGAAGAAAGTATATTCTGTTGTTTTTGGATGGAATGTCCTATAAATATCAATTAAGTCCATCTTGTTTAATGTGTCATTTAAAGCTTGTGTTTCCTGATTTATTTTTGTTTTGGTTGATCTGTCCATTGGTGAAAGTTGGGTGTTAAAGTCCCCTACTATTATTGTGTTACTGTCAATTTCCCCTTTTATGGCTGTTAGTATTTGCCTTATGTATTGAGGTGCTCCTGTGTTAGGTGCATAAATATTTACAATTGTTTTATCTTCCTCTTGGATTGGTCCCTTGAGCGTTATGTAGTGTCCTTCTTTGTCTCTTATAATAGTCTTTATTTTAAAGTCTATTTTGTCTGACATGAGAATTGCTACTCCAGCTTTCTTTTGATTTCCATTTGCATAGAATATCTTTTTCCATCCCCTCACTTTCAGTCTGTATGTGTCTCTAGGTCTGAAGTGGGTCTCTTATAGACAGCATATATACAGGTCTTGTTTTTGTTTCCATTGAGCCAGTCTATGTCTTTTGGTTGGAGCATTTAATCCATTTACATTTAAGGTAATTACTGATTTGTATGTTCCTATTACCATTTTCTTAACTGTTTTGGCTTTGGTATTGTAGGTCTTTTCCTTCTCTTGTGTTTCTTGCCTAGAGAAGTTCCTTTAGCATTTGTTGTAAAGCTGGTTTGGTGGTGCTGAATTCTCTTAGCTTTTGCTTGTCTGTAAAGGTTTTAATTGCTCTGTCAAATCTAAATGAGTTCCTTGCTGGGTAGAGTCATCTTGGTTGTAGGTTTTTCCCTTTCATCACTTGAAATACGTCCTGCCACTCCCTTCTGGCTTGCAGATTTTCTGCTGAAGGATCAGCAGTTAACCTTATGGGGATTCCCTTGTATGTTATTTGTTGCTTGTCCCTTGCTGCTTTAATATTTTTTCTTTGTATTTAATTTTTGATAGTTTGATTAATATATGTCTTGGCATGTTTTTCATTGGATTTATCCTGTATGTGACTCTCTGTGCTTCCTGGACTTGATTGACTATTTCCTTTCCCATATTATGGAAGTTTTCATCTATAATCTCTTCAAATATTTTCTCAGTCCCTTTCTTTTTCTCTTCTTCTTCTGGGACCTCTATAATTCGAATGTTGGTGCGTTTAATGTTGTCCCAGACGTCTCTGAGACTGTCCTCTATTCTTTTCATTCTTTTATCTTTATTCTGCTCTGCAGTAGTTATTTCCACTATTTTATCTTCCAGGTCACCTATCTGTTCTTCTGCCTCAGTTATTCTGCTATTGAGTCCTTTTACACAATTTTTAATTTCATTTATTGTGTTGTTCATGATTGTTTGTTTGCTGTTTAGTTCTTCTAGGTCCTTGTTAAACTTTTCTTGTATTTTCTCCATTCTATTTCCAAGATTTTGGATCTCGTTTTTTTTTTTTTGTGGTACACGGGCCTCTCACTGTTGTGGCCTCTCCCATTACAGAGCACAGGCTCCGGACACGCAGGCTCAGCAGTCATGGCTCACAGGCCTAGCCACTCCATGGCATGTGGGATCTTCCCGGACCGGGACATGAACCCGTGTCCACTGCATCGGCAGGTGGACTCTCAACCACTGCGCCACCAGGGCAACCCTGGATCATCTTTACTATCACTTCTCTGAATTCTTTTTCAGATAAACTGCCTATTTCCTCTTCGTTTGTTTGGTCTGGTGGGTTTTTACCTTGCTCC
Organism: Aethalodelphis obliquidens; assembly: GCF_003676395.1. Classification (NCBI taxonomy): domain Eukaryota; kingdom Metazoa; phylum Chordata; class Mammalia; order Artiodactyla; family Delphinidae; genus Aethalodelphis; species Aethalodelphis obliquidens. The sequence goes on along the minus strand of NW_020837959.1, from coordinate 18,357,932 downwards.
TTCATCTGCTCCGTATTTCTCTGCCTTCTCATTATGCTTAAGTTACTGTGTTTGTGGTCTTATTTTCACTGGCTGCAGGTTCACAGTTCCTGTTGTTTTTGGTGTCTGCCCCCAGAGGGTACAGTTGGTTAAGTGGTTTGTGTAGGCTTCATGGTGGAGGGGACTGGTGTCTGTGTTCTTGTGGATGAGGTTGGATCATGTGTTTCTGGTGGGCAGGGCTGTGTCCAGTGGTGTTTTTTGGTATGTCTGTGAACTTATTATGATTTTAGGCAGCCTCTCTGCTAAGGGGTGGGGTTGTGTTCCTGTCTTGCTAGTTGTTTGGCAGGGGGTGTCCAGCACTGGCGTTTGCTGGTCGTTGACTTGAGCTGGGTCTTAGCGTTGAGACGGAGATCTCTGGGAGAGCTCTCGCCCATTGATATTACGTGGAGCCAGGAGTTCTCTCGTAGTCCAGAGTCCTGAACTTGGCTCTTCCACCTCAGAGGCTCAGGCCTGACATCTGGCTGGAGCACCAAGACCTCTTCTCTTTTGGCACTGGACTCTGTGTGGACCACCCCATCCTCATCACAGAGGTATGCTTTCACATAGGTAGAGGCGGAAGGGATGAATCACACGCTGGTGGAGAGGTGGAGGACTAGGAGATAAACCTTCTTGGTAGCATTCTCAGCATATCGAGGAAAAGAAAGGGACTTTTGCATTAAAACAACAGCAACGATGAAAACTCTGTGCTTACAGGGTGCTAAAGGGGGTTTGATAGTACAAGACACCTGAAATTGTAATTAGGATTCTTGATATTTCAAAGACTTGTATTCCTTTCTAAAAATCCAACTTTTAAAAAAGAAATGTAGAAACACAAGAAATTATAGAACCTTTTTATATGCACCTAAATGAATTTTCATGTTTTTACTTTATTTTAAAGATGCACACACATTTAAACACTTCAGACACTACCCTCTGTCTTCCTCCTCTGGGCAGCAATTATGTTGGTTGCCAACCACGTGGCCATCCATTTTCCTTACTAACAGAATCCCAATTTTGTCTAGGCGGCAAATAAGACCCAGCCCCAGGGGAAGAGGACAAATTGGCCTAATAAATCAGAGTCATTCATCACTTTTTGCCAGTGGTCAAGTGATGGGCATAAGATGTTCATTCACCACATTCTTTCAGCAAATATTTGTTAGGTACTTACTCTGTGCCAAAGAATGTACACAGCAGTGGGCAACATCATCAAAATTCCAGTCTCCATGTAGTTCACATTCTAATGAAAGGAGAAAGGCAACAGAGAAGTAAATTTCATAGTGCATCAGGTGATAGTAAATGCTATGAAAACAAGTCATGAGAGAGGAAAAGAAGTACTAAGTAAGTGGGAAGGGAGGCAGAGGCAAAACTTGAAGTATGTGATGCAGCAGCTATGAGGATAGCTGAGAAAGAGAATTTCAGGAGAAGTAAATAGCCAGTGTAAGAGCTCAGAGGCAAGAACATGCCTGGTGTGTGTTAGGAATTAGGAGCGTTGGAAAACCAGAATGGGTAAGAGGGTGAGTAGATGAAATAAGGATGAAGAAATGATAGATGCTAGATTTCATAGAGATCTTGGCTATTTCTCTGAGTGAGATGGAAATCCATTTGGAAAATTTTGGTAGAGAAGTAATATGGCTTGATTTGAATTCTTAAGGTTCGCTTTGTGGAGATGGGAATAGATTTAGGAGGCAAAGTAAAGATAGGTGGAAGAATATAAATTATGAGGCAATTCCAATTATCTGTTTTTAAGAGGAAAGTAACTTGGACCACGTAGTAGTAGAGGGGTAAAAAATATTCATAAAGTACAGCCAACATTATTTGTATATAGATTAGAGGTGTGAAAGAGAAGTCAGGAATGATTCTAAAGTCTTCAATTTGATCAACTAGAACTAATTTGTTGGTTTTTACTCAGATGGTGAAGTTTGGAAGGATAGTAATAACAGGTTTCAGTTGGGTTATATTTAATTGGAGATACTGGAAATGCCCACTAGACATCAATAAAGAGACATTGCAGAGGGCATCAGACGTAGAAGTCTCAATTTCAGACAAAAGTTACTGGCTACATATAAATTTAGGAGTCATTAATGTATAGATGATATAAAAGGTAAGACTGAATGGGCTCACCAAAGGGATGAGTGTTAACACTGTCAAGAAGTAGTACAAGCACTGAGCACTGAAGCGCTCCAAAATTACTATATCGGAAGGATAAGGAGCCAGAAAGAAATTGAGAAGCAACCAATAAAGGAGAATATGATGTCCACAAAGAAAGAAATTATTTTAAAAACATAATGACCAACTCTACCAAGTGCTGTTGAAAGCTGACATAAAATGATACCTAGTAATTATTGGATAATGTATCAAATCAACACACAATATACCTAAAACTTACATGATATTATATGTCAATTATATCTTAAAAATTAGAAATTTTTAAAAATTAAAAATAATTTAAAAATTTATTCAACCATATCTCAGTGTGTAGAGATGGGCAAAAGGAGACAAAGATATTAAGTGTGTGGGCTAAGCATTGTATAAATAGATGCTTTTATATAATCCTCATAACAACATTCACTGTAATAATTTGAGCAACTTAGTGAAATTAACCCACTGCTATGAAAATTGCAGGCATTTAAAAAGTAGCCATTAAGAAATGAACTGAAAAAAAGCAATTTGTGGAGAGATGTAGATAATAGGAGAAAAACAGGACTCTGGAATAAGCTGGAGGTTTGGAGTAGGAGGCCAGACAAGTCGTGCTGCTAAACAAGTCTTTGTCACCTCTGCGTCTCGGTGGACAAAGCATTCCCTTCCCATGGGCAATTTGTTTTCATTTTTTAAACTTTATGTAGATGCAGAATAAGTTATGAAGAGAGTTTATTAACTCTTTTATATTAGAGGGGTAGCATTTGCTGTATCTCTTTTTTAAAACAGATATTCTACAAAAACAAAAATATAATTAGATAATCATATTTTATATTTATAATATTTTATTCTAGCCTAATACGAGGTCACATTGCAGACTTTTCTTATAATACAATGCTCAAATGGACTTCGCATATACTTTTATTAGTGTACTGTTTTGAAGGTGGTATTAATCTTTAGAAGGAAGTTCAAAATATAAACACAAGTCCCCCCTGATTATTGCACTTGAATAACGAACACACTGCAGGCATTATAACCCAACTGAACTGATTACATAAACCAATAATATCATAACCCAACTGAACTGACTACAAAGAGGCACTGATAAATGAGCTGTTTTAATAAGCATTTATTTATGAATATGTTATCAGAGTTTCTTCCATTAAAGCAAAATAATTAGGAGGCTGAATCAGATGAAGATGACAGGGCTGCCAAGCAACATCTTTAGAAGAGAACACGAGAGTATTTGGAGAAAAGTGAGGCAATGTTCTTAAATGAACTCAAATTCCTTTTCAAATTATTCTGCTGCTCAAAGAAAGACTCTTATTTAATAAAAACTCTTTGCCATAAACATCAGTCACAGTCTCATTCCTTATATGCAAAAAGGCAATGAACAGGAGCTATTTCTACTTAGGCATTAAGCACTTTTTGTCTTTAAGTAGAGGCTGTAAAGTGGAGAGGGTCATTTTGTTATAAGCACCCAAGTGAAAACTGTTATGTGATTACTATTTGTTAATGAATCATTTTAGAAGCTAAGCCGAAGACTGGAAAGGAAAATCCATAAAACCACTCCAAGTTCTCAGATCTTTGAGGTCACCAGGACTCTGAGCCTCAAAGCTGTATTATGACTGTGCACATGCGTATTTCCCTGTCATGCCCAGGTGCCATGATGACAGACACTGTGCAGATACACAGATGACACTTCAATCTCGCCATGGTCTCTAGTTATCCTTCATCTATTTTCCTCTTCTAACCCATGATCCAGAACTCAGGTCAACATGCTTTCCATCTCCTGGGTGTTTTTGCAATTAGGATAAAGATGTTAATATCTGATCAGCATTCTGTTAGAAAATAATTATTTTAACTACTTTCAAATAAGTGAAAAAGTTATCCAGGTTTTTATGTATACAGTTTAATATTTTGATGCACCACATGTTTATAATAAAATTGAATCTACCTAAAAGACAGACATTTCAGTCTACATTAATTTACTATAAAATTATATATATATATATATATATATGTATTCAAAAGATACCAGTCTAAACCCTTTCCACACTCTGCTTAAAGATAGAAATTTACTCATGTTCAAAGATTTCATATGTAATTATGGCCACAGGAGTCACAAATCTTGAAACTTCTTATCTCATGACTCATTTCATTTAGAATCAATGTATCCTCTAAATTAAATTTGTCTTCTGATAGTGCAATTAACCAACAGGATATACGTGGACTTAATCTATTTCATTGCTTTCATGTTAAGATTAAAATCAAAATGTTTTTAAATTCAGACCTTATTTTATCTGTACTTTTCAACGTGTACCACATGATCAACTCCTCAGTTGATGCCATTAAACATGTATGAATCTCAATCTGACTTTCTGATTCTGCATATTTAAAAGTGAACAATAGAACTGAAATTGATAATGATATTGAACTTTCATAATGAATAAGACTAGGTTTTAATATCAAATTTGAGACTTTTCCAACAACTGATATAACTGAAAAGTTACAGAATTTGAGTAAGTTGTTGCAAAGAAATTGACTCATCAGTGAAAAGGGAGGCTTCAACGAGACGCAGGTAGGGAACAGTTACTTCTTGATATTCCAGTGAGTTGGAATTCCTCAATAAACTGGCTGTAATTATATGAGCTGTAAAGACACAATGAGACTTTAGATTCTCAGAAGTTTTCTTAATATCATAGCCTATTGGAATCTTGGTTTAAATTATATTAAGCAAATTAAGAGAGCAAAGAAAGGCCCCAAATCCTTAGAAAGAAATACATGAAACAAAATGTCCATTTGTGTCACATTTCTAATGATTATCCAATTTTTGTATGTATATGTGTAGGACAAATACAGTATACAGTTCTTTCACTATGTCTTTAAAGGTGAACAGGATTTCTTTGCTACACAGCAAAAACCTAAGCATATTTCTGTTTCATGTTGAGTCTTAGAATAGGAATCTCTTTGGAGACTGGCTGTCTGAAATTCTCTCTTGCATGACCATTCAGGCTTAACCGTAATCCAGCTAAAGCTGGGTCACTGATTGACACTAGGCACTGGGGCAGACAGATGAATTTCTCTGGTTCAAAGTTTAATGGAACAGATCTTTTGATCTCTGATTCTGTAAGGAAGCTGAAGTTCATTTTTTTTGCCCAAGTTTCTTTGGTGTTAGTACACTGTCACATACAGATCTCATTCTCATGATTAGAATGTAAGGTAGTGAGGTCAACATTGCTAAACTAATACAGAGATTTATATTCAAGCTTCATGGCAGGTTAACTTGATCATTATTATTTCCAAGGGTGCTTAGTGTATCTAATTCAAATGTGGCATAAGCTCTTTTAAGATCTCAGTTTAGGCATAATGTCTTATATGAATATAAACTACGTAAGAATCCTGTAATTCAGCATTTGCTCTCCTATTTCTAAAATGGCCACAAAATTATTTTAATGTGACTATCAAAGCCTCAAAAATTTAAGAAAAAAGGAATTCAACTATTCCTTACTTTCTTGTAGTCCAGTCTTTTTCTCCCTACATCAGCTTCTAAGACACCAAGCAATATCTGAATCAGTGGAGGAAGAGAAAATATAGCAAGCCACATCCCCTACAGTAGAGCTCATTTTTAATTTCTAGTCTAGTCTCATGGATGCAACTACAAGACCCTTAAAACCTAACTGAAGTTGCTCTAATTTTGCATGTTTACCGAAGTCTTTTCTTGATTAGCCTAGAATAATGGGTGGGCACACACACACTCACATATCCATGCAGATACACAGATTTTTAGGTCCTTCCCAAGAAAACAGATTGTTTTGCTTTTTACAATAATCCAAGGTCCCCTCCCGTTCAAAGTGATGTGAAGTGGAAGACTTGCAAGGTGAAAAAAAAGTACAAACAGCCAGTTTTTTTTTTTTTTAACTGCATTTACTTCTATGTAGAATATTTTGATAAAGATCTCTCCTCCCAGGTCTTTGCCAGCAAATTGAGAGACAAGGTACATTTGGGCACTTTTTCCAAATTTAAATCATATTCAAATAAGACAATTTCTAACAGAAAAAAATGAACAAAATTGGCATAAAAATACAGTATAAAATTTCAAAACACCAGTTTCTCTCTAAGCATCATCTATTAGATTCCTTTCCTTAAAACATGTAGTAATTTTAAACCAAATGGGATCATGTATTTGTTCTAACAGAGCTTTTGGAAGAGTGCAAACTGCTAAGGCCAATAAAGCTGAGATTTTAAACTTTTTGCATTTCAATTGCATAATCAAAACCTGATGATAGCACATCACACACTCCAAGAACGCCATGGGCACTGCACAGCAAATGAAAATTAGTTCTAAAAGCCTTTTCATTCTCTGTGGCAGAGGACGCTCCTCTCCTGGCTGTATATGAAAGAGGATCAGACACAAAATGGAAAAAAAAATATTATGCCTGTGAGTGAAAGCAAAACCCAAAGAAAACGGAGAGCTTTGGGGGTTGAACTAGAAGAGTGAGCAGCTGTAATTAGCTCCAATGCTGTATGAGAATAAAAAACAAAACCACTTTAAAAAATATAAACAGGCAGAATGCCAGCTGAGATAGTGCCTAGTGCTATAGCAAACCTTGGTAAATAGTGAGCAATATGAAAGTAAATAGAGCTTGCAGACAAAAGTTTGACATCAATTCCTTTGGCTACATTTTTCATAAATTACCATCTGTAATAAAAGTCATTCTGCCGTATTGCTTTTTAGGTAAGACAACATTTAATACCAAAGGTTGTTTTAAATAAAGGCAGAATATCATCACATATCCTCCACTAAACAGACACAGAAGGCAATTTTAATTACCTTCTGTCTGGGGAAGTGTGAAATTTCCTGTGTTTATAGATATATTCATTTTAAGAAGGTAATGCAAGGTTAATCAACGTAGTGAAAGGGCCTTCTCTCCAGCACTCAGCATTGATTTCTGTCCTGCTTGAAACATGGTTTCCTTATTCATGATTTCCTTATTCATTCATATTCCTTATTAAGCAAACTGACCTTGCAAAAAGTGTTAAATTAAATCAGAACTTGCCTATGCATTTCTTATTTGTGCATGCTGAAGGCCATGACTTTGAATTGTTATTATATATATATATTTTTTGCGGTATGCGGGCCTCTCACTGTTGTGGCCTCTCCCGTTGCGGAGCAACAGGCTCCGGACGCGCAGGCTCAGCAGCCATGGCTCACGGGCCCAGCCACTCCGCGACATGTGGGATCCTCCGGACCGGGGCACGAACCCGTGTCCCCTGCATCGGCAGGCGGACTCTCAACCACTGCGCCACCAGGGAAGCCCTTGAATTATTATTAACCATGAATTATTGTAGAAGCTTTCATATTTGTTCATTCCACTGAGTTTAGATGAAAATACGCTCAAGCCATGTCAGTAGGAGGCACATGTGTGTTGTGTTAATATGGTCCTTAATACATTTAAGGCAACCAATTCCTTAAAATAAAATAACTTGATCTTCTTCCTGATCTGTTTAAGACAGACATAGAGAAAAAGATATCTTGGGACTGGCACTCTATTTCCTTGTATTTCCTCAGTTTTATCTTTCTACCCACAGCTTCTACAAAATCTTTAAATTTTGCAGAAAGGGCTAATTCTTCTGTATAAACGACATGAATAGAGTCAGACATTCTAAGGAGTGTGCTCTATAAGAAAGGGCAAGGCCAAGAAGTGACTCCATTCTCCAATGGCATTTTGCAGTTTTTCAATAATTCTTGAAATAAGCCTGTGGCCATGCTTGAGTCTGATGCAAAGATGGAACACTGGTAAATAAGAGAAGAAAAAGCATCCCCGGGGCTTCCCTGGAGGCACAGTGATTAAGAATCCGCCTGCCAATGCAGGGGACATGGTTTCGAGCCCTGGTCCAGGAAGATCCCGCATGCTGCGGAGCAGCTAAGCCCGTGCTGTACAACTACTGAGCCTGCGCCCTAGAGCCTGCGAGCCACAACTACTGAGCCCATGTGCCTAGAGCCCGTGCTCTGCAACAAGTGAAGCCACCACAGTGAGAAGACTGTGCACTGCAACGAAGAGTAGGCCCCGCTCGCCACAACTAGAGAAAGCCCGCGCACAGCAATGAAGACCCAACGCAGCCATTCTTTCCTATTTTTCTTCTTTAACTCATCACCACTTGATATACATTTGTTTCCCTGTTAGAATATAAGAAGCATGAAAGAATTTGTTTTGTCCACTGCTACATCCCCAATCCCTAAAGCTCATTGGAGGTGCTCCACAAATATGTTGTGAATGATTGAATGGAGAGAAACCAAAACTGATAACCTGTCAGGCCTGAATTATGCATGTACTCCCCCTTATTCTTCACTTTCTGAAACCTGCACCTTTAGAATCCTACAGGCACCTCATAACCGTACGTTAGAATGGCTGGCTGCCAGTCCTTACTTTGTCTATCTTTCTGTTGTACCTTAGAAAACTACCAACTCTTCTTTTTAAGACTTTTTTAGATTCAGTAATACTCTATCTCTTTTAGTCCTTTTAATTTTTTGAAAACTCATTCCCTTGTCCTATACTGGATTCTTTACGGGATTAATTGTGGGCATGCCCTAATCATAGCCTTTGCTATATGACTCTTCTCATCTCGTATGGAGTCCATAAGAAGCCTGCCCACCCTCTTAGCTTCAACTTTCATAGCTGTACTGATGACTACAAATATTTTCCTTCAGCAATGTTGTAGCTCTAAAATTTCTTTCCTTATAAGAAACAATATGGTGGGAATTTCCATTTGTATTGCCCTTTCCAGTTCTCTCTCCAGACCTGTGTATTTTTATTCACGGAGTCATTACTTTTCTTTGTATTGTTCCTAAAACCAACAGTATCTAATTACTCTCCATATTTTATTCATTTTATACAAATAGATCTAACTAAAAATCCCTTGCCCCCATTCCCCTTATCTTGAGATGTGGTGCCTAGACACTTAACAGCATCTTTACGGCCTTCTTGCTTCACCGCTCTCCTCTGCAATCTTTCTAGAACTATTACGGCACTGCTTCAATCATACAACTCCCTCGCTTATTGCGAAGGACTTGTGATATCGATGGTTATTAGAGTCTACATTCCTGGCACAGGTTTCAATGCCCATTACAAACAGGGTCCCAACCTCCCTTAACAGTTTTTCTCATAACTGTCTTCCATGAATTTGTCATCTGTAGCCTACCAAGTCAGCTCAATTGTGTTTTCCTATTTACATGTTTACTAATACTCCTCTGTGGAAAAGTTTCCCACTCATTTACATCTATTCAAATCTTACTCATTCTTCAAGAGGCAGTTCAAATATAATTGCCTTCATGACCTCCATTAAAAGTCTCTGGACTAACAGAGCTGGAAATACTCTGCTTTCTGAGTGCCTTAGCATGATTTTATTACTCACTGAAAGTCTGTAATTTACTATTTGGAATGTGCTCCATCCTTTCCTGAGTGTCTGCTTTCTTTCTTCTACTAGATTAAAATTCCTTGAGAGCAGATCCTGCATTCCTGACGTGTTTATTTCACTCAGTGCCTTGCACATAGTAGGTACATGTTCAATTAATATAAAATATTTTTATTAAGTTGAAATAAAAAGTCTATTTTCATGTTTAATTTGATGATAGATTATAATTGAGTTATTCACTTAGTATTTAGGCATCAAAAATGAGTTGCATACCTTTACATAGGAAACCAAGACTCCAACCTCTAAGACAATCAATCCAGAGGAAAAAAATTACATAACTTCTTATTCTTTTGTCATATGCATCATCATATGATTCCCATTCCACTTCTTTGCTCTTTGGCAATTTTTAAAAGTCAGATTTCTGAGCAGTTGCTCAAGAAGTTATATCTAGGGCTTTCAATTTTGTAACATTCCAGATGGAACTGAACTATTATTAACTTCTAGGATTTTTAAAATTATTCATATACTTAATTTTTTTCTAAATTAATTGCTTTTCAAATTTCCTGGTATAATTTAGTGACATTTACCATATACAAGGAATATCATCCCCTATAAATCATCTCTGCTGGGGCAAATGTACCCAGTATGAATGGAAGCATCTAGGAGCAAGGCAGATGATCTACAGAAGGTGATGCCTTCAAGTCCTATCCTAATCCCAAGCAGGAACTTAAATAATGACCCAGGCAGAAAAACTGGATTTCATTTATCTTTTCCAGCTGTCAAGGCTGAATTTTCAACATGTTTAGCTCAGTCAAATTCTCCTCCACTAGCATTAGAAATCTAAAAGCTGTAGTTTCCTTCATATAAATAGGAGGTCTCTTGCTATGCACCTTCTCTCATCAAAATATCACCTACAAGGAAAGAAAGGTCATAGAGGGCTTCTGTGGTGACGCAGTGGTTGACAGTCCACCTGCCGATGCAGGGGACGCGGGTTCATGCCCCGGTCCGGGAAGATGCCACGTGCCGCGGAGCGGCTGGGCCCGTGAGCCGTGGCTGCTGAGCCTGCGCATCCGGAGCCTGTGCTCCGCAACGGGAGAGGCCACAACAGTGAGAGGCCCGCGTACCGCAAAAAAAATAAAAATTAAAATTAAAAAAAATGGTCATAGAATTTTATTTACATGTAACTTTGAGCAAACAAGTGCCTTCTACAAGATGATAGATTATTGATTTTTGGAAGAGGAGTTAATATATTTTACAAAGTTTTAGTGCATATAATATACAGAAAAATTAGAAAAATTTTTAATGTTATTATACAAACATGTTACTCTCTAAATGTAATATGCAAAATTGTACTAATATTCTAGATTGCATATGAAAATTAAACATTTGACAAAAATCTCCAATAATTTCAAGATCCAGTAAACAAGCATTTAATTAGCTCTTACTATTCACCCCTCCATTTACTCCCTGTCTTATGCCCACCTCTCCCTTCGTGTTAGTGGCTGCATTACAAGTTGGCACTGTCACAGGTATTCCTTTGTGTCTGGCAATGGTCTGACTTCACATTCTCTTTTATTTCACTTCAAAACATTTGTTTGTGTTTCTTTCATCCATCAGATGACAGATATCTCAAGAACTGCAACTGCGTCTTATTTGTCTTTGAACTTCAACACCTAGAAATATTAGAATATGGTTAGTGTCAAGTAGAAGACTGCTAAATTGAACCGAGTAAGTTTTAGAGGGAAAGGGAGCAATCCTGTCCCAGAACTTCCCAAGAATCTGTATTCTACAGTTTGCTCCTGACTTCTTAAGCAAATCCTTGATTCAGCAATTCCACTTCTTCTGCCAGCCCCAGATCCTTACTCTGCTTCCGCCATTATCCATTAAGTTAACAGCATCACCGAATGCCATTGTTAATGGCACAGAGAAAGGTTGGGGCTTATCACCTGTTTTCCCTTAAAGGCTCTAATTATCTATATCCACTTTTACCTTAGAATAAAAATAAACCTTCCATTATTACCAAACCTAGGGTATCAAGGTCTTTCCCAGATTTTTCAACAATATTGGCCCATATCAAACATGATATATAGGCACAAAGAAATCCCATGATTTGAAGAAAAAAATGAGATTATTTTATTTAAAATCCATTGTGTACTCTGCTCTGTGCTACACATATCATCTATAATGTGGTGAAACCAGAGCCAATACACCACATAAGAATCTATAATTATGTAAGGAGCTGTAATTATGTTTCAGCAATGGGACTTCAGAATGTAAACAGGCTTTCTACATAAAACTTATACTTTAAAAAGAATATTTCATAATGTTAAAACAGTTAATTCAGCAGGCAGATGTCACAACTCTAAATTTGTATAAATTTAATCACATGGGCTAAAAATAAATGAAGCAAAAGATGGACAGAGACTGTATTAATACATCTACATATGTACTTAGAAATTTTAACATATGTCTCTTAGGCTGATAGAACACACCACATGTACACACACACAAAAACAGAAAAATATGGATTTGAACAGCACAAGTAAAAAAAATCAATAATAAAACCAATAATAAAATAACTTTAAAAAGTTCAAATATTTGGTAATTAAGTAACATTTCTAAATAACCCAAAATGAAAATTAGAAAATATTTTTAACTTTAATAGTAATGAAAATAAAATACATTAAAAGATTTGGAATATAGATAAAATACTGCTTAGAACAAAATTTAAAATAATAGAAAAATATAACAGAAAAAATCAGCAAAGCCAAAAGTTGGTGTTTTAAAATGATTAATACAATTGATAAACTCCTACTAATACCAATTATGAAAAAGGAGAGAGTACTCACTGTCAACAATGGAAATAAAAGGGACACAATACAAATCCTATAGAAATTTAAAAGATAACAGAAGTTTATTGCAAACAAATTCAGGCCAATAGGTGTGAAAAATATAAAATGTACAAATTTCTCAAAAACACAAATTTTAAAACTAACGTAAGAAAAAATATATTTTTTCAATATATTTGTAATTAGAAATCTTCTCATGAAAATCTCCTTCCAAAAAGATATCAACATGTTTTATCAAATCAAACCCTCCTCCCATACCAAAACATGACATGGATTTTGTAATAGAAAATTACATGCCAAACTCTTCCATGATTGTAGAAGCAAAAATCCTGTCCAAGATTATAGTAAACTGAATCTGTCAGAATGGAAAGCACTGATGCTGTGAGACACAGTAGCGTTTATTTTATGAATGGAAATTTGGTTTAATATTTGAAAATCAATCAATGCAATTAACTATATTAACAGGAAAAAAAAGAAAAATAATATTATCACAACAGATGAAGAAAAAAGTATCTGGCAAAATTCAAAATTGATTCATAAAATTGTTGTTGTTGTTTTGCAGTACAGTAATATAATAGAACTTCCTAATTCTGATAATGGGTATCCTCTTCCCCTCAAAAAAGCAAAAATTATTGCCATAGCCATAGCAGTCACTGCAGGCCTTGGGTGGATTGTTATTATTAATATTATTTTGTAACATCTTTGTTGGAGTATAATTGTTTACATTGTTGTGTTAGTTACTGCTGTATAACGGAGTGAATCAGCTATACGTATACATATATCCTCATATCTCCTCGCTCTTCATCTCCCTCCCACACTCCCTATCCCACCCGTCTAGGTGGTCACAAAGCACCGAGCTGATCTCCCTGTGCTATGCGGCTGCTTCCCACTAGCTAGCTATTTTACGTTTGGTAATGTATGTATGTCCATGCCACTCTCTCACTTCATCCCAGCTTACCCTTCCCGCCCCGCCTGTCCTCAAGTCCATTCTCTAGTAGGTCTGCGTCTTTATTCCTGTCCTGTCTCCAGGTTCATCGGAACCATTTTGTTTTCTTAGATTCCATATATATGTGTTAGCATACGGTACTTGTTTTTCTCTTTCTGACTTACTTCACTCTGTAGGACAGACTCTAGATCCATCCACCTCGCTACAAATAACTCAATTTTGTTTCTTTTTATGGCTGAATAATATTCCACAGTAATATATATGTGCCACATCTTCTTTATCCATTCATCTGTCGATGGACATTTAGGTTGCTTCCATGTCTTGGCTATTATAAATAGTGCTGCAATGAACGTTGTGGTACCTGACTCTTTTTGAATTATGGTTTTCTCAGGGTATATGCCCAGTAGTGGGCTTGCTGGGTCGTATGGTAGTTCTATTTTTAGTTTTTTAAGGAACCTGCATACTGTTCTCCATAGTGGCGATATCAGTTTACTTACCCACCAACAGTGCAAGACTGTTCCCTTTTCTCCACACCCTCTGCAGCATTTATTGTTTGTAGATTTTTTGATGATAGCTATACTGACTGGAGTGAGGTAATACCTCATTGTAGTTTTGATTTGCATTTCTCTAATGATTAGTGATGTTGAGCATCCTTTCATGTGTTTGTGGGCAATCTGTATATCTTCTTTGGAAAAAAGTCTATTTAGGTCTTCTGCCCATTTTTGGATTGGGTTGTTTGTTTTCTTGTTATTGAGCTGCATGAGTTGCTTGTATATTTTGGAGAGTCAGTTGCTTCATTTGCAAATATTTTCTCCCATTCTGAGAGTTGTCTTTTCAGCTTGTTTATGGCTTCCTTTGTTGTGCAAAAGCTTTTAAGTTTAATTAGGTCCCATTTGTTTATTTTTGTTCTTATTTCCATTTCTCTAGGAGGTGGGTCAAAACAGATCTTGCTGTGATTTATGTCATACAGGGTTCTACCTATGTTTTCCTCTAAGAGTTTGATAGTGTCTGGCCTTACATTTAGGTCTTTAATCCATTTTGAGTTTATTTTTGTGTATGGTGTTAGGGAGTGTTCTAATTTCATTCTTTTAAATGTAGCTGTCCAGTTATCACAACACCACTTATTGAAGAAGCTGTCTTTTCTCCATTGTATATTCTTGCCTCCTTTATCAAAGATAAGGTGACCATATGTGTGTGGGTTTATCTCTGGGCTTTCTATCCTGTTCCATTGATCTATATTTCTGTTTTTGTGCCAGTACTGTACTGTCTTGATTACTGTAGCTTTGTAGTATAGTCTGAAGTCAGGGAGCCTGATTCCTCCAGCTCCGTTTTTCTTTCTTAAGATTGATTTGGCTATTATGGGTCTTTTGTGTTTCCAGGCAAATTGTGAAGTTTTTTGTTCTAGTTCTGTGAAAAATGCCACTGGTAGTGTGATAGGGATTGCATTGAATCTGTAGATTGCTTTGGGTAGTAGAGTCATTTTCACAATGTTGATTCTTCCAATCCAAGAACATGGTACATCCCTCCATCTGATTGTATCATCTTTAATTTCTTTCATGAGTGTCATAGTTTTCTGCATACAGGTCTTTTGTCTCCTTAGGTAGGTTTATTCCTAGGTATTTTATACTTTTTGTTGCAATGGTATATGGGAGTGTTTCCTTAATTTCTGTTTCAGATTTTTCATCATTAGTGTATAGGAATGCAAGAGATTTCTGTGCATTAATTTTTGTATCCTGCTACTTTACCAAATTCATTGATTAGCTCTAGTAGTTTTCTGGTAGCATCTTTAGGATTCTCTATGTATACTATCATGTCATCTGCAAACAGTGACAGCTTTACTTCTTCTTTTCCAATTTGGATTCCTTTTATTTCTTTTTCTTCTCTTATTGCTGTTGCTAAAAATTCCAAAACTATGTTGAATAATAGTGGTGAGTGGATAACCTTATCTTGTTCCTGATATTAGTGGAAATGGTTTCAGTTTGTTACAATTGAGAATGATGTTAGCTGTGGGTTTGTCATATACAACCTTTATTATGTTGAGGTCAGTTCTCTCTATGCCTATTTTCTGGAGGGTTTTTATCATAAATGGGTGTTGAATTTTATTGAAAGCTTTTTGTGCATTTATTGAGATGATCATATGGATTTTATCAGTTAGTTTTTTAATATGGTATATCACACTGATTTAGGTATATTGAAGAATCCTTGCATTCCTGGGATAGACCCCAATTGATCATGGTGTATGATCCTTTTAATATGCTGCTGGATTCTGTTTGCTAGTATTTTGTTGAGGATTTTCGCATCTCGGTTCATCAGTGATATTGGCCAGCAGTTTTCTTTTTTTGTGACATCTTTGCCTTGTTTTGGTATCAGGGTGATGGTGGCCTTGTAGAATGAGTTTGGGAGTGTTCCTCCTCTGCTATATTTTGGAAGAGTTTGGGAAGGATAGGTGTTAGCTCTTCTCTAAATGTTTCATAGAATTTGCCTGTAAAGCCATCTTATCCTGGGCTTTTGTTTGTTGGAAGATTTTAAAGCACAGTTTCAATTTAAGTGCTTGTGGTAGTTCTGTTTATATTTTCTATTTCTTCCTGGTTCAGTCTTGGAAGGTTGTGCTTTTCTAAGAATTTGTCCATTTCTTGCAGCTGTCCATTTTATTGGCCTGTAGTTGCTCATGATCCTTTGTATTTCTGCAGTGTTAGTTGTTACTTTTCCTTTTTCATTTCTAATTCTGTTGACTTGAGTCTTCCTTTTTCTCTTGATGAGTCTGGCTAATGGTTTATCAATATTTTTTATCTTCTCAAAGAACCAGCTTTTAGTTTTATTGATCTTTACTATCGTTTTCTTCATTTCTTTTTATTTCTGATCTGATCTTTATGAGGTCTTCTGCTAAATTTGGGGGGCTTTTGTTCTTCTTTCTCTAATTGCTCTATGTGTAATGTTAGGTTGTTTATATGAGATTTTTCTTATTTCTTGAGGTAGGACTGTATTGCTATAAATTTCCCTCTTAGAACTGCTTTTGCTGCATCCCATATGTTTTGGGTTGTCATGTTTTCATTGTCATTTTGTTTCTAGGTATCTTTTGATTTCCTCTTTGATTTCTTCAGTGATCTCTTCGTTATTTAGTAGTGTATTGTTTAGCATCCATGTGTTTGCATTTTTTACAGTTTTTTCCCTGTAATTGATATCTAGTCTCATAGCGTTGTGGCTGGAAAAGATACTTGATACGATTTCAGTTTTCTTAAATTTACCAAGGCTTGATTTGTGACCCAACATATGATCTATCCTGGAGAATATCCCATGAGCACTTGAGAAGAAAGTGTATTATCTTGTTTTTGGATGGAATGTCCTATAAATATCAGTTAGGTTCATCGTGTTTAATGTGTCATTTAAAGCTTGTATTTACTTACTTATTTCATTTTGATTGATCTGTCCATTGGTTAAAGTGGGGTGTTAAAGTCCCCTACTATTATTGTGTTTCTGTCGATTTCCCCTTTTATGGCTATTAGCGTTTGCCTTATGTACTGAGGTGCTCCTATGTTGGGTGCATAAATATTTATAATTGTTATATCTTCCTCTTGGATTGATCCCTTGATCATTATGTAGTGTCCTTCTTTGTCTCTTGTAATAGTCTTTATTTTAAAGTCCATTTTCTCTGAGAATTGCTACTCCAGCTTTCTTTTGATTTCCATTTGCATGGAATATCTTTTTCCATCCCCTCACTTTCAGTCTGTATGTGTCCCTTGGTCTGAAGAGGGTCTCTTGTAGACAGCATATACATGGTCTTGTTTTTGTATCCATTCAGCCAGTCTATGTCTTTTGGTTGGAGCATTTAATCCATCTACATTTAAGGTAGTCATTGATATGTACTTTCTTAATTGTTTTGGTTTTCTTAATTGTTTTGGGTTTGTTATTGTAGGTCTTTTCCTTCTCTTGTGTTTCCTACCTAGAGAAGTTCCTTTAGCATTTGTTGTAAAGCTGGTTTTATGGTTCTGAATTCCCTTAGCTCTTGCTTGTCTTTAAAGGTTTTAACTTTTCCATCAAATCTAAATGAGATCTTCGCTGGGTAATCTTGGTTGTAGGTTTTTTCCTTTCATCACTTGAAATGTGTCCTGCCACTCTCTTCTGGCTTGCAGAGTTTCTGCTGAAGGATCAGCTGTTAACCTTATGGGGATTCCCTTGTGTGTTATTTGTTGCTTTTCCCTTGCTGCTTTAATATTTTTTCTTTGTATTTAATTTTTGATAGTTTGATTAATATGTGTCTTGGCATGTTTCTCCTTGGATTTATCCTGTATGGGACTCGCTGCGTTTCCTGGACTTGATTGACTATTTCCTTTCCCATATTAGGGAAGTTTCAACTATAATCTCTTCAAATATTTTCTCAGTCCCTTTCTTTTTCCCTTCTTCTTCTGGGACACCTATAATTCAAATATTGGTGCATTTAATGTTGTCCCAGAGGTCTCTGAAACTGTCCTCAATTCTTTTCATTCTTTTAACTTTATTCTGCTGCGGTAGTTATTTCCACTATTTTATCTTCCAGGTCACCTGTCTGTTCTTCTGCCTCAGTTATTCTGCTGTTGATTCCTTCTAGAGAATTTTAAATTTCATTTATTGCTGTTCTCCATTGTTTGTTTGCTCTTTAGTTTTTCTAGGTGCTTGTTAAACGTTTCTTGTATTTTCTCCATTCTGTTTCCAAGATTTTGCATCATCTTCACTATCATTACTCTGAATTCTTTTTCAGATAGACTGCCTGTTTCCTCTTCATTTGTTTGGTCTGGTGGGTTATTATCTTGCTCCTTTTCTGCTACATATTTCTCTGTCTTCTCATTTTGCTTAACTTACTGTGTTTGGGGTCTGCTTTTCACTGGCTGCAAGTTTGTAGTTCCTGTTGTTTTTGGTGTCTGCCCCCAATGGATAAGGTTGGTTCAGTGGGTTGTGTAGGCTCCCTGGTGGAGGGGACTGGTGCCTGTGTTCTGGTGAATGAGGCTGGATCTTGTCTTTCTGGTAGGCAGGACCATGTCCGGTGGTGTGTTTTGGTGTGTCTGTGAACTTAGTATGATTTTAGGCAGCCTCTCTGCTAATGGGTGGGGTTCCTGTCTTGCTATTTGTTTGGCATGGGGTGTCTAGCACTGGAGCTTGCTGGTCATTTAGTGGAGGTGGGTCTTAGTGTTGAGATGGAGATCTCTGGGAGAACTCTTGTCAATTGATATTACGTGAGGCCAGGAGGCCTCTGGTGGTCCAATGCCCTGAATTCAGTTCTCCCACTTCAGAGGCTCAGGTCTGACACCTGGTCAGAGCACAAAGACCCTGTCAGCCAAACGGCTCTGTTTTGAAGAACCAGACGTTCACGGACATAATTTATTGGCACTGATAGGTATGAACTGATTTGGCCACAATTCGTAAAGGCACAATTCCCTTCAGACTTTCCTCATGTGCACAAGAGCAAATGCTTTACTCCGAGACATCAGAACAAATGAGCGGATGTTGATGAGTTTGCTGCCTCCAAACTCTGGAACTCCACACTCCAGAGGCCCTCCTTTGGACGTGCTGCCTCTCCCCTTCCGAACAGGTCCTAAGTTTTAGGAATAACCCTTTGAAGAGCTAATTTATTGGGATACCAGCCTCAGGGCAGCCAGGCCAGGGCTCTCAAACTTGTCTGCGGTCTCTCCCATCACCCTGTGGTTTCTTTTTTTAACATCTTTATTGAGGTATAATTGCTTTACAATGGTGTGTTAGTTTCTGCTTTATAACAAAGTGAATCACTTATACATATACATACGTTCCCATATCTCTTCCCTCTTCCATCTTCCTCCCTGCCACCCTCCCTATCCCACCACTCCAGGCGGTCACAAAGCACCGAGCTGATCTCCCTGTGCTATGCGGCTGCTTCCCACTAGCTATCCACCTTATGTTTGGTAGTGTATATATGTCCATGCCTCTCTCTCGCTTTGTCAGACCTCACCCATCCCCCTCCCCATATGCTCAAGTCCGTTCTCTAGTAGGTCTGTGTCTTTATTCCTTTCTTACCCCTAGGTGCTTCATGACTTTTTTTCCCCTTAAATTCCATATATATGTTAGCATATGGTATTTGTCTTTCTCTTTCTGACTTACTTCACTCTGTATGACAGACTCTAGGTCTACCCACCTCATTACAAATAGCTCAATTTCGTTTCTTTTTATGGCTGAGTAATATTCCATTGTATATATGTGCCATTTCTTCTCTATCCATTCATCCGACGGTGGCCACTTAGGTTGTTTCCATCTCCGGGCTATTGTAAATAGAACTGCAGTGAACATTTTGGTACATGACTCTTTTTGAATTATGGTTTTCTCAGGGTATATGCCCAGTAGTGGGATTGCTGTTTCATATGGTAGTTCTATTTGTAGTTTTTTAAGGAACCTGCATACTGTCCTCCATAGGGGATGTCCCAATTCACATTCCCACCAGCAGTGAAAGAGTGTTCCCTTTTCTCCACACCCTCTCCAGCACTTATTGTTTCTAGTTTTTTGATGATGGCCATTCTGACTGGTGTGAGATGATATCTCATTGTAGTTTTGATTTGCATTTCTCTAATGATTAATGATGTTGAGCATTCTTTCATGTGTTTGTTGGCAGTCTGTATATCTTCTTTGGAGAAATGTCTATTTATGTCTTCTGCCCATTTTTGGATTGGGTTGTTTGTTTTTTTGTTATTGAGCTGCATGAGCTGCTTGTAAATTTTGGAAATTAAACCTTTGTCAGTTGCTTCATTTGCAAATATCTTCTCCCATTCTGAGGGCTGTCTTTTGGTATTGTTTATGGTTTCCTTTGATGTGAAAAGCTTTGAAGTTTCATTAGGTCCCACTTGTTTATTTTTGTTTTTATTTCCATTTCTCTAGGAGGTGGGTCAAAAAGGATCTTGCTGTGATTTATGTCATAGAGTGTGCTGCCTATGTTTTCCTCTAACAGTTTGATAGTTTCTGGCCTTACATTTAGGTCTTTAATCCATTTTGAGCTTATTTTTGTGTATGGCGTTAGGGAGTGATCTAATCTCATACTTTTACATGTACCTGTCCAGTTTTCCCAGCACCACTTATTGAAGAGGCTGTCCTTTCTCCACTGTACATTCCTGCCTACTTTATCAAAGATAAGGTGACCATATGTGTGTGGGTTTATCTCTGGGCTTTCTATCCTGTTCCATTGATCTATCTTTCTGTTTTTGTGCCAGTACTATACTGTCTTGATTACTGTAGCTTGGTAGTATAGTGTGAAGTCAGGGAGACTGATTCCTCCAACTCCGTTTTTCATTCTCAAGATTGCTTTGCCTATTCGGGGTCTTTTGTGTTTCCACACAAATTGTGAAATTTTTTGTTCTAGTTCTGTGAAAAATGCCAGTGGTAGTTTGATAGGGATTGCACTGAATCTGTGGATTGCTTTGGGTAGTAGAGTCATTTTCACAATGTTGATTCTTCCATTCCAAGAACATGGTATATCTTTCCATCTATTTGTATCATCTTTAATTTCTTTCATCAGTGTCTTATAATTTTCTGCATACAGGTCTTTTGTCTCCTTAGGGAGGTTTATTCCTAGATATTTTATTCTTTTTGTTGCAGTGGTAAATGGGAGTGTTTCCTTGATTTCACTTTCAGATTTTTAATCATTAGTGTATAGGAATGCCAGAGATTCCTGTGCATTAATTTTGTATCCTGCTACTTTACCAAATTAATACATTAGCTCTAGTAGTTTTCTGGTAGCATCGTTAGGCTTCTCTATGTATAGTATCATGTCATCTGCAAACAGTGACAGCTTTACTTCTTCTTTTCTGATTTGTATTCCTTTTATTTCCTTTTCTTCTCTGATTGCTATGGCTAAAAATTCCAATATTATGTTGAATAACAGTGGTGAGAGTGGACAACCTTGTCTTGTTCCTGATCTTAGTGGAAATGCTTTCAGTTTTTCACCATTGAGGATGATGTTGGGTGGGTTTGTCATGTATGGCCTTTATTATGTTGAGGAAAGTTCCCTCTATGCCTACTTTCTGCAGGGTTTTTATCATAAATGGGTGTTGAATTTTGTCAAAAGCTTTCTCTGCATCTATTGAGATGATCATATGGTTTTTCTGCTTCAATTTGTTAATATGGTTTATCACATTGATTGATTTGAGTATATTGAAGAATCCTTGCATTCCTGGGATAAACCCCACTTGATCATGGTGTATGATCCTTTTAATGTGCTGCTGGATTCTGTTTGCTAGTATTTTGTTGAGGATTTTTGCATCTATGTTCATCAGTGATATTGGCCTGTAGTTTTCTTTGTGACATTCTTGTCTGGTTTTGGTATCAAGGTGATGGTGGCCTCATAGAATGAGTTTGGGAGTGTTCCTCCCTCTGCTATAATTTGGAAGAGTTTGAGAAGGATAGATGTTAGCTCTTCTCTAAATGTTTGACAGAATTCGCCTGTGAAGCCACCTGGTCCTGAGCTTTTGTTTGTTGGAAGATTTTTAATCAGTTTCAATTTCAGTGCTTGTGGTTGGTCTGTTCATATATTCTATTTCTTTCTGATTCAGTCTTGGCAGGTTGTGCACTTCTAAGAATTTGTCCATTTCTTCCAGGTTGTCCACTTTATTGGCATAGAGTTGCTTGTAGTAATCTCTCATGATCTTCTGCATTTCTGCAGTGTCAGTTGTTACTTCTCCTTTTTCATTTCTAATTCTATTGATTTGAGTCTTCTCTCTTTTTTTCTTGATGAGTGTGACTAATGGTTTATCAATTTTGTTTATCTTCTCAAAGAACCAGCTTTTAGTTTTATTGATCTTTGCTATCATTTCCTTCATTTCTTTTTCATTTATTTCTGATCTAATTTTTATGATTTCTTTCCTTCTGCTAACTTTGGGGTTGTTTGTTCTTGTTTCTCTCATTGCTTTAGGTGCAAGGTTAGGTTGTTTATTCGAGATGTTTCCTGTTTCTTAAGGTAGGCTTGTATTGCTATAAACTACCCTCTTAGAACTTCTTTTGCTGCATACCATACGTTTTGGGTTTTCGTCTCTCCACTGTCTTTTGTTTCTAGGTATTTTTTTATTTCCTCTTTGATTTCTTCAGTGATCACTTCGTTTTTATGTAGTGTATTGTTTAGCCTCCGTGTGTTTGTATTTTTTACAGATCTTTTCCTGTAATTGATATCTAGTCTCATAGCGTTGTGGTTGGAAAAGATACTTGATACAATTTCAATTTTCTTAAATTTACCAAGGCTTGATTTGTGACCCAAGCTATGATCTATCCTGGAGAAGGTTCCATGAGCACTTGAGAAAAATGTGTATTCTGTTGTTTTTGGATGGAATGTCCTATAAATATCAATTAAGTCCATCTTGTTTAATGTATCATTTAAAGCTTGTGTTTCCTTACTTATTTTCATTTTGGATGAGCTGTCCATTGGTGAGAGTGGGGTGTTAAAGTCCCCTATTATGAATGTGTTACTGTCGATTTCCCCTTTTATGGCTGTTAGTATTTGCCTTATGTATTGAGGTGCTCCTATGTTGGGTGCATAA
Organism: Aethalodelphis obliquidens; assembly: GCF_003676395.1. NCBI lineage: Eukaryota > Metazoa > Chordata > Mammalia > Artiodactyla > Delphinidae > Aethalodelphis > Aethalodelphis obliquidens. The sequence continues at coordinate 18,335,049 of NW_020837959.1, read as the reverse complement.
ATATTTACAATTGTTATATCTTCTTGGATCGATCCCTTGATCATTACGTAGAGTCCTTTTTTGTCTCTTCTAATACTCTTTATTATAAAGTCTATTTTGTCTGATATGAGAATTGCTACTCCAGCTTTCTTTTGGTTTCCATTTGCATTGAATATCTTTTTCCATCCCCTTACTTTCAGTCTGTATGTGTCTCTAGGTCTGAAGTGGGTCTCTTGTAGACAGCATATATATGGGTCTTGTTTTTGTATCCATTCAGCCAATCTGTGTCTTTTGGTGGGAGCATTTAGTCCATTTACATTTAAGGTAATTATCGATATGTATGTTCCTATTCCCATTTTCTTAATTGTTTCGGTTTCGTTATTGTAGGTCTTTTCCTTCTCTTGTGTTTCCTGCCTAGAGAAGTTCCTTTAGCATTTGTTGTAAAGCTGGTTTGGTGGTGCTGAACTCTCTCAGCTTTTGCTTTTCTGTAAAGGTTTTAATTTCTCCATCAATTCTGAATGAGATCCTTGCTGGGTAGAGTAATCTTGGTTGCAGGTTTTTCTCCTTCATCACTTTAAATATGTCCTGCCACTCCCTTCTGGCTTGCAGAGTTTCTGCTGAAAGATCAGCTGTTAACCTCATAGGGATTCCCTTGTGTGTTATTTGTTGTTTTTCCCTTGCTGCTTTTAATATGATTTCTTTGTATTTAATTTTTGACAGTTTGATTAATATGTGTCTTGGCATGTTTCTCCTTGGATTTATCCTGTACGGGACTCTCTGTGCTTCCTGGACTTGATTACTATTTCCTTTCCCATATTAGGGAAGTTTTCATCTATAATCTCTTCAAATATTTTCTCAGTCCCTTTCTTTTTCTCTTCTTCTTCTGGAACCCCTGTAATTTGAATGTTGGTGCGTTTAATGTTGTCCCAGAGGTCTCTGACACTGTCCTCAGTTCTTTTCATTCTTTTTTCTTTATTCTGCTCTGCAGTAGTTATTTCCACTATTTTATCTTCCAGGCCACTTATCTGTTCTTCTGCCTCAGTTATTCTTCTATTGATCCCATCTAGAGTATTTTTAATTTCATTTATTGGGTTGTTCATTGTTGTTTGTTTCATCTTTAGTTCTTCTAGGTCCTTGTTAAATGTTTCTTGCATTTTGTCTATTCTATTTCCAAGATTTTGGATCATCTTTACTATCATTATTCTGAATTCTTTTTCAGGCAGACTGCCTATTTCCTCTTCATTTGTTATATCTGGTGGGTTTTTATCTTGCTCCTTCATCTGCTGTGTGTTTTTCTGTCTTCTCACTTTGCTTAGCTTACTGTGTTTGGGGTCTCCTTTTTGCAGGCTGCAGGTTTGTAGTTCCTGTTGTTTTTGGCATCTGCCCCCAGTGGCTAAGCTTGGTTCAGTGGGTTGTGTAGGCTTCCTGGTGGAGGGGACTAGTGCCTGTGTTCTGGTGGATGAGGCTGGATCTTGTCTTTCTGGTGGGCAGGTCCACGTCTGGTGGTGTGTTTTGGGGTGTCTGTGGAATTATTATGATCTTAGGCAGCCTCTCTGATAATGGGTGGGGTTGTGTTCCTGTTTTGCTAGTTGTTTGGCATAGGGTGTCCAGCACTGTAGCTTGCTGGTCGTTGAGTGAAGCTGGGTGCTGGCGTTGAGATGGAGATCTCTGGGAGATTTTCACTGTTTGATATTATGTCGAGCTGGGAGGTCTCTTGTGGACCAGTGTCCTGAAGTTGGCTCTCCCACCTCAGAGGCACAGCACTGACTCCTGGCTGCAGCACCAAGAGCCTTTCATCCACACGGCTCAGAATAAAAGGGAGAAAAAATAGAAATAATTAGTAGAAGTAGGAAGAAAGAAAGAAAGAAAGGAGGGAAGGAAGGAAGAAAGAAACAAGAAAAGAAGGAAAGAAAGAAAGGAGGGAGGGAGGGACAGTGGGAGGAAGGACGGAAGGAAGGAAAAAAGAAAGAAAGAAAGAAGATAAAATAAATTAAAGTAAAATAAAATAAAGTAATTAAATTAAAAATACTAAGAAAAAAAATGGATGGATAGGACCTTAGGACAAATGGTGGAAGCAGAGCTATACAGACAAAATCTCATACAGAAGCATACACATACACACTCACAAAAAGAGGAAAAGGGGAAAAATCATAAATCTTGCTCTCAAAGTCCACCTCCTCAATTTGGGATGATCTGTTTAAAGGAAGGAAGGAAGGAAAGAAAGAAAGAAAAGAAGAAGATAAAGTAAAATTAAAAAGTTATTAAAATTAATTATTAAGGAAAAAAAGAAAAAAACGGATAGAACCCTAGGACAAATGGTGAAAGCAAAGCTATACAGACAAAATCTCACACAGAAGCATACACATACACACTCACAAAAAGAGGAAAAGGGGAAAAACCCAGAAATCTTGCTCTCAAAGTCCACTTCCTTAATTTGGGATGATTCGTTGTCTATTCATGTATTCCACAGATGCAGGGTACATCAAGTTGATTGTGGAGGTTTAATCCGCTGCTTCCGAGGCTGCTGGGAGAGATTTCCCTTTCTCTTCTTTGTTCTGACAGCTCCCAGGGGCTCAGCTTTCGATTTGGCCCCGCCTCTGTGTGTAGGTTGCCGGAGGGCGTCTGTTTTTCGCTCAAACAGGACGGGGGTTAAAGGAGCTAATGATTCAGGGGCTCTGGCTCACTCAGGCCGGGGGGAGGGAGGGGCACGGAGTGCGGGGTGAGCCTGCAGCGGCAGTGGCTGGCGAGACATTGCACCAGCCGGAGGCTCGCTGTGCGTTCTCCCGGGGAAGTTGTCCCTGGATCCCGGGAACCTGGCAGTGGCGGGCTGCACAGGCTCCCCAGAAGAGGGATGTGGATAGTGACCTGTGCTCGCACACAGGCTTCTTGGTGGTGGCAGCAGCAGAAGCTTTAGCATCTCATGCCCGTCTCTGGGGTCTGCGCTTTTAGCCGCGGCTCGCGCCCATCTCTGGAGCTCCTTTAAGCAGCGCTCTTAATCCCCTCTCCTCGCGCGCACCAGGAAACAAAGAGTCTCTTGCCTCTTTGGCAGCTCCAGACCTTTTCCCGGACTCCCTCCCAGCCAGCCGTGGTGCACTAACCCCTTCAGGCTGTGTTCACGCTGCTAACCCCAGTCCTCTCCCTGTGCTCCAAAGCCCGAACCTCAGCTCGCAGCCCCGCCCGCCCCGGCGGGTGAGCAGACAAGCCTCTCGGGCTGGTGAATGCCGGTCGGCCCTGATCCTCTGTGCAGGAATCTCCCCGCTTTGCCCTCCGCACCCGTTACTGCGCTCTCCTCCGCGGCTCCAAACTTCCCCGCTCCACCACCTGCAGTCTCCACCCGCGGAGGGGCTTCCTCGTGTGTGGAAACCTTTCCTCCTTCACAGCTCCCTCCCACTGGTGCAGGTCCCGCCCCTATCCTTTTGTCTCTGTTTATTCTTTTTTCTTTTGTCCTACCCAGGTACGTGGGGGTTTCTTGCCTTTTGGGAGGTCTGAGGTCTTCTGCCAGCCTTCAGTAGGTGTTCTGTAGGAGTTGTTCCATGCGTAGATGTATTTCTGGTGTATCTGTGGGGAGGAAGGTGATCTCCGCGTCTTACTCTTCCGCCATCTTCCCACCCTGTGTTTTCTACACCCCAGGCCTCCAATTACAGCAGCAAATGCTCCAGACAAACCCCACTTTTGCCATCTGGATTGTTATTATTAAGAAGATGTTCAGTAGAAGACATATTTAGGCTTAGATATTTTGCTAAATAATTTATATAAAAATTTATAAAGTATCTACAAATAGAGCAAGGATGATATTCTTTTTCCATAAAAACTAGTTATATACAAGTTATAAAATTCTGTATCATTGCATTTTTAAAGATATTTCATAAGTCTGTTTTCTGAAAAAGTTGTATAAAAGTCTAAAAAGCTTTAAGGTATTTACTTTAGAAAAGAATGAGTTATTAACACTCCTTGATTTTACTCTACAAATAATATGCTTATTTTTCCACATTTCCTATTATTTTAATGGTTTAAAAATAAGCATTACACTGTTTGGTATATTTCCTCTTTTCTGCAACTTGTATTTAATTTCAATTACTTTCATATAAATACTTCTAGTACTTTGAAAGACTACCTAAATTAAACTAACATTTATACCACTTTAAAAACTTATTCATCACTATAATATTGTGTGATATTATATTACAAATCCTTAGAAACTTAAATTTCCCATCCGTTACTGATTCAAGTTTTGCTTAAATAAGGCTACAGACTCACTAAAATAAAGAAATTGAAAACATATTCCATTAGGAACCAATTTTACCCTCAATTGTGTTACCCAAACCCAAATGACTTTTCAGAGCCTCCTACAGAAAGTATATGCCTCCTTGCCACAGTGGTATTGGGTTTGATTTATTCAAATTGTCCCAACATCATTTATTCATTGATCATTTTTTTCATTGAAAGTATTGACTTTATATTATATATTATATATATATATATATCTTCCACTAAACTATTTAATAAATTAATAATTACTAATAATTTAATATTTGTTGGGAAAATAAGTGAATGAATGAATCATATACAAAATTCTAACGTATGCTTATGTTTGCAATTGATCTTTTTAGTCTCTTCTATGATTCACTAGCTATGTACTAAATACTTATTTTGACATAAATCCAAAAAAAATAAATCTTTCTGTTTTCAGAGAGATTATAATTTAGTTGCTCATTACAACTAATACTCCAAGGAAATGTTACAAATTTATATACATTGCTGAGTTTAATCCATGGCAATTTATTTACGAATAAATAAACAAATAACCAATATAGCTACTGCCTTGTTGGGAATAGGTGTTTGCCTTCTTGGAAAACCTGTACACACTTTGGATACCTTATCATTGGCTGGGTTTAAAGTAAAATAATGATCCTCCTTTGAATGTACTATAACAACACAAATGCCAAGAAAAAGACATAGACAGCCGGAGGTGAGAGTATGAAGATGCAATGTGCTTCTTCACTAAAGAATAAAGTGCAGGGTCAAGTACTGATCTTCTCAGAGTGGAATCCTTACCAGGCATCCAACTAAAGGCTGGGCAGAAGTTAGAGAGGAAATCAATATTTCACCACTATTTTTAGAGTGTAAAATTACAGGACACAGAAGGCTCTGACAGAGAGCAAGTGAACGGTGCACAGTGTATGTGTCTGAAATGTCTAAAAATACTCCACTTGACAAAGTAGTAGAAGAGGTTATTCAGAGTACCCAGCTTTGATAACTGTTTTTAACTTGTCTTTCCTCAGATTTGAACACAGAGACAAAATGTTATGTCCTGTGTGGATACTATCTACTGAAAATTATGGGCTTGCCTAGATCCATTTTTTAAAAATAATTTTTAATTATCTGTAATGTCTGTTACCTATAAACTAATTAGAAAAATGCAAACTGGTTCAAAGAAAAAGTTGTCCATTATTCAAATAACCAGAAATAATCACAGGTAGTATAATGGGTACATGGATTCATTCAAGTGTGTCACTTCTCAAAACATACTGAGAGTCTCAACTCACTCACTTTACTTATTTCATAAATGGAATTTCAGACTGTGATTTTAATGGCATTATAATATTTTAATACATGGGGGTGCTATAACTTCTTTCAGTAATTCCCAACAATTCCATGGAATTTTGAGAAGATATCCATTGTGGTACTTTTATAAGCCACGCTGTGATGAATGTCCTTGTGGTAACTTTTTAAAGTTTATTGTATTATATTCTTAAGTTCTAATCAAAATGAAATGCTGGGAGTAAAAATCCTGATATCTAAGGTCAAATTATTATCAGAGAAGTTAAAACAATGTTTTCCCATCTGCACTGGGAATTACCATTGTATTATTAATTTGCATATTTTACTACCTAGGCTGAAAATGTGTATGTTGCTGTTCGTGCTTTTGTAAATTGCAAGAAAGTTTTATTCACTGTCTTGAAAAAGCTAGTTCCTAAATAAAATTTGTTTTCTTTACTAGGTCAGCTAAAGGTTTAAGACATCGTAGTATCAATGTATTGTTATCTTGGCAGCCTGTAAGCATGGTGAGAGTGAAGTAATTGACCAGCCATAAATTGAGGATAAAACTATTATTTAATTTCTTCCCATGAACAAAGGATCTTACCATTTCAAATATAAAACTTGAAAATGAGTCCTACTCTCTTTCTTTTTTAACACAATACACAGTAAATTAATGAAAAGAAAAAGTCTTTCATCTTGAAAAGATAATCACTTAAGAAATGAAAATGTCAGAGGGGATTAGGGAAGATGGCGGAAGAGTAAGTCACGGAGATCACCTTCCTCCCCACAGATATACATCTACACGTGGAACAACTCCTACACAACACCTACTGAACACTGACAGAAGACCTCAGACCTCCCAAAAGGCAAGAAACTCCCCACGTACCTGGGTAGGACAAAAGAAAAAAGAATAAACAGAGACAAAAGGATAGGGACCTGCACCAGTGGGAGGGAGCCATGAAGACGGAAAGGTTTCCACACTCTAGAAGCCCCTTTGCAGGCAGAGACTGCAGGTGGCGGAGGAGAGCACAGCAACAGGGATGCGGAGGGCAAAGCGGAGAGATTCCCGCACAGAGGATCGGTGCCGACCAGCACTCACCAGCCTGAGAGGCTGCTCTGCTCATTCACCTGGGCGGGCGGGGCTGGGAGCTGAGGCTTGGGCTTCGGTCCAGCAGAGGGAGAGGACCGGGTTTGGTGGTACGAACACAGCCTGCAGGGGATTAGTGCACCAACGCTGGCCGGGAGGGAGTCCGGGAAAGAGTCTGGACCTGCCGAAGAGGCAACAGACTTTTTCTTCCCTCTTCGTTTCCTGGTGCGTGAGGAGAGGGGATTAAGAGCGCTGCTTAAAGGAGCTCCAGAGATGGGCACGAGCCGCGGCTAAAACCGCGGACCCCAGAGACAGGCATGAGACGCTAAGGCTGCTGCTGCTGCCACCAAGAAGCCTGTGTGTGAGCACAGGTCACTGTCCACACCTCCCTTCCGGGGAGCCTATGCAGCCCGCCACTGCCAGGGTCCCGTGATCCAGGGACAACTCCCCCAGCAGAATGCACGGTGCACCTCATGCTGGTGCAATGTCACGCTGGCCTCTGCCGCCGCAGGCTCACCCCGCACTCTGTGCTGCTCCCTACCCCCGCCCTGAGTGAGCCAGAGCCCTCGAATCAGCGGCTCCTTTAACCCCCGTCCAGTCTGAGTGAAGAACAGACGCCCTCCGGCGACCTACATGCAGAGGCTTGGCCAAGTCCAAAGCTGAGTCCCTGGGAGCTGTGTGAACAAAGAAGAGAAAGGGAAATCTCTCCCAGCAGCCTCAGAAGCAGAGGATTAAAGCTCCACAATCAACTTGATGTACCCTGCATCTGTGGAATACATGAATAGACAACGAATCATCCCAAATTGAGGAGCCGTGTGTATGAAAGGCTCTTGGTGCTGCAGCCAGGAGTCAGTGCTGTGCTTCTGAGGTGGGAGAGCCAACTTCAGGACACTGGTCCACAAGAGACCTCCCAACTCCACGTAATATCAAACGGCGAAAATGTCCCAGAGATCTCCATCTCAACACCAGCACCCAGCTTCACTCAACAACCAGCAATCTACAGTGCTGGACACCCTATGCCAAACAACTAACAAGACAGGAAAACAACCCCACCCGTTAGCAGAGAGGCTGCATAAAATCATAATAATTCCACAGACACCCCAAAACACACCACCAGACGTGGACCTGCCCACCAGAGAAACAAGATCCAGCCTCATCCACCAGAACACAGGCACTAGTCCCCTCCACCAGGAAGCCTACACAACCCACTGAACCAACCTTAGCCACTGGGGACAGACACCAAAAACAACAGGAACTACAAACCTGCAGCCTGCAAAGAGGAGACCCCGAACACAGTAAGATAAGCAAAATGAGAAGACAGAAAAACACACAGCAGATGAAGGAGCAAGATAAAAACCCACCAGACCTAACAAATGAGGAGGAAAAAGGCAGTCTACCTGAATAAGAATTCAGAATAATGATAGTAAAGATGATCCAAAATCTTGGAAATAGAATAGACAAAATGCAAGAAACATTTAACAAGGACCTAGAAGAACTAAAGATGAAACGAACAATGATGAAGAACCCAATAAATGAAATTAAAAACACTCTAGATGGGATCAATAGCAGAATAACTGAAGCAGAAGAATGGATAAGTGATCTGAAAGATAAAATAGTGGAAATAACTACTGCAGAGCAGAATAAAGAAAAAAGAATGAAAAGAAGTGAGGACAGTCTCAGAGACCTCTGGGACAACATTAAACACACCAACATTCGAATTATAGGCGTTTCAGAAGAAGAAGAGAAAAAGAAAGGGACTGAGAAAATATTTGAAGAGATTATAGTTGAAAACTTCCCTAATATGGGAAAGGAAATAGTTAATCAAGTCCAGAAAGCACAGAGTCCCATACAGGATAAATCCAAGGAGAAATACGCCAAGACACATATAAATCAAACTGTCAAAAATTAAATACAAAGAAAACATATTAAAAGCAGCAAGGGAAAAACAAATAACACACAAGGGAATCCCCATAACATTAACCTCTGATCATTCAGCAGAAACTCTGCAAGCCAGAAGGGAGTGGCAGGACATATTTAAAGTGATGAAGGAGAAAAACCTGCAACCAAGATTACTCTACCCAGCAAGGATCTCTTTCAGAATTGATGGAGAAATTAAAACCTTTACAGAAAAGCAAAAGTTGAGAGAGTTCAGCACCACCAAACCAGCTTTACAACAAATGCTAAAGGAACTTCTCTAGGCAAGAAACACAAGAGAAGGAAAAGACCTACAATAACGAAACCAAAACAATTAAGAAAATGGGAATAGGAACATACATATCGATAATTACCTTAAATGTAAATGGACTAAATGCTCCCACCAAAAGACACAGATTGGCTGAATGGATACAAAAACAAGACCCTTATATATGCTGTCTACAAGAGACCCACTTCAGACCTAGAGACACATACAGACTGAAAGTAAGGGGATGGAAAAAGATATTCCAGGCAAATGAAAACCAAAAGAAAGCTGGAGTAGCAATTCTCATATCAGACAAAATAGACTTTAAAATAAAGAGCATTAGAAGAGACAAAGAAGGACACTACGTAATGATCAAGGGATCGATCCAAGAAGAAGATATAACAATTGTAAATATTTATGCACCCAACATAGGGGCACCTCAATACATAAGGCAAATACTAACAGCCATAAAAGGGGAAATCGACAGTAACACATTCATAGTAGGGGACTTTAACACCCCACTTTCACCAATGGACAGCTCATCCAAAATGAAAATAAGTAAGGAAACACAAGCTTTAAATGACACATTAAACAAGATGGACTTAATTGATATTTATAGGACACTCCATCCAAAAACAACAGAATACACATTTTTCTCAAGTGCTCATGGAACCTTCTCCAGGATAGATCATATCTTGGGTCACAAATCAAGCCTTGGTAAATTTAAGAAAATTGAAATTGTATCAAGTATCTTTTCCAACCACAATGCCATGAGACTAGATATCAATTACAGGAAAAGATCTGTAAAAAATACAAACACACGGAGGCTAAACAATACACTACTTAATAATGAAGTGATCACTGAAGAAATCAAAGAGGAAATAAAAATATACCTAGAAACAAATCACATTGGAGACACAACGACCCAAAACCTATGGGATGCAGCAAAAGCAGTTCTAAGGGGGAAGTTTATAGCAATACAAGCCCACCTTAAGAAACAGGAAACATCTCGAATAAACAACCTAACCTTGCACCTCAAGCAATTAAAGAACAAAAAAACCCCAAAGCTAGCAGAAGGAAAGAAATCATAAAAATCAGATCAGAAATAAATGAAAAAGAAATGAAGGAAACGATAGCAAAGATCAATAAAACTAAAAGCTGGTTCTTTGAGAAGATAAACAAAATAGATAAACCACTAGCCAGACTCATCAAGAAAAAAAGGGAGAAGACTCAAATCAACAGAATTAGAAATGAAAAAGGAGAAGTAACAACTGACACTGCAGAAATACAGAAGATCATGAGAGATTACTACAAGCAACTCTATGCCAATAAAGTGGACAACCTGGAAGAAATGGACAAATTCTTAGAAATGCACAACCTGCCAAGACTGAATCAGGAAGAAATAGAAAATATGAACAGACCAATCACAAGCACTGAAATTGAAACTGTGATTAAAAATCTTCCAACAAACAAAAGCCCAGGGCCAGATGGCTTCACAGGTGAATTCTATCAAACATTTCAGAGAAGAGCTAACACCTATCCTTCTCAAACTCTTCCAAAATATAGCAGAGGGAGGAACACTCCCAAACTCATTCTATGAGGCCACCATCACCTTGATACCAAAACCAGACAAGAATGTCACAAAGAAAGAAAACTACAGGCAAATATCACTTATGAACATAGATGCAAAAATCCTCAACAAAATACTAGCAAACAGAATCCAGCAGCACATTAAAAGGATCATACACCATGATCAAGTGGGGTTTATTCCAAGAATGCAAGGATTCTTCAATATACGCAAATCTATCAATGGGATACACCATATTAACAAATTGAAGCAGAAAAACCATATGATCATCTCAATAGATGCAGAGAAAGCTTTTGACAAAATTCAACACCCATTTATGATAAAAACCCTGCGGAAAGTAGGCATAGAGGGAACTTTCCTCAACATAATAAAGGCCATACATGACAAACCCACAGCCAACATCATCCTCAATGGTGAAAAACTGAAAGCATTTCCACTAAGATCAGGAACAAGACAAGGTTGCCCACTCTCACCACTCTTATTCAACATAGTTTTGGAAGTTTTAGCCACAGCAATCAGAGAAGAGGAGGAAATAAAAGGAATCCATATCGGAAAAGAAGTAAAGCTGTCACTGTTTGCAGATGACATGATACTATACATAGAGAATCCTAAAGATGCTACCAGAAAACTACTAGAGCTAATCAATGAATTTGATAAAGTTGAGGATACAAAATTAATGCACAGAAATCTCTGGCATTCCTATACACTAATGATGAAAAATCTGAAAGTGAAATCAAGAAAACACTCCCATTTACCACTGCAACAAAAAGAATAAAATATCTAGGAATAAACCTCCCTAAGGAGACAAAAGACCTGTATGCAGAAAATTATAAGACACTGATGAAAGAAATTAAAGATGATACAAATAGGTGGAGAGATATACCATGTTCTTGGAATGGAAGAATCAACATTGTGAAAATGACTCTACTACCCAAAGCAATCTACAGATTCAATGCAATCCCTATCAAACTACTACTGGCATTTTTCACAGAACTAGAACAAAAAATTTCACATTTTGTATGGAAACACAAAAGACCCCGAATAGCCAAAGCAATCTTGAGAATGAAAAACGGAGTTGGAGGAATCAGGCTCCCTGACTTCACACTATACTACCAAGCTACAGTAATCAAGACAGTGTGGTACTGGCACAAAAACAAAAAGATAGATCAATGGAACAGGATAGAAAGCCCAGAGATAAACCCACACACATATGGTCCCCTTATCTTTGATAAAGGAGGCAGGAATGTACAGTGGAGGAAGGACAGCCTCTTCAATAAGTAGTGTTGGGAAAACTGGACAGGTACATGTAAAAGTATGAGATTAGATCACTCCCTACTAACACCATACACAAAAATAAGCTCTAAATGGATTAAAGTCCTAAACGTAAGGCCAGAAACTATCAAACTCTTAGAAGAAAACATAGGCAGAACACTCTATGACATAAATCACAGCAAGATCCTTTCTGACCCACCTCCTAGAGAAATGGAAATAAAAACAAAAATAAACAAATGGGACCTAATGAAACTTCAAAGCTTTTGCACAGCAAAGGAAACCATAAACAAGACCAAAAGACAACCCTCAGAATGGGAGAAAATATTTGCAAATGAAGCAACTGACAAAGGATTAATCTCCAAAATTTATAAGCAGCTCATACAGCTCAATAACAAAAAAACAAACAACCCAATCCAAAAATGGGCGGAAGACCAAAATAGACATTTCTCTAAAGAAGATATACAGATTGCCAACAAACACATGAAAGGATGCTCAACATCACTAATCATTAGAGAAATGCAAATCAAAACTACAATGAGATATCATCTCACACCAGTCAGAATGGCCATCATCAAAAAATCTGGAAAGAATAAATGCTGGAGAGGGTTTGGAGAAAAGGGAACCCTCTTACACTGCTGGTGGGAATGTGAATTGATACAGCCACTATGGAGAACAGTATGGAGGTTCCTTAAAAAACTGCAAATAGAACTATCATATGACCCAGCAATCCCACTACTGGTCATATACCCTGAGAAAACCATAATTCAAAAAGAGTCATGTACCAAAATGTTCATTGCAGCTCTATTTACAATAGCCAGGAGATGGAAGCAACCTAAGTTTCCATCATCAGATGAATGGAAAGAAGATGTGGCACATATATACAATGGAATATTACTCAGCCATAAAAATAAACGATATTGAGCTATTTGTAATGAGGTGGATGGACCTACAGTCTGTCATACAGTGTGAAGTCAGTCAGAAAGAGAAAGACAAATACCGTATGCTAACACATATATATGGAATTTAAGAAAAAAAAATGTCATGAAGCACCTTGGGGTAAGATAGGAATAAAGACACAGACCTACTAGAGAATGGACTTGGGGATATGGGGAGGGGGAAGGGTGAGCTGTGACAAAGCAAGAGAGAGGCATGGACATATATACAGTACCAAACGTAAGGTAGATAGCTAGTGGGAAGCAGCCGCATAGCACAGGGAGATCAGCTCGGTGCTTTGTGACCACCTGGAGGGGTGGGATAGGTAGGGTGGGAGGGAGGGAAACACAAGAGGGAAGAGATATGGGAACATATGTATATGTATAACTGATTCACTTTGTTATAAAGCAGAAACCAACACACCATTGTAAAGCAATTATAGTCCAATAAAGATGAAAAAAAAGCTAGATAATATTTATTGTTTATCTTTAATCTCACTGATGTAGCCCACGTGCTTAAAAAGTATTGTGCACTTAGTAGGTGCTCAATAAATGTTTAATAAATGAATGGATATATAAAGCATTTTTTAATACTTCCTGGCACTTGTTTTCAATAAATAAATGATAAACAAAATTTTAAAAAAAGAAATGAAAATGTCATAAGAAAAGAAAATGGAAATTCTAACCTAAATTCCAATAAATGTCTTCTCTGGTTGATTCAGTGTCATTCACTAAATAATGTGAGTATATCAGAGTCATAACAATTGCCAAGAGTCTGCAGTCATCCTTGCCTTGTGTCATAGGATGAAAATGAAAGAACTTATGTACAAGACTGTAGGCACTACTTCAGAGTCTGACCTAAATAAACATTAGAAGAATATATATGATTAAGACAGTTAAAATGTGTGCTTTTCTAGAATAATATGTATACTTAACACATAGCCAACAAATATAAAAAGGCACAATAAATAATTTCAAGTACAGTGGATAATTTGGTGGGAAACAATGAATAGTAGTTTCCTCCATCTGGCAAATATTTGATCCTATTGCATTTGAGGAAATAGAAACATCCCCAAATCCTACCTGTAGTCTTCTCCGTAAATTGTAATATATTTCTTAACTACCATGAGACACGTGGCTACTCAGAAAGTACCTTAGTTCTGTAAGTAAAGGCCTACTTGATTAGTTTTACGCTGGCATTTCCCCACCTCCTATAGAGATAAGCATTGTTCTTTGTAGGTCTTATGCCGGATCTCCACAGTTCTGAGCAATCAACTGATACCCCAGGAAAATTCGGTTCTATACTTTGCTTCAAGGAGGTAGTGCTCCTGTATGGAGGCGTAGAAAACAATAGTTTTTTGTTTTATGATTCAAGAGTCCACCTGATGTAAAAGCCCACCTGAAATGGGTTTGCTATGAGTTACTGCATGATAAAGCAAATTACACTGTAACAGCGTGTATAGAGCTTGTATCTCTGAAAGCCAGGGGAAAGGTAACCACTGCCCAGCAAACACGGAAGCCCACAAGGCTAAGGGAATGTGGGTAGGTCCATATCTCAAGTCACAATTGTTCTGGGTTGTGAGAAGTTGTTAAGAAAAACTTGTTGTCCTCATTTCTCTACTTGATGTCTTACACCTATTTATCCTACACCCTAAATTGATTGAAAATATGATCACTTTCTTGCATAATTATGGATATTACGTAGGGATTGGCTCCATGTGACTTGGAAATTTCCAGCAGCCCCACTTTTTGTGCCTAAAATACCAAATAAAATCCATAGACCTGTGTGGTTTTTTTCCTCAGCTTAGTGAGAGCCAATTTTCCTTGAAATAACTCGTGAAATGATAGTCTAGGAACAAAGAGGAAATGATAACAGGGGAAGATGTACAACAATTTGCCACTCCCTTCCTAGTACCCAATTGCTATGCTCACAGAGGTTAGCAAACTACTACAAAGACAGGAAAACTGTGACACAGGCAAGTATAGCCTCTTCCTTTCTCTAGAGAGGAAAATGACAGTCTCATTGACCTTGGCTCACCTGTTAGCACATCTCGGACTTACATCAGCGTACCAAAGGTGCAAAGATCCAGAAATTACACTAGTTCTCTATTTCTCAGAATAGAAAAAAAAAAAAAACAACAACACACAGGGTTTAGAAAATGCAAGCAGTAGAGCAGGAAACAATGTGCTGTGTCTGTTACTCCCCAAAGGCCTGAATCTGTCTCAGAAATAAAGCTGCTGAGGTTGAGAGTTCTGTCCCTTCATTTTTAAAAGATAGATATAAAGGAGTTGTTTTTCACTCTTATCCTTTTATTTTTAGCATCATAGTCCAAACTGGGACTTGCTTTTCTGACTCACAGCAAGTTAGGGACCTCTTTTCTTGTTAGTCCATCTCATTGCCACATGAATGTTCTTCATATTCATAAAAGGAAATGAGTGAAAGTATTTTTCTTGTCTGTTAGAAATGAGTCATGACCTTATACACTGAAGTATGAAATATACAAAGTAAATTGCACTATGGTAGTGATTTGGCAGAATTGACTTTGTTATTCTTCTTTTCCTGTATAAGTGACCATAAAGAGCTTTTCTGCCATAGTGACTCTTTCTCATAAATCTTAGCTATGGGAGGTGTTCCATAATGTTTTTAAATGAACTCACAGATGTGGATGACAGTCATATCCCAACATGATATTTCCATAGAAGTATATTTCAGACAATGTTATGATATGAAGACAATAAGAAGATATTAGTCACAGTTTAGGGAACCCTTAATGGATACTGAGGAAAGATGTTGTGAACATATTAAATTTTCCTCAGAAGATGCAATTTGTAGTAATTCTGTGAAAAGCATTAATGATTAAAACGGTATTGTCAGAGGCTGCTGATTAGAAAATGATTTCCTCTTCTTCCTGGGCCGACATTCTTTAGGCACTCATTGAAGTTAGATATGGCCTTGTGACTGACTTCTATTCAGTAGGATGTGAGTGGAAATGCAGTGTGCTGCCTCTCAAACTGCCCATCGAAACCTCATGTGTGTGACGCTCCATACTCTTCCTCCATTTATTGCTCCTGAGAAAAGCAGACTCTCAAGACAGAAGGAACTGAGACATGAGTAATGACAATGGATGGAATCACTATTTAAGATTTCATGTGAGCAATAAATAAACTTCTGTTGTTTGGGAATAATAAAAAAGACCTATAGAATATTATGTTTAGTGAAATAAGTCAGATGGAGAAAGACAAATACTATATGATACCACTTACATGTGGAATCTGAAAAATAACACAAACAAATGTATATAGCGAAACAGACTCACAGATATAGAAAACAGACTGGTGTTTGGAAGAGAGGAGAGGGAATGGGGGCAAGTTAGGGGTACAGGATTAAGAGATACAAACCACTATATATAAAAATAGATAAGCAACAAGGATATATTGTACAGCACAGGGAATTACATATATTACATTTAATAGAGTATAATCTGTAAAAATACTAAATTACTATGCTGTACCCCTGAAACTAATATAATATTGTAAATCAACTATACTTCAATTAAAAATAAATAATTAAATTTAAAAAGAAGTTTCAGATCTGATATGATGGACTAAGCTTCTACCAGAACATCCTTCCCATAGATAAAAAACTATAAACTTCTGACAAAATGCAACAAACCACTGTCTAAAGACCCTGGAGAGTGAACAAAACAGGCAAATTCTGTAGGGGAGTCAACTACTGAATCAGCAAACAACATGAGACAACATGCTGTAACTTGACACTGTATTATAGCTGATGCTCTTCATGGTAGCTAAAATTCTCATGGAAAATCCCCATCTTTCTAGCCTGAAAATAACAGATTACAGAATTCTGGAAAGTGAGAGGGGAATCTTGGAAGAAAGGGAGACTGAGATGGGGAGCTACAAATTCTGTGTAAACGTCTGTGGCTGACCCTTGAATTATGCATGCACGTGGCAGATTCAAAACAGTCCGGGTAAGAATAAAATAACTGAGCTGAGAATTGAACTACAACCCAAGAGATTGTTTTTGTCTATGAAGTTAATTGTCTGTGAAACAAGAAATTAACACTCTTTGGAAGACTAACAGAATACAAAGCCTCCAAAACATAACATTCATGATGTTCAGGGTACAATCTAAACTTCTTCAGCATAGAAAAGAGAGAAGAAAATGTGACCCACCTAGAGAGGAAAGAACGATGGAAGAACAGCAAGATTATGTTAAAAATAATAATGAATGTAAAACAGGTTAATGCCATCTACTAACCTCAGTAATTAATATTAGCTTAATGAATACCCATTATACCTATTCATAAAGACTAAAAATTTCTTTTGTAGACAGACAAATGAGATGGATTCATCAAAAAGATTTCTTATAAACTAAGCTCAAAAATTAGAAACAAAGAAAGCAATCAACAAAATGAAAACGCAACCTTTGGATTAGGAGAAAATATTTGCAAACCATGTATCTGATAAGGGATTCATTTCCAAAATATATAAGGAACCCCTACAATTCAATAGTTTAAAAATTAATTAACCATATCACAAAATGGGCGAAGGACTTGAATACAGTCTCCTAAAAGAAGACATACAAATGACTAACAGGTACATGAAAAGATGCTCAACATCACTAATCAGCAGGACAATGCAAATCAGTGAGATATCATCTCACTCCTATGAGAATGGCTATCGCCAATAATACAAGAGCTAACAAGTGTTGGCTAAATGTGCAGAAGAAGGAACTTCTGTGCACTATTGATGGGAATGTAAGTCGGTGCAGCCATTATGGAAAACAGTATGAAGTGTCCTCAAAAGGTTAAAAAGAGAACTTACCATATGATACAGCAATCCCATTCCTGGGTATACATCCAAAAGAATTGAAATTAGGATCCCATAGAGACATCTACAATCCCTTGTTCACTGCAGCATTATTCACAATAGCCAAGATATGGGAACAACCCAAATGTCCACTGACACATGAATGGATAAAGGAAATGTGGTCTATACATATAATGGAATATTATTCAGCCTTAAAAAAAGAAAATCCTACCATCTGTGACAACATGAATGGACCTGGAAGACATTATGCTAAGTAAAATAAATCTATCACAGAAGGATAAAAACTACATGATTCTACTTATATGAGGTATATAAATAGTCCATTCATGGAAACCGAGAATATAATGGTGATAGCCAGGGGATAGAGGGTGAGGGAAATGGAGAATTGTTCTAAAAAACTCTTGTACTAAGCTCAAAAAATGACAAAAGCTCACTTCCAACATGCCTGAAACAAATAAATAAAGGAGACCAAAAACGAGACTGACAATATAATTTTTTATGCAAGAAGAGATGGATTATATCATATTAAAACTATCACTTGTTGAAGGTCTAATATATTCCAATCACTGTTAAGTGGTTTGGGCAGGCAATAGAATATTATAACTTAAAAAAATTCAGTCAGTGAATGTGTCTATAAGATTTACTAATTTTATTACTATCTCATATGTATAATAGCATGAAAAAAACACAATGTCTTTTAGGGTTCAATGGAGGAAAATAGAAATTCCTCTAAGTATTTCCATATTGAAAGAGATTGGTTATGAGGAATTTGATGCTTACAAACTTATTAGAAGTGTTAGATGAACAAAATTCATAGGGTTGCTGTTAGATTTCAACTCATGCCACTGCAGTTGTGAAAGATTATAAAACTGCTGCTGTTACCCAGAGGTGAGAAAACCTCCTGACATAACTGCCAACTTCCCAACTGCCCACAGCCCTAAATCTGGGAACCAGGTAGTGCAACACTGAGTTCAGCTCCTGTCAAATTTGTCTGTGGAAGTCTACGTATCAGCTACCACCACTGAAGGAGGAAAAACCACTCCTGCATCCCTTCACCTTTCCAGTCTTGCATAAGTAAATCTCAATGGCCAAACCTAAACCATACCCAAGACCTGGCAGCAAGAGAGTCAGAGTCTGGGGAATATAGTTTCAAGACTTCTAGCCCCCATAAAAAAGATGAAAATGCAGAATGATTGAGAAAGGATCGAGAATTCAGTCCACAGACAAAACCTAGCACTAAAACTAATTCACAGGACTACTGTAAACACAAAATGGGATGAAACATAGGACAAGGCCATCAAAAATACTAGCTCTCTTTCCCTTCTCATAACTACAAATATCTGGGTTCCCAGATGAATCTTACAGTCTAGCCTTAAAATCTGGTTTTATCTACAGAATTCATGGGACGATGTTCCTAGTTCATAGGAGAAAAAGTTCTTGTGAGGAACCTGGAAGGAGGACCAAGTTCTTCTGAAAAACCTGGAAGGTGAGGAAGGAATAAGACTATATGAACTTTATCCCCCAGATAGGAAGTAGATTTGATTCACTGGGCTAAGAACTGAAATGAAAAGGACAGTTTTGGGAAATGGGCAACATTCAAGGAGCAAGTACTTGGCAAAGCTTTGGGACCTTTGGACAACTTTATTCTCATTATTTGGGGAAAGAGTTATTTTCTGTATTGCTACTGAGATTGACCCTAACACAATAAAAATAAAGGAATGTACAGCATTTGGCAGCTCAAAGGTTCTACATCTTGGGTAGCATCAGGAGGCAGGGAACCTGGAGCCTCATGGAACATCCTTGTAAAAAGCAGAGCCACTGCAGGATGCTTTGTAGCAAAAGCACTGCAAGATGAGGCAGGAAATATCAACAAGTTATTTGACGTGATAGAGGAACATAAAGTGCTGGTCACGGGTACATGAAAACCCCCAGAGACATTCATAAGGAAATTTTAGGGGAGGAGAGCAGCCAAGATCCTACTTTTGTTCAGATGGCAGGTAATGAGACAGCAATATAAAGACATTCGTTTTAACATGATTATTCTCCATGAGTCATATAAACTCAAGATCTTTGGAGATCTGGACTACACCTGTAAGGACTTGGCTCAATTTCTGTCTTTTCTCTTACCTGATATTGAGCACATATACTTCTGTACACAATTGGGACCAAGTCCTTGTGGTATGACCTAGAGTTACAGCATTAAACCTTTCTTAAACTCTTGCTGGAGAATTAGACAAATTTCTTTAGCTTCTGAGGAGAAAATATCCTTTCCCAGTGAGCTTAGGAAGAAAGCCCAAAAGAAGGTGCAGTAAAATAATAATTTCCATTTAAATATGTGAAAGAAGAAATAGACGTAAAGTTCTGGAGGGGAGGCAAAGGCTACGACCACTAATAAGCAGTATTTCCTCTGTGTCCCCTATTCTTCTGGAAGGGCTTTGTTGTTCTGATTTAAAGTCAAGCCAATAGTTAGTGTGAGTAGTAATTCTCCTATTCAGTTTTACTGTCTTTGAGGTAGTTACTCTTATAACCCGCATTTTACAAGTGAGGAAATGGTCTCAGAAAGGTTAAGTAGCTTGTCCAAGTACTCAATGCATGTTACAAATTACATTCTTCCCAGAAGCATTGAACTGAATATATAAGCTCTTCTGACTCCTAAATTATAGGAAAATGTACTTAATATCAGATACGATTCCTTTCTAGAAAATGTATCTAGGTATTAAATGCAGAGGATTTTAATCTGCATTGCTTTATTATTACCATTATATTATAATTATTATCAGATAATAATCATAATCTATCAAGTTGATATATGTAGAAGGTGAAATTACTTCATAACTCTAATCCTGAAGCAAAAACCATTCAACAAATTGATATATATCCTTCTGGGTAAATGTATATGTTTTAATTTACAAATACTATGTCTATATAGCTACGCCATTTCCCCCCTTAACCAACCTCCTTATGAGTTGAATTGTTTCTAGTTTTTTGCTCTTTCAAATGATGCTGCAATTGATTTTGAAACTTCCTCTAAGGAATCAATTTATATATGAAATACTTATTGCATCTTCAATTACTGTGTATTCGTAAAAGGGCATATCTCTTCCCTAAACTCCAGGAATAAGAGTAAAATATTGGTTATTTAGCAACTAGGAGTTTTCCTGCAAATAACCAATAAGTAGACCCACAAATTACTACTTGCCTTAATGACTGAAATAAGGCAAAAATCTCTGGATGACCTACAGAAAAAGGAAAAATTGGAGAGTGAAAGTACTGAAAAAAGCACTTGTGTGATTGATTTCTATGTCTCTAATGGACAAAAATTCTTTAATTAAATTTGTTATAAATGGACTTAAATTATTGTTTCTACTGAAATTCAACTTCTCTAGTTATATGAATAATTTTATAAAGGTTCCAATGATGCAGCAACATCATGGTCAGTTCCCCCCATCTGGCAATTAAGTTTAACACGTTTCCTAGAATTAAATTCTTATAACAATTGCAGAGGTAGAAGAAAAGATGAGATCCAGTAAAACAGATCGACTAGGTGAAAACATTTTCTAGAATAGACTAATAATAATAAAGTAATATTATATATTCCCAAAGAGTTTTTCTATATCAATTTTTCTATCACACCTAACAGATTATGAAAGTTTCTGTCTTCTTTGGGAGAATCACTTTCAGGGTCTATGTATACCTACAAGATATACAAATCTCAAAAACCACATGACCAAAGGCACACTGGAGCTAATCTAACTACTCTGTGAATTGTCAGAGTAAGAGGATCAGATATGAGAGAGAGAATACAAGGACAAGTATAAATGCACAGTTGGATGAATAAATGAGATAAATGGATAGATATTTTACATTGAATATTTATATATTCTGTGCAATATATAAGGGCTTTACATAAATTATCCTTCTTAACCTTTATAAGAATCCTAAGAATTAGGCATCTTGATTGAGATGTGGAAGTTGAGGCTTAAAGCTGAATTGCCAGGTTTCCCTGGTGGCGCAGTGGTTGCGAGTCCGCCTGCTGATGCAGGGGACGCGGGTTCGTGCCCCGGTCCGGGCAGATCCCACATGCCACGGAGCGGCTGGGCCCGCAAGCCACGGCCGCTGAGCCTGCGTGTCTGGAGCCTGTGCTCCACAACGGGAGAGGCCACAACAGTGAGAGGCCCACGTAGAGCAAAACAAACAAACAAACAAAAAGCTGAATTGCCCCTGATCTTGCTCTTAGAAGTCACTCCCAGTATTCAACCTTGAAATTTGAAAACACACTCATTCATTCATTCAATACAGTTGTGTGACTATGACATGCCAGCTCCATTCTAGGCATCACAGATCAAGCAGGGAACAAAACAGATGGAATCTCTGCTCTCATACCGTTCATATTCTACTCAGGAGAAGAGACAGAAATGTACGTGTGTAATGTATCAGGAGCTAATAAACAGGATGAAAAAAGTAAAACCAAGGTGAGGGAAGATATCATGAAGGCAGGGAGTCTAAGATAATTTTTGAGAGGAAAGGGAAACGTTTGAGCAGAGGCTGGAATGAAGTACAGCACCGCCATCCATCAAGCGGGTGGGTGTTTGCTGGATGTGTGAAGAAAACTGCAAGATCGGTTCTGACTAAAGAGGAGTGAGCTGGGGGTGTTACTGGAGCAAGGGTGTTAGGAGGGGAAGCAGAGAGGTTATCAGGGAAAAAGCACACAGCCCTTCATCTGGCGTTTTATTCTACGTGACACAGAAGCCATTGGAGAACTCTTCCAAAAGAGGTGGCAGGGTCTACTCCAGGGTTGTAGGATAACTGACAGTCGTGGGAAGAACTGATGGCGGGGAGGCAAAGAAGAAGA
Source organism: Aethalodelphis obliquidens (assembly GCF_003676395.1). Classification (NCBI taxonomy): domain Eukaryota; kingdom Metazoa; phylum Chordata; class Mammalia; order Artiodactyla; family Delphinidae; genus Aethalodelphis; species Aethalodelphis obliquidens. Next base: position 18,312,768 of record NW_020837959.1, on the reverse strand, counting down.
AACCAGTAGGAGAGTGATTCTCAACCCTATCAAGCCCAGTGCATTTTTTTAAATAAAAAATATTAATAGTACCCTCTTTACAATTCTAAATAAATCTAACCTACCAATACAACTGATTAGCAAAAGAAATCAACACTTAGAATAATACAGAATTTCAAAAGCCCTATTTTTAATACCAAACATCAATAAATGAAAAATAATTTATTTGAAAAATTATGTATTTCAATGTGTCTTTTCCTGCAAGAAGACATTAGAAAACAGCGACTAAGGATCAGATTTTGACACCCATTTGTATGCCTGCTGTAAATGTGGAAGCTAAAAGAGCTGACCAGTGTTTTATGCTGGCAACTCAAAGACCAAGAACAGCACAGCCAATGACGATGTCATTTTCTGAGATGATGAAAAAATCCTAATAGTTTTAAACAACACTAAATATAACATTCCTTCAATTTACACAACAGGCACATTCCTGGAAAATTCCTATACATTAAAACAAAAACAAAAACCCACTTTGTATTTATAAGTAAAATGGAATTCGATTCTAGGCTCAGGAATGACCATGAATGTGAGACATTGAAAAGGAAAGCAGGATGGAGGACAATTCATTTCTTCTGGAGGACTGTTCTGTGTGTTGAAGGGCATCTAGCATCACTGGACCCTGCCCATTAAAGGCCTAATGTCTTCTTCAACCCCTCTGACTAAGGAACATGGCTCTACATGTTTTGAAAATGCTTCAAAATATTTTGATAATACTCACATTGGGAATCACTGACTCTGGAGACTAAAGCAAAAGGCAGGTGAAAAAAGACAGTGCAAGTGGTTAAAAGTAGCAGATTCAGGATGTGAAGTTAGACAGTTCAGGATTTGCCAATGATCGGATGTGGGGTGTGAGGGAAACAGAGGAGTCGAGGATGATTCCAGGTATTCCAGCTGGAGAAACTTGGAGAACGCAGTTGCCACTTCCAGAGACAAAAGCTGTCGATTGCTATGATTACATCATTTCTTCAAGTGTGATCACTATGAGACTCCTGGGAAGGTCTCTTGTGACCAAAATACTTCTTCACCAATACTTAGTGACTGGAAATATAGGGGCCTTGTTAATTATGACAAACGGCTTCTAAAACTAGAGTAAATTAGATTAAAAATTTCCACAATAACCTTCCTGTAATATTTAGTAGAAGTAAGAACATCAAGGGGATGTATATTTTAATGGGAAAGAATTAAAATGGCTGGATGTGTACTTCCAAAGGAAAACCAACCAGTCTGGTTAAGGTGTGCATGAGGACTATGAATAGAAACTGAAAGTGGGGTTGAAAATGTGCCAAGGGGGCTTCCCTGGTGGTGCAGTGGTTGAGAGTCCGCCTGCCGATGCAGGGGACATGGGTTCGTGCCCCGGTCTGGGAAGATCCCACATGCCGTGGAGCGGCTGGGCCCGTGAGCCACAGCCGCTGAGCCTGCGCGTCCGGAGCCTGTGCTCCGCAATGGGAGAGGCCACAACAGTGAGAGGCCCGGGTACCGCAAAAAAAAAAAAAAAAGAAAGAAACAAAAGAAAATGTGCAAAGGAATGTAGAAGGGAGAAGTGGCTGGAGGGGGATGACAAATTTTGTTGGCTTCATTATTTTGCCTAAGACCGATCATAGTCAGTAATGGCCATAGTCATGGCCATCTGCCATATGACAGCTCAGTTTCACTGAGCACCAACCCATCTCCAATGCAAGAAAAATAACTAGGTTGACTTCAAGTCAAGAAAAATAAGGAGACTTATCTCAGTTTCCCCCCGAGCCTGAGAACAGACAGGACTGCCATCCACCTCATAAGGGCAGCAGGATATCGTCACAGGCTGCTGTAAATCATGACATATTTGCCCATGAATCCACAGTGGGTATCTTTCCCCTTTAGATCAAAGGAGTTTACTCAATTATTTCCTTGACCTGCCCACCTTCCCTGACCAAACTACTAACATACCAAAGGAAAGAAGATAAGCCCAGGGGAGTCTTTCTGCGTCATTATCATACCCCATCCCCCAAAGTCATATTTCTCAATGTAAATTTGAATAAGAGAGAAGAACAGAAGTCAATGGTTTAATTTCAATGTTATCTCAGTCCTTCCACATATAGAATACTCTCCCATAATCCATGGTATTATTTCTCAGAACACTTGAAAACAAAATCTGCTTTCCTTTCATTTTCACTGGGTCAGTGTGATTTACACAACAATATTGGTTGCAAAAAGGGGACTGGCCGGTGAGACAACTCTGGGCTTGAATCAGCTAAAATGAAAAACAGAAAAAAATGTATGATATTACCCTCTATCAAACACGGAAAATGTGTGATTTTGCAAGGGTCTACATCCTGCACTACTGTTTGACAAGCTTGATGTTGAACTGCATTAAATATTAATTTGTATAATGCAGTAGTCATATAAACGAGGCTTAAAACACAGCAGGGGAAACTGCAATTTCTTATTGTTAAGACTGTTGTTAGTCTTCTGGTACCTCACGCTGTCATCCTACTTAGTAGATTGATGTTTATTTTCCCAGCACACATTGACTGCCATCAATAGCATTACTAACTTGTCTACTGTTATGTTGCCCTCAGAAGTAGTAAATCTTGCCAACCAAGAAAGGGTCTTTAGATTCAAGAGATACTCGTAATCTCCTGACATGAATTTAATAAAAATTCAGAAATGACATGTGAACGCCTGTTTCTGGCAAACAGTTTATGTTCAACCTCAGCACAGCTTTGGTCTTGATCTGTAACTCATTTTATGATGTAGGTCCTGGGATAACTTAACTTCAAATGTTATTTTCCTTTGTTTGCACCTGTGTAGTCTGTACCAATGTATGTGTCAGCTCTCTCCTAAGTGTCACTAAAAAAGGGTATTTGCCAAATAGGCCCATTCACCCTTTCCCTGAGTCATTCCCGGTTTACGCTTTAATCTTCTTGTTCTTGTCGTAAGTCGTGAAACTATTAGTTTGATTCCATTTTTCCAGAACACAACATCGTTCTATAAAAACTACAGCCACTGCAAACATAGTATTTAAAGGCAATTTCTTTCCTCCTTTTTTGTTTTGTTCCACCCCTATCTCCTTTATTCTTGGAGCTCAATATATATGCACATCCATACAGATACCTCTCACTACACACCCTCTCCAGAGACTTGCCTCAGGCATGCTTCCGTGAAAGCTCGTCTGTAGACCTTCAATTGATGAATAGCAAGAAAATGTCACCCAGCAGGAGATGGTTACAAAGTTGACAGGACATGGTGTGCTGTCCTATTTCTCCACCTTCTCCCATATATCTGCCCTGGCCAAATGTAGCCTTTTTTGATCTTCACTTCTATTTTAGAAGTAATCTCAAAGTCTGGGGCTCAGTCCTATCTCGAACTTAAGCAAAGAGGAAGAACAGAGAACAAGTAGAGAATTCCAGAAATTTTTTCAGAGAAAAGAGGTTACCTGATGTCCTTGTTTAAAACCATATTTATTTTGCATAGATAGGAAAGGAGAGGAGCAGGAAGGGAATTCTGGAATTAAGGACATTGAAAATGTGTAATGAGCGAGAAACTCCTCATGAATTGCCTAATTCCACCTGGATTTAGAAGGATCAGAGGTGTGCTCTCTCTTTTTGGCGAAGTTAAACCTTAAAGTTACCAGATGACTACAGTAACTCCTACTTTCAATTTCCCTAGAGGAAAAAAATATCTGCTTTATTCTACCTGTCATTTCACATTCTCACCTAGAGTTTTGCACTGATTAAAGATAACATATTTTGCTAACTCATCCCATTTCTGCAAATGCCTGACTGTCCCACAGAAATATTATATGATGCTGAGCAGTGGGTCTGAGCCCCTGTGCACTCCTGAGCAAGAGACACTCTAAAGACTGAAGGTTGAGGTAGCGCCTCCTTTCTAAAAGCTCCCTGGAGATGCTGATAGTCACTTATATCTTCTGTTGAAAATTACTAATACAAATGTTTCTGTGCTGTACAGATGTAAAAATTTTACATTAGATTAAATATTTCTGCATTTCTTGCCATTTTATTGCACTTTTTGTAGAAACAAAGTTCCCCCAATACTAAGACTCTTATTTATTTGAAATGATTTGCTATCATTATTCCCTCAAAGAAAAAATTGCCTATTTTGATGTCATCTCAAACAAACTCCTCCTAGATGTAAAACTGGAGTTAGAAATTCAAAGGCCACGTTGGAAGTTTTAATCATCGTAACCGAGGAATCTAGAGTTGACTGGTAAATCCTCCCATGATAGCCTGTGACATATACTAATCACAGGCCACTGGCTCAGTGGACATTTGATAAATAACAATTGAGGAAGTCGCAAATGTGTTGCTCTAAGTTGACTCTCTAGCTTTAAATAATCACTTTCAAAACTGCACCTTAAAAATGTCATGAGCATAAAGAATATTTACGAGTGACGGGTCTCTTCATCCCTTCCAAACAAGTGATTTAGTTCCAGCAGACAACTGTGGGTCTCTGTATCTGGGTTTTCATTTTCAAAGTCCAATATAAGAATAAGAAAATGCCTTATATATGCATTACTACTGTCAATCAGAAGATTGAGTTAAAATTTAAATAATAAAAATAATTACACCTATATTGGAAAAGACTGAAAGAAAATAAATCAAGAAACGTGAGCTGGCGAAATAATTTAAATAAAGGAATAAAGTTAGAAATACTGACATTAAAGACATAGACAAATGGAAAATGCTTTGTGAGAGTGGCAACAAAGGAGTGGATAGTCACAACATATTCACACTGGTATCTGAATTAAGGACTGCAACTCATGAATATTAATCGGAAAAGGAAGTTTGGGTTACAGTACAGGAAAAATTACTTAATTTTAGCTGTAATAAAACACTCGGACCATTTATAAAATTAAGTTATGAAATCTTCTTATTAAAAATACCTTAAGGATACATTTAAGAATGATTACAATAGTTCAGCCAGTTTGCTATAAATATAAGCAGAGCCTCCGACTTCAAAATCTGAATTTCTAGGCCTTCTCCTGCTCTGGAACTGCTTGTCAGCTGGTCTTCTTTAAAATCAAGTAAGGCCTCCATTTCCTTATTCTACTAGCAAATTAGTATATTTTTTTAACATCAAAATAAGATTTAGAAATAGTTTTTTCCCCTGAAATCGCCGAGAATGTTAATAAATGATTAGATGTGTTGTGTGTCTATTCCACAACTCACTTCAATGATTATCACAATGATTGCATTAGAAAATAACCAGCCTAGGATCATATAAGGGGAGAAAAGGAAATACATATTAAATGCCTACTGATCAACAGTAGAATCTTTTAGTTTCTCTTCTACTCCACAGTGATTTCTAAATTAAATGGTATTCTTGATGATCTCTGATGTTCTAGATGATGAACATCATCTAGAACATCATCTAGAAATGATACATTTTTAGACTAATAGAGTTTTTCTCTTCCTATGAAATTCAACATCTAGATTATGTCAATTATTCCCTTTTTGGCATTCCAATATGGACTGTGGAAGAAATTGTTTCCTCCACATTGACACTGACTGTACAAAACAGGTAGTGGCCTCTACTTCAGGTATAAAAAAGAAGTACATATACGGAACGTCTAACAGAGCAGTAGCAACAATGCTTGTGTCAAAAGATTTACGCACCTGGAGATTCAGTATCCAACTATTATTCAGAAGAGACTGAAAATGTGTATGAAAATGAAAGAGGTATTATTTAGGAAAAATTGAAATCAATAGGAAATAAACCTATAGCAATCAACAGCATAGAAAATGGAAGGAGTGCATGGAAACTCATTGGAAAACTATAACTTTTGTTAGCTGGGCAACAGCATTCCCTTAGGTTAGGAAATAGTTTATTAACAAAAATCCAAAGCAGAACCCTAAAAAAAATCCCATGATCAGTGTTGTCTTTTGGGTTCAAGATACCAATTTTAAAAACTGTTCTAATAATTTAAACAATATCTGTATTGTATCGGAAGATTTTTAATAATATAGTGTTATTATTATTAGTTTTATTATTATAGTGTTATTATGAGATTTATTATGGTGCTAACAATATTTCTTTTGAAAACAAAAGATTATCTAATTAAATGTCTTTCTAGGAAACTGCTTTCTGAAACCTCAGAAAATTTTTATATTGATAAATCACATACTATGTTTCATATTAAGGCATCCTACTACACACACACAGACACACAGACACAGACATACACACACACACACATCACAGAAAACAGGGCTTCTACCACATTATTTGTGCTTTACAATGTCCCTTCCCTGTTCCTCCAATGCCACGCTCTTATTTGTTAACTGTGCAAATAACTGAAATACTCTTTTTCGCACTCCTTGTCCACTTGGTAAAGTCACAGGCATCCTTCAAAATTCAGCTGAAGTGATTCTTTCTCTATGAAGCAAAACCTAAACGCTTGACAACCACAGGCAGGATCGTGGACATCCCAACCCCCCTTCCATGGTTTCCTGTACTCATGTGACATTTCCTGTAGGGTACTGAAATGTGTCATAGGAGAAGGCATGTAGAGAAAAGGAGAAAGACGGTTATCAGTTAGAATTCCAGATGTATGGCTTATGAATTATTAGCAGTTTAACTTTAATCAAAATATTTAATCTTCAGAGCTTCAGTTTCTTCCTCTTAAAGTGGAGCCTACCTTACAGGTTACACTAATGGTTAAGTGAGTTCATACATATAAAGCCCATTACACAGCATCTGTCCTGAGTAAACAAGAAAGGACAGTTATCATGACAATGATGAGGATGAAGATGAGGATGCTGACATACCCTCACTAGACTGTGGGGTCTTTGAATTTTTGACGATTTGAGGTAAACATAGGGATCTTATTATCTCCAGGGCCTAGGAACTACTACACTACGGATTATCAACAAATCTTTGTTAAATTTTAAAACTATAAGTAGCTGCTCAGGATATGATGTGTAGCAAATATGAAAAAAAGTATAAGAGGACAAATAATTAAATACTACATATGGAAAGTAAACTTGATTTTACCTAGTGGTCGATAGGTAACCACTGACATATTTAAAACATGGAAATGACATGATAAGTATTACCATTTTAGAAATATAGGCAGCAGGCTAAAAAACAGATTGAATATATTTTTATTCTATGTATATAAATGGAAATATATATTTGTTTCAGCCATGAGTTCTCATGTCTATTACTGTAGACTATAGAAAAATTATGAAATCTTAATTATTATTTTAAGGAACATTTTGTTTGTATTCTTCTATTTCTTAACTACTGTTATATCTAGGATTTGCATCTTTTTACCTTGTATATTTTAAATCTCTGCCATATGTATATTTTTGTGAAGGTAAAAGATGAGGGAAATACATGTGAGGTTGAAAGTCCACTAAAATGCTTGTAAACAAATGTTAAAAGCTAAGTATTTTTTTTTTAAAGCTGGGTAATTATAGAAAAATAATATAGAATTATAATAATTTTTTAGTTGCTCTTCACAGGGGAAGAAAACGTGACAAGACTAGAAAGGTCCCTTGGTAGATTAGTAGGGCATTAAATATTTCATTCACTTTTCTGCATTAGAAGATAAGAGTTATTAACTTTCATGCTTTTTGCTGCTTTTAATACTCTGTAGAACTATCATTGAGCCTCAGAGGCTATTTACCTTTCTTCACAATCTACACATGTGTCAATCTTTAAAGACTCAGAAAATCTGAACAACAAATCTTCTAAAGCAAATGACATAGTATTCTTAAGTGTATCAGTTTGCTAACATGTATTTAGTCTTTCTTATTACTGTTATTTCCACAATAAAAGCAAAATGTCAACTGTGAGTTGGGCTTTAAGTAATCTTTAAAACTAGAAAAGTTAGTCATTCTTATAGAAAAATACCATTTTTATTAAAATATTAAGCATGAGATGTTTGACTGCAATCCATTGAGGTTGAATGATATCACTTTTTTGAATTAACAATATTGCAATTAAACATGAAATCAAATAAAATTTATCTTACAAGCAAGTCTTCTGTTGATGTACACTTTAATGATTCTCAATTATATAGCATCCTTTGAAAAATAGGTGGTTGAAAAGCAATCTTGAGAAAGAAAAATGGAGCTGGAGGAATCAGGTTCCCTGACTTCAGACTATACTACAAAGCTACAGTCATCAAGACACTATGGTACTGGCACAAAAACAGAAATATAGATCAATGGAACAGGATAGAAAGTCCAGAGATAAACCCATGAACATATGGTCACCTTATCTTTGATAAAGGAGGCAAGAATATACAATGGAGAAAAGACAGCCTCTTCAATAAGTGGTGCTGGGAAAACTGGACAGCTACATGGAAAAGAATGAAATTAGAACACTCCCTAACACCATACACAAAAATAAACTCAAAATGGATTAAAGACCTAAATGTAAGGCCAGACACCATCAAACTCTTAAAGGAAAACATAGGCAGAACACTCTATGACATAAATCACAGCAAGATCGTTTTAGACCCACCTCTTAGAGAAATGGAAATAAAAACAAAAATAAACAAATGGGACCTAATGAAACTTCAAAGCTTTCGCACAGCAAAGGAAACCATACACAAGATGAAAAGACAACCCCTCAGAATGGGAGAAAATATTTGCAAATGAAGCAACTGACAAAGGATTAATCTCCAAAACATACAAGCAACTCATGCAGCTCAATATAAAAAAAACAAACAACCCAATCCAAAAATGGGCAGAAGACCTAAATAGACATTTCTCCAAAGAAGATATACAGATTGCCAACAAACACATGAAAGAATGCTCAACATCATTAATCATTAGAGAAATGCAAATCAAAACTACAATGAGATATCATCTCACACCAGTCAGAATGACCATCATCAAAAAATCTACAAACAATAAATGCTGGAGAGGGTGTGGAGAAAAGGGAACCCTCTTGCACTGTTGGTGGGAATGTAAATTGATACAGCCACTGGGGAGAACAGTATGGAGGTTCCTTAAAAAACTAAAAATAGAACTACCATATGACCCAGCAATCCCACTACTGGGCATATACCCTGAGAAAACCATAATTCAAAAACAGTCATGTACTAAAATGTTCATTGCAGCTCTATTTATAATAGCCAGGACATGGAAGCAACCTAAGTGTCCATCATTGGATGAATGGATAAAGAAGATGTGGCACATATATACAAAGGAATATTACTCAACCATAAAAAGGAATGAACCTGAGTTATCCGTAGTGAGGTGGATGGACCTAGAGACTGTCATACAGAGTGAAGTAAGTCAGAAAGAGAAAAAGAAAATGGTCAGAAGAACCTAGGGCAAGACGGGAATAAAGATGCAGACCTACTAGAGAATGGACTTGAGGATACGGGGAGGGGGAAGGGTAAGCTGTGACAAAGCGAGAGAGAGGCATGGACATATATACACTACCAAACATAAGGTAGATACCTAGTGGGAAGCAGCCGCATAGCACAGGGAGATCAGCTCCGTGCTTTGTGACCGCCTAGAGGGGTGGGATAGGGAGGGTGGGAGGGAGGGAGACGCAAGAGGGAAGAGATATGGGGACATATGAATATGTATAACTGATTCACTTCGTTATAAAGCAGAAACTGACACACCAATGTAAAGCAATTATACTCTAATAAAGATGTTAAAAAATAGGTGGTTAAGATCAAGAAAATGTGTCCTTACATAGCTATAATGTGACCATAATAATAAAATAATTATTTTATTATAGTTTCTTAGGAGATACGAGATGGCTCCACCAAGAATGTAGAAATCAATGAAACAGATTTACTCTCTAGGAGTCAATGACAAGAGGAAGATGGATCAAGTGTGCAGGACTAGAATCCTACATATTTAACTATATAAACATTGTGTCAATTAGGAGTACTTGTTAACCACAGGACCCGAAGGAAACAGTCAACAAGGCAAATGTGGTGCATGCCCATGTCACCACTGTATAGGAGAAGCAAGCTTGAAGTGGCCTAGAACCACCAACAGAGATAAATGTAGGTGGTTATGGCCAATGGATTTTAAATATTCTGGTCCCCAAAATAAAAAATATAATAAAAATTGATAACTTTTGCTCTTCAAAAGTTAATGTTTAAAAAAATGAGAAGACAAGTCATAGACTGGGAGGAAATACGTGCAAAATATATATGTAACAAAGGTTGTCATCAAGAATATATGAAGAATTCTTATAGCTCAACAATAAGCTTAATCCAATTTAGAAAGGTCAAATAGACATTTCACCGAAGAAGATATATAAATGAAAATATGCACATGAAAAGAAGTTTAACATCATTAGTAATTAGGAAAATGCAAAATAAAAATACAAAGAGATACCACTACACACCCACCAGAATGGATAAAATCAAAAAGACTGACATTGTGGGCAAAGATGTGGAAAAACTGTACCTCATGTATTGCTGATGAGAACGTGAAATAGTAAAACCTCTTTGATAAACAGCTTAGCAGCCTCTTAAATATTAAACATACACTTACCATATGGCCTACAAGAAATGAAGTGTTTGCACAAAGACATACATGAAGGTTTATAGCATCTTTATTCATAGCCCAAAACTAGAAGCAACAAAAATATCTAATAGTCATCCATATATTGGACTAGTACTCAGAAATATAAAGGAAAAAACTCCTGATGTATGCAACAGTATAAATGAATCACAAAGGTATTATATGCTAAATTAAAAACATCAGACACACACACACACAAAAACTGATTTGACTTATAAGAAATTTCTAGAAAATGTAAAAATGGAAACACAGAGCAAATCAGAAGTTATTAGGGACGAGGGATGGAAGTGAGGATGGGCAAATTGGCAGGAAGAAGCTTTTTAGGGATGATGAAAATGTTCTAAAATTAGATTTTAGTGATGGTTGCACAACTGTATAAATTCAGTAAAACTCATCAAAATGTACATTTAAAATGGGGGAACTCGGAAGCTATAAATTAAACTATGAGACACCACTGAATTAGTTGAGATAATGTATGCTAAAAAATTAAACCTAAATTTAAAACAAGGAAGTTAAATAAATTCTGGTGATACCTGGAAGGAACTTTTGATGATATGACAAAGATTTAACAGCAACAGTCACCTAAAGGAAATATATGTTAAGAATCACCTGTTACAGCACTGAATCATGTTTCTAACAATGGTATCAATCACAGCTTAAAATATATAAATGAGAGTCCAATTTAACCCGAAGGGGCTGACATCTGCCATGATAAGTCATGATAATTCATAGTAAAATGATGTAGACAGGAAAGTACATTGCCACCTCCCAATGTATATTATCTAGCAGTGAGAATTTGAACTAATTGGGAATCGATATATCCATTTCTCAAACTGATCTACACTCTCATAGGATTGTACTACTTCACAAAACTATCTACACCACTTATAGGAATCTAGGAACGTGTAAACCACTTTGCTGGGAGACAGTTCTCCAGAGGTCTCTCAGGTTTTTCTTGCAGGAAGGCACTGCTGTCCTTTGGTTACAGATTATCTTCTCAAGTATGTTTGGATCGTGAATAGCCTTAGAAGATGAAGATAGTGTCTTTTGGGAGCAAAAGCTGGGTTTGTTTACTGCCCATAAGAAAGATTAAAGATCCAGGCTCAGGGCTCTCTCTTGTAACACAACCTGCTAGGTGTGCAGATAATACCTGTGCCTCTTTGTGTCACAAGATGGGATCAGGGACTTGGAGAATTGGAGTAAATGCTGATACTATGTCTACTCCTTTGTCTCTGTCACAGGAGTCTTGTGGCTTCTGCCAGCATCCATGAAACTGTAGTGGGTCAGCTTATTAGCTTGCAAGTAAGGTACAGTCTCAAGATCCTAAGAGTTCTGAACACAAGTCCACTTTAAACCTTCCTTTTTTGTTTGTCAACCCTATTCCAGAGCAGAAAAGGCTAAACTTATTTTGTAGATAGTTAAAACTGTGCAGTACTATAAAATTCAACCATCTGAAAAAAACAGGACCTAGTAAATTTGTACTCAATAATTTTTACTTGCTTTACTATTTTGGTATTATTTCCTAAAATAAAAGTTCGGCATGGAAAATATCAATGAATTTTTAAAAAACTAGACAATTAATATAAAACATTAAAGATTAAAATACACAAAAAATCAGTGAGATTGTGTATTTACTCCAAATTTTTCAATCTTTTTACACTAGTAGATCAATTTCTTAATTGCATAATTTGAAAATCAAATGCATACATTTTTCTAAACATTCAGAATACACACTCCAGCCTAAAATCTAAGAAAAAAGCTAATGTTCGTTAAACTAATATTCATTGTCATAATGGTACAAATTTAAAGATATGCTAACAAGGAATGTTAGAAATAATGTAACAAAATTACCACAATTTATCTTTTGCCAATTTAAATAAATATTTTGATACGCTAAAAGTCTTTAGGAGTAAGTCTTAAGAAAAGGAGTCAATGCAGGTACAGGCTACTCATTTGAAGACTGCTGGTTCAGGGACTTTACTGTGACATGTACTTAGTAAAGCAGTCATTATTAAATCCAGTTTCTGGGTTAAATCAATAGTCATTGATAAAATGCCTTCAAAAGAACATGTATCATTTTGTGCAATTTTGAAAGTGGTATTTGCGATAACGTAACATTGTCCTTAACCTTTCTGGAGGAAAAACTAAGTACATTATTGTCCCCATAATGACAGGAATGGCAATCATTAAACTATTTCTGAGAGACCAAATCTATTTTTTTCCATTGACAGCTCAATATCAACACAATTACTTTGCTTTGGAGAAAATAAAAGTTGACTTCACAATGTCAAAGCCTGGAAATAATTAATCTCTAAAGGCAAGGGCTCTTTCCTTCAAGACTTAATTTCAGAACTAGTTTGGAGCATTTTAAAGAATCCTCTCATGCATTACACACACACACACACACACACACACACGGAAAGGATCTCATTTATAGATACAGATTTACTAGTTAAACATACTAATAATCAAAGACAAATGATATGGACAAACACAGCTGAAAGGTATTAAGCTTCATATTAACAACTATATGTGTAACCAATACCTTTTTTTAAGCTTTCTAATAAACACATAGGTGCTATAAGATGAAACAAAAGAGTAAAGACAAATCTGAAATTCTTAATCATAGTAGTTTAAAATTTTGTATGTTTTTTTGTACTGGAAACTTTTCTGATAACAGAAAACATATCCAAAGAAATTTAAAATTAGTCAATACATCACTCCTTTTATGTGTAAATATATAAATATGTGTGTACGCATATACATAATTGTGAGGTTTAATATATAAAATCATTTGGGGAAGGGAGACTTAGAAAAATATTAGCCTGAGTTTTATCACAAGAAGTTCAAGACAAATTATGTTAAAGACCCTCACTTAATGTTAATCCTTTCCTTTCCATGTTATTTTTGACACTGAGCATTCGGACCTAAATGCACAGCCCTTGATCTGATTCCTTTGTAGTTTAGGAATCTTACTGGATTTTTTCTTTATCCCATTTGCTCAAATTTATTTATAAACAAAATGCAGCTGAATTCAATACAGAGCTGATGTGAAAGCAACTGACAAACCAACTAGGAAAAGCAAAGTTTTCCTCAGTCTCAAAGTAATAAGTTTGGTAATTAGCTACAAGAATTATGCAAGAATTAGAATTTTCTGTCTTCAACTAAGAGCTTTCCAATCAGTCCTAGCTAGGAGAGAAAGAGCTAACATATACGTTAAATATAAGCACGACCTTATTTTTAAGAAGGCGATATGGTGGAAAAGTTACAATTTGGTATGAGGCTTTGATGTCAAAAAAACAGAAGTGGATCTGAATCTGAGCTTTGGCACTCGTTATCTATGTGAGCTGGAAGTTACTTAATTTCTCTGAGTTTCGGGGAAAAAAAACTATTTAGAATCAAAACTGCCTCTTGACCTTTCTGTCATTAGGAAGTTGTCAGGCTAAGAGTAGGAGGCATCATTCATATTAAAGGGAAAATAAAATTTTAAACGGCTCCATTCAACCTACCTGTGGCTAAGAGGGAATGGGATAAGAAAAGACTAACCTTCTCAAAATCTTGGCCAGTTTTCTAATGTGCCTGGGTGACTCCAAGTGTAGATGACTGTGTCTTTGACAAGAACATAAATACATTTGGGGACATGCAGCTGTTAGTCCAGAGTCTAGTTAGAGGAAGTAAGTTAGATTGTTCTGGCTGATAATATCAGGATATTTAATTTCAGAAGAAAGCCCCAATGGTGGGTACCCAAAAGAGAAAGAAGCATGAGGTGTGAAGTGAGTTAAGGGATGAGGCAGCAGGTTTTTGAAGAGTTTGGAGCCTACAAATTAAGATGCCCCGTAAGAAATCTGGGATAGTAAAAAGCCCTTTAGAAATAGTGCTAATATTCTATTTTAAGCTGATGTCCTAAGTTTTCTGCAATAGAAACCTTCTCCAAAATGGAGAGAGATCCACTCTGTAAAAGTACCCTGTGGATACCTGCTGGTGGATTTTCTCATGCTCCATCACCCACTTCCAATTGCAAGCACATCTGTGGAGGACATTTCTGAGCGAGCCTAGACATACACAGATCGATGCCCCCTGCATGCTTGTACCCCCTTCTTGGGGCATCCTGCCCCAGAGCCTTCTCACATGCCACAGGAGCTGTTCATCCAAATACAGCCCAGCCCAGGAGGCAGGTAAGTATGCATGATCATGTCAACCTTCAGCCACAGGGGGCAGGGGATGGCAAATAACTGCTCAGCCCCTGCCCATGGAGGGAGGCATCCCGCATGGTTCTCGGGGGGCTCCTGTGGGATGGAGCCTTCACTGCTCATAACAGCAACACCCATGGCACACCTCACGCAGCTTTTCCTCCCCCCCTGCCTTACCCCTCCCCCAGCTTCCCTCGCTCTGGCTGCCCAGGAACATCTTCCCAATAGGCTCCCAAGGCCTTACCCATCCATGACTCTTCTTTCAATAGACTCCAAACCTAGATGCTTTGTGGAAACTGTTTGAGTGGACAAACAGAGGGAAAGAGGCTCAGTTCCCTGCCTGAGCCAGTACAGAGCTGAGAGGGCCAGCAGGCTGGGGGAGAGAGAAGACCAGGGAGGAACAAGGACTCTAGGCCGGGGTCTTGAAGGGCCCTGACATTTCTGTGGGAAGGGTGACAAGAGGATTGAGTTTATCTTATTTATATCTCAAATGACAGGGCAACCTTAACTAACTTGTAATTACACAGTAGGCTCACGATAAGTAGAAGAAAATTAATTTAATAAAGCTGATGGTACGAATTTGGCTTTCTGAACCGGTTTATTGCTGTCAAGATCTTCACTTTCAGATTCTGCTGATCTGTTATCATGTCTAAGTTTTAGTGAGATATTCATCAATTAGCAGGTGGCACATTTTGAATCTCAGGGCCATTCTATGAGTTGGGGACAATCTATCTTTCAAAACTTATTATTTCCTGAAACTCCCATTCATGTATAATATTTGAGCCAAATTACTACCTATGTACACCTTACATCTTGACATTCCCTATACTTGGAATATTCTTTATTATCATCTGCTTTATTTCCCCCTAAACCTAGCCATCTTTCCAGGCCTGCCTGAAATAGTATGTCATCCATAAAAACTTCCCAAACCATACCAGAATGTATGACTATGTTTCATGGTAGTCACCTGCCTCTTGGTATTTATATTTTTTGCTTTCTCACAGGACAACATTTAAGTTCCATTCACCTTTTACTTACATATATGGGATCCCTGCATAGAGCTGAAGTTTAGATTTGATCAGCTTCTTAGTCTTCATTAATATGCTGGGTAAGTTTTTACTACAGAGGATGTTGCTACCAGCCTTTCTTATTGGCTTCCAGATTTCCATGTGTCCCATTCCATAGTCCACCATTTCACACATCCTATTCTGAAGCTTCATTCTGACCCTTGTTCCTTAAATAAATACCTACCTGTCACAACATTTTGCCTTCACTCGGATTCTCTTATCTCCTCTAACTCACAGGGTAAACACACAAACCGGTTTGCCTAGAACATCTCCAGTTTAAGCCTGTCGTACAAGTGTAATCGTAGCATCCCGTTTTACTCCCAAACGTTTCCATGTTTTGGAGGATAAATTATATAGTCACCTTATTTTATGCAGCTTTCGTGCTTTGTTGCTTTTCCTTCTTTTCTGTGCTTCACCTATTCCCACACTGCATTGCACGTTATACATCCACTGTTGCAGAATATACAGTATTTTTAAAGTGAGAGAAATTGTCATGTAAAATGATGTAACATAATCAGTTTGCTCTGGGTATATGGAAGACTTTCCTGTGACCAACAGTATAAACGACTGAGTACTATTAAGTCTGAAAAGCGGACACAAACCAGAATGGGTGGGAAGAGAGACTGCGTTTGGCATAGCTTCAAGAACATCATTTCAGGAAGAAAAATCCAATTCAGTTTTCAGAATGACTGGTTAACCAATCCATGACACGTCTACGTAATCAATATCTACTGCCACTTACCTTGGCAGCATTCCTGGAGAGATCATTTTCCAAAGTTATCCTCTTCTCAGCCACTTTCCATTGTGTTTTATGTAAATTACTTTGGCTTGTCTACTGTATCCCTTTTTTTTTTTTGCCTCTACTACAATAAAGAACTTAACCCATGTATTGCATTAAGTATGAAAGAATAAATATTTTCCAACCCCTGTATGCAGTTCATTTCTTTGAGTAGTCAGTTTTAAATTTCTTTTCAAAGTTATAAAAGACAGCTCAAAATATTTTCCCATTTTCAGAGTTCTTGTAGCTAATCCTAACCCAACACTAACACCAAGCATTTCTATCTCTGTTATCTATCCCACTTTACAAATTGCCACGCAAGGTTCAGCCCTACCACAGCAAGAGCAGCTTTTGACCTTTCCCTTGAAGGAATTAGTGTTTTTCTGGTCAGCAAAACCTTTGTCAGCAGACACAGTCGTTGGTTAAGGAACTCTTGGTGTTCTCCCTGACAAGTACCCTCTGTCAAAGGATAAGCATCCTTAATTTTTGCCTACTAAAGAGAAATGGATATGCAACAAGGATTTACCGTATAGCACAGGGAACTCTGCTCAATATTCGGTAACAACCTAATTGAAATTGAAAAAGAATAGATGCATGTATATGTGTAATTGAATCACTTTGTTTTACATCTGAAACTAACACAACACTGTTAATCAGCTATGCTCCAATATAAAATAAAAATTAAAAAATAAAGAGAAATGGATCAGGAACTGCTTTACTTCCCCACTTAAATACCCCTCAAAACCCTCAGCAGCTTCCCATTGCATTGAGAACAAACCTAGAACTCTGGCCAAGTCAGCACATGGTCTGGCGGCCACTCTCCCCACCGAGCCCCATCTCAGCCACTCTCTCCTGCGCTGGCCGCCATGTTCCAGCCACACTGGCCTCCTTTCTTTGGCTGAAAGAGCACACCAATCCCTTTCCCCTCTCTGCCCAGAAGGCACTTCTATCAGCCCTTCAGGTAACGGGCTCGTTCTCATGCTCCAGTTCTCAGCTCATGCAATGCCTCCCCCAGAGAGGCCTCCCATGACTGCACCATATATGAATTCCCCCAGTTAGTTTCCTTCGTTGCCCTCTTAATCTCTCCATAGTTCTAGAGTTAATTTTCTTATGTGTTTGCTCACTTAGTTGTTGTCTGTCTACCCATTAGGGACTATGTTTTTTTTTACTCTTAACATCCCCAGCGTCTAGCACATAATAGGTGATCAATGAATGTTTGTTACATGAATGACAGCACTAAATAAGACTGATACAGGCACTGTTTCTCCTGGTATCATTTTGTCTGGCTCCATTTCTGCTAGTAGCTAGCAGCTCTCCAGCAAGCTATTAATTCCCTCTAAATCTCGACCTTGGTTGCTGGGAGCAAAGAATGAAAGCAGCCAACCTCTGATCCATGGGGGAAGGGGGAGGGATGAGGGAGGAAAGGGGCAGCCTGGGGGAATGAAAAGAAAGCAGATGACTTTGTTTAATCCTTATGTCAACTGGACCACCAGATAAATGGACCAATAGTACTTAACAGGAAGAACAGACTTTTTCTCTGAAATGCCCTTAGTCGCCATCCCTGGTTGACAATTACTTATCGTAAAAGGAAAGTAGCATCTATAAGCCATGAATAATGCTACACATGCTTTATCACATATAAAATAGATCTGCTTAACAATTCGAACGCTTCACCACAGGAGGTGATTCCTACAAATCTTACACACAAGTCTCAACCTATTATTCTGGGTAAAAAGTGCATGTCTGTCGACGGAAGATAGGACCTGCGGATTCATTCTGAAGTCCCCATACGTCTCTTTGCTCCATCTGAGCTGAGTAGGATCTCTGATTTACGAAATCTGACTTGACTATCCAATCGCGTGTGTTAGCTGTGAACTAGAATTCCATGGGGAGTTAAAAAATACTCGTATCCAAAAATTCAATGATGAGGGAGAAAGGAAAAGAGTCTGTCGAAGTTTTCTTTTCTATGATTTAATCCTGGCCCGGGCAAGTAAAAATGTAACCAGAGAGCGCCGGGTGACACCAGTTGCAGTGGACTGAAGGGTGGCTCCCAAGGACGTGTCCACATCGTGGCTCTTGAAACCTGCTGTCTTTGTCGGCTCGGGCTGCCATAACAAATCAACATCAACTGGGTGGCTTAAACGACAGATGTTTATTTTCTCACAGTCCTGGGGGCTAGAAGTCTTTAAAGAAGGTGCCAGCAGATTCAGTTCCTGATGAGAACCCTCCTTCTGGTTTGAAGATCGTTGCCTTCACGTGGCAGAGAAAGAAAGAGGGAGCAAGCTCTGTGGGCGGGGCGGGGGGGGGGGGGGGGGGGGGGGGGGGGCGGGTCTCGGCTTACAAGGGCACTAAATGCATCAGGAGGACCCAACTCTCAGCACCTCATCTAAGCTTAATCACCTCCCAAAGGCCCGGTCTCCAAACACCATCACGTTAGAGGTTAAGCCTTCAACATATGAATTTTATGGGGGACGCAATTCGGTTCACAGTACCTGTGAATGTAACCTTATATGGAAAAAAAGGTCTTTGTAGATATTAAGGATCTTGAGGAGAGATCATCTAGGATTACCCAGGTGGGCCATAAATCCAATGACAGGACGTCCTTTAGAAGAGAAAGGCAGAGGGAGATTAAGCACATGGAGGAAAGGGCAAGCAAACACCAAGGCAGAGAGTGGAATTATAGAGTCTCAAGCCAAGGAACACCTGTAGCCAACAGAGCTGGAAGAGGCAAGGACTGGTTCTCCCTTTAGTGCCATCAGAGGCAGCACAGCCCTGCTGACACTTTGATTTTGGACTTCTGGCATCCCAAGCTGTGAGAGAATAAATTTCTGTTTTAAGCCAAGAAAGAAAACGCCAGTGCTCAAATTCCACGCCTATCCAATTAAATCAGTACCTTCCGGAAGTGAAGTCCTGGCACTTTGCTGTTGTTTAAAGCCCCTGGGGTAGTCGTAACTCTGCATGCAATTAAGGTTGAGAAGCTCAAAGTTAAAAGTGTTTCCCCTTCCAGAGTTATTATAATTTTAGTGAGGGTTTCTTTATTCTGAAAGACCAAAAATATTCTTGACCTTCTGAAAAGTTAATGCCTGGTTGCAAATTATTTGTACCAGGGAATGTATTGGAAACTAAGAATAGTGACAATATATATTAGAGACTTCTGGGTCCTTTAAAAATCTGCCGTCACTTCTATTGTGACTGGAAAGTAATATTTTAAAAGAAATTTGAAAATAGGCTGAGGGGCATTAAGAAACAATGAAGCATTTTTATTCCTTGATATTGCACTAAAAGTAATCATTCTAAATTAGCCTGTAGAGTAACATCCAAAGGTGGGGTGTTTTACTTCTTTTATGTTATAAATTCCTATAGTTTTTCTTTCCCAATCTATCACCCTGATCAAGAGTAAATAAATCTACTACACCAAGTGAACTAAAGAGGCAAAATAGTCACAGTCTTACAGGGAAATACAGATAGTTCATCTGACCCCAATCTTTCCGTTTTAACCTGCCATCAGAAGGCTGGGCAGAAGGTCACCTCTTCATCTCTATTTCTCAAGAAAAGAATTAGTCATACATATTGTTAAATTGGCTTCATCCCCAAAGAATAAATGAGAGATGAACTGCACTGAACAGAGAGACATCACTACACTCAGAAAGCCATTTGCTTGCAACAGGAAATCGATATAAAGCAGTCTTACAACATTGCATGACATTAAATGTCTATAATCACTTTATTCTGCTTAACTTGTATAGATGTGTTCTGTCAGCATTCTCTCTCTATAATCTCTCCCTAGGAAAACTCATCTCCTTTCCATAGGGATCACTTATAAACTAATAGCTCTCAAATCCCCATCTCTAACTCAACATCCCTTCTAAGCCCTAGAGGCAGTATGGTGCAGTGGCTAAGGATGTATATACAGGCTTTAGAGCCAGTCTGTGTTCAACTCCCAGCCACCACTCATTGGCCGAATTATTTATCTTCAATAAGCCTCACTTTCATCATCTCTAAATTGAGAAAAATGCATGCAGCCCAGTGCCTATTAAGAAGTAAGGATTTGAGAAATGTTGTATTTACTATAATTATCATCATTAGGCCTATCCATGCAGATGTCCCAGGAATACATCAAATACAAAAATGTCCAAGGTTGAATTCATTATTTCCCCCCAGTAAATGATTCATCTCTGTGAGCTCTACCGTATTGAATAAAGCCATCATCCTACCAATATGCGGCCCCCAGGGAATCCTTTTGTTATTCTTCCTTCTCCCTCATTTCCCACTTACTTTTCGTGGCCACATCTTGCTCTATCTCTACAGTGACTCATTAATCCATCTTCATACGTCCCCATTGACATGACCTGAATTCAGGTCATTGCCACTTCGATGACTACAGCTTCCTTGTAAGTAGTTTCCTAGGCTCCAATCTCTTGCCCTCACATTGCTGCCTGATGTCCTCCAGCAACACAGATCCGAACTGGAAATGACCCTCCAATGTACTCAAATGCTTTACTTAATATGTCATTCAAAGACTTCCAAAATCAGGCCCCAACCAACCTATCCAGACTCATCTACCCTACAGTCTACTAAGGAGGATCTCAGTCCCTACTCTGCTAATAAGAGTCACCCACTCCCATGGGCATTCTCAGAGGGAAATGTAATTACCCAGCCACCGACTGTAAATCTATCCCTCAAGCAAACAGGACAGACAGCAAGTGAGAGCACAATTAATATAAATATATATAATCTTAATGTGATTCTAATTTATATCTTTTAAAGCAAATTATGTGTAAACTTTGGCACCTTATAATTAGCTTTAAAAGGATTACTAGATTTTTATCTCTCATTTAATCTTAATAAGCTTTGGGGGGAACTATATTATGGATGAATAACGCTAGCCAGCAACCTAAAATTCAGATTACTGTAAGCCTAAAAGTTTATTGTGACACCTCTTAGTACACTCTTTTCCTTTAACGCTCTTCCCCAAACACCTTATACCACAACCCTTGACCTCCCAGCTCTTGAAAACCTAAGCATATAGTGTTCCCTATGCCTCCCTAGCTTTATTTGACCTTCCTCATCCTTACTTATTTACACTTTTTCATCCTCCCTCTCTCGGCTTAATTAGTACGTTCTCTTGAATGTTTTTCTTTTATCAAATTTAATATTATTATTTATTTAACATTTCAAATCTATTTAAGTTATTCAGTAAGGCTACCTTTTAATGGGCAGCAGCATACTTTTACTGACTACAGATTGCCAAATTGGTTCTGCAACAATTCAGTCAGCAGCTGTGAGGATCACCGGCTCTCCCCTTCCCTTGCCCCCCTCCTTTGGGGTGCCTGCCAACAGGGACAGGTTCTGCTCCCATCCACACAGCAGCACAGAAAGTGGCTCCATGTGTTGCATTACTTGTCTTTTCACTCTTTTTTCTTTGGTGCTTCTGACATTAAAAAGTTAATTTTGGGCTTCCCTGGTGGCGCAGTGGTTGAGTGTCCGCCTGTCGATGCAGGGGACACAGGTTCGTGTCCCGGTCCGGGAAGATCCCACATGCCGCGGAGCAGCTGGGCCCGTGAGCCATGGCCGCTGAGCCTGCGCGTCCGGAGCCTGTGCTCCGCAACGAGAGAGGCCACAACAGTGAGAGGCCCACGTACCGCAAGAACAAAACACAACAAAACAAAACATATTGCTGTCAAGTAAATAATATCAACCTCATCAGAAAAGATAAAGAAGAAATTAGAACCTGATGTGCATAGATCAATAGATACTTAGATACATAAATAGATGATAGCTAGATAGATGATAACTAGATGACGATGATGATGCTGATAGATATTTACTAACCAATTTTAGTTGGTTTTAAAAAAATATTTCAATTCATCATATTCATGTCTCAGTTGATCCTCTGTTTAAAAGGAATTTGTGCTTCTAGCAGGTACAAAGGCAGCACACAGCCTGAAATCTATCTGGGCTTCCCTAGCCAAGTCACATGCTCTAGCTCAGGCTATATCCTGCAGGAAGCAGCATCTTTTTTTCTAATTTACACCAAGGCTGGTAGGAGATTTTATAGTTCTATAAAAACTCAAGTGTCTCTATCATTTTTAATTCAAAATCAAAGTTATCACAGAACACCTGATATGTGATATCCCCTACACTGAGAGGAAATATTCATTCATGCATGCATGCCTACCCAAAAGAAACAGAAGCCAGAGGAAAACTGAAAGAAATCCCTCTTCCCACGAAGCTAATATTCTAGTGAGGAGAGACAGACTCTAAATCGGACTCTAAATTATAATAAATTAATAAAACATAAAGCATCAATAAAACATAAAGCAGAAGAAATGATAAGGAGAAATATAAGGAGATACATAAATGATATGAAAATAATAAGGCAAGGAAAGGGAATAAAGAGTATGGGGAAGGTGGGGAAGGCATTACAATTTTAGAGAGTGTGGCCAGCAAAGGCCTACATCAAAGACAGCAATTGAGTAAAAACCTAAAGGAAATGAAGAATGAGTCATGTACTTATCTGGGGGAAAGAGTGGTCCAGGTAGAACGTGGAGCATGTGCAAAGGCCCTGAAGTGGGATTATGCCTGGTGAGTTGGAGAGTTAGTACTACCAGATATATATAGCACTTAAATATGCAAGGCAGTGTGCTAATCATTTTACATAGAAATACCCATTTAGTCTTCACAGCAACCTTTGATACAGGGGCTACTATTATTCCCATTTTATAGATGAGTAAAGTGAGGCAAAAGTTGTTAGGTAACTTGCTCAAGATCACAAAACTATCAGTGAAAAATTCAGACCCAGGCAGTTTGGCCCCAGGGTTGATGCCCATAACCACTCTACTATAGTATGTCTTAGTAATTTAGTAATTTTAATCATCAGTGGATTCTGATTATGATTATATCTACATTTTAGCAATAGAAAGAAGAAAAAATTTTAAGAATCCAGTGAAGTCGATCAATCCAATGAACCAACCCAGAAAATCCAAATCTAGCAAAGTAGATATCCATTCATTAATTCCTGTGTGATAAACATTGCTCCTTGTAGAGCATAAAGTTTTCTCATTGGTTCAAGCCTTATAAATGATGTAAAGTTTAAAAAGAAGAGACCTTAACAAATCATCAAATTTTGATTATTATGACTGAGACAAAGCTAAATTAACTGCCTACTTTTTAAAAAAAATTAGGTAAATAACAGAATAGTTAACAGGTATTCTACAACCAAGTTTTCTAAGTGTGAATCACAGCTCCATTATGTATTATCTGTGATGTTAACAAGCTGCTTAGCCTCTCTGGGTCTCGGAGTCTCAGGAAATGTGGGTAATAATAGTACCTACCTCACAGGGTTTTTGTGATGATTAGTTGTGTCAGCCATGCCTGTTGTAGGGAAGTTGTGAGATGAGTGTTAGTTTTAGTATTACTTTAGTGGCAGTGTAGTATATTATGTAAGTAAGGGACCACAGTGGGAGGCTGTATGGATTGGAATCCCAGATTAACCACTTTTCAGCTTTGTGACTCCGGCAATTTACTTAACCCCTCATTTTTTCAGCTTCTCACCTTTAAAATGGGAATAATAACTCTAATGACTTTACAGTGTTGTTGGAAGGATTAAATGAGTTACTATATGTAGGATGTTTAGACTGGCACCTGGCCCTTAATAAGTATTATATTTTTACTGATAGTAACATTAACATTATGCATCATTTAGACTTATTAAGGAAGTTACTTCCTCTTCCATTTTGGTTCAAGAAGACATGATCAAACCATGACTTCTCTTTAAATATCTTTCTTTATAATTTGCTTCTCTCTGTCACTCAGAGGTAATCCAACAAATTGAAAAGTATACACTAAGAGTTTAGGCCTTTTACCTAAAACAGTCAACATGTTGAGTGTTGTGCTAAATTATTTAGCCACTTTCCTGAAAACTGTGTTTCTGTAAACTCCCTTCCCTCTACTCATTACTAACATGAAAATTCAGGTAGATTTAATTTTATATTCCCCATCTGTAATTACCATCATCTTACTGAGTGTTTTCAGCATTCACTCATATACGACAGTAAAACCCTGATAACATATAAAGATCTATGACGTGTCATTTTTTCCTTTATTATAGGATAGTTTAGGACCTCATTTAATTACATGTAAGGGAAATGAAATTGAAAGGTAGCTGCGGTTAGATATACTGATGACAATTACTATTTGCAGTGAACATGTCCTTACCAAGCTTGCATCTTGGTATGACATGCCTTAGAGCTCTTCAGACAGATTAGGCAAGGTGTTATTTACAGAGAACATTACCTTTGGTCTTACTCAAATGGCAGAAAAATCTGCCAAAAACCTGAATTGCTGTGTAATCGGCTTGGTTTGGCACACTCCATAGAGTTGGCAAGACAGAGCAAATGTTGTTACAAATAGTCACTCTTGATGCTGCCCTATAAAGGAAAACATGTTGTCTCTATTCCATACTTAGTAGAAGCCTAGCGGGGAGAAGTTCCATGCAGAAAATACCTGATATGTGCAAAGCACCTTGAAATGTCACTATAAGCCTATTATGGTAAGGAATTCTGAATATGGAAATTCCATCTCAGACCTCGTAACAGTTTAAGTTATCATAATGATCTCATTATGAGTGCTTTTACCAAAAAGTAATTCTACTATACAAATCCAAAGCTCATGTGGTTATTTTGCTCATTTTGAAAGTTTCAATAAAGATTGTCATTTCCTATCTCTACAGATACCTTTTAAAATCTGAAATTCAACTATTCTAAGTAAAAGAGTGAAGCAGGAATTACCAGTTGATATTATCATCTAAAATAATATGGCCAGTACTTGATAAAAGGATCAAAGTACAAAATCTGTTTCAGGTTTTGAGAGGGAAGATTCTTTTTTTATAACCAGGAGAGCACAAATTTTCTTAAGTTATCACAACCTGTTTCCGATCAATGTTTCTCAAGCATTTCCCAATTTGTATTCTCCTGAGGGACTCTACAAATGTTCTGCAGAATCTATTTAGGGTAATTGGTACTTAACTTCTTTGGTCTTTCAAAACTTCAAGAATCTTAAAACTATAAAACTAAGGTATGGATAATACACATACAGAAAGACTATGCATCTGATAAGAGGAGTTGATTCCAGATATCAGAAAAAAATAACTTTTTACTCTAGGAGTCATGGATTTTCCTTTCTCTAGTCAATATCTTAAACATATTATGCTGAAGACATTTTCTGGTATTTTCCATTTTGTCATACAACAGTCCCCTAAAGTGATGTGTTTGACCACAACTCGTAACAGTGACTGGATCACCTTACCACCTCTGAATTTCCACTGATTACAATAAGACATCATCTGACATTTAATTTATTTAGAGTTAGAGATTCGTGACAATTCTATCATGGCAAAAGTCTAGAGGTTTCCAAAACCATTCTGGAAAGACAGCTAATCTTTTCTCAGTTCATTACCTTTGTTTTCATCTCTAGTAACTGTTACCAGGAAATTAACAGCTTAGTATTCCAAGAAGGGGCCCAAAATACAGCATTTCTGAAGGCAGGGAAAACTGCCCAAATTCAGAAGACACACCATATTCCAGGCCCCAATATATTTAATATAGAAATACACTCATTTATTTAAAAATTGATGAAGGACATAATTAATTTTAATTGTAAGCCTGAAATGTCATATCATGCAGAGTTGAGAAAAAAAAATTTTCAATTTTAAATTTCTACCATAGTTTAGGAAATTCTATAAGAATAATCACTCCCAGCGGTCTATATAGAAGTTGGAATACAATTCTTGTCTGCTCATGGATCTCCAAATTTATTGGGAAAACTGATAGTGTCCAGCTCCCCAGAGATTCAGTTTTAGGAGAGCCCAAGGCCAGGGCCCTCGCAGAAACACTCACCTATTTTTAATTCTTATTCTCTTTTCCACTTCTTTTCCTTTGGGGTTTCCTTGGTCAAACCATTACCTTGTTCAGTCTGAAAAACTGCAGTTTTTCAATGAAAAACTTCCCATTGATTCCTGCAAATATCCTAAAACTCTTCATTCCTCTAGACTCTGGATCTTGATATTTATAGAACAGACTTGGGAAATCAAGAGCCTTTTTCTCTCCAATCTGATCCTTGCAAATGAAACTCTGACTTTCAGGACTCATTCTTTCTGCTTTACTCTAAACATGGTGTGGTATAATTTAACAATATATTTGGTCTTTGTCCTGAGTTCCTGGTACAGAGCTCCAAAAACACTAGAAATTTCCTGAACAAAAAGAGTGTCTTTTGTTATTCATAACTAGCGCCTTTGGATCACATATGAGTTTATGATAATGAGGTGACTTAGGGTGGGCCCCCTATTTAGCCTCAGTTTGGAGGTCACAAGAAAGACCAAGTGATTAGCAAGTTGGAACTTTCAGCCCCACCCCTGACTTCTAGGGAGTAAAGGGGGCTGGGGATTGAACTCTGTAATACCTCTGAACAATGAGATTCTTCAAAGAACTTCCTTGTTCATAAACACATCAAGGTGCTAAGAGGGAGGACGGTTCACCCAGAGAAAGTATAGAAGCTCCACACATCTCCTCCCTTATACCTTGAACTATGCACCTCTTCAATTTGGTTGTTCCTGTATTGTATCCTTTATAACAAGCCAATAAATATAAGTAAAGTATGTTCCTGAGTTCTGTGAGCTATTCTACCAAATTGTTGAAACTGAGGAGTGGTTGGTAGAGACCCCTGATTTATAGCTAGTTGTCAGAAGGTGGCCCAGGACTTGTGGCTGGCACCTGAAGTGCAGGAGATCTTGTGGGATTGTATCCTTAACCTGTAGGCTCTGTGCTAACTCCAGGTGGTTAGTATCAGAATTAAATTAAATTGTTGGACGCCAGTACGTGTCTGGAGAATCAGCGAACTGATCGTCGGTGTCAGGAAACACCTCACAACATGGTGATTTTGAAAGTCTAAACTAAGCAAAACTAAGCAATGCCTTCAATGGTTTTTTGCTGTATTACCACTGCACCCCTCTCCTATTCCTATCCCAAGCATGCATGCGTCAGTATCGATGAATGAAGCACTGTGAAAACAGTATTACTTGATGTGGAAAATAATCTGTGTTATGGACTGAATAGTATTCCCCTAAAATTCATATGTTGAAGCCTGAACTTCCAATGTGACTGTATTTGGAGATAAGGCCTTTAGGGAAGTAATTAAAGTTAAATGAGGTCATAGGATGGGATCCTAATTTCATAAAGCTAGTGTCCTTATGAGAAGAGAAAGAGACATGAAAGATCTCTCCCTCTCTCTACACATACACACAGAGGAAAGGCCATGTGAGAACACAGCAAGAAGGCTACTACCTGCAAGGCAAGAAAAGTCTCGCCAAAAACCAAATTTGCTGCCACCTTGATTTTGGACTTGTAGCTTTCAGAACTCTGACAAAATAAATTTATTTTGTTTAAGCTACCCAGTCTTGGTATTCTGTTATGGCAGCCTGAGCTAACTAATGTAATCTGATAGAATGTTTAAAACATTAACACATTCTAGTCAACACCTAAATCTTTTTTAGCTTAAAGACTGACATTTTTTCCAACAGACTGTAATACCAGGGATGGGGCAGGTGATTCAATTATTTCAATTCAAGCACTCTGCTAACTGGTTGCTAAAATAATTCTAGAAACCTAATTTTAGAAAGTCTGATGTTTTTACTTTAAGACATTACACTGTAAACTAGAGTTTTAAACTCAAAATTCAATCATTTGCTCTTTTATATATATATATTACTATTCAAACTGAAAAGTATAGCTCCTGCTTTCAAGTGTTTACAGTTTTGTGAGAGCACAGATATTAACCAAATAACCACAAAATCCCCAGAGGTTCAAGTGAGCTTAGCAACCCAAGCACATTATTCCACATTTACTTGTATCCGGTTGATGCAGGAAGACAAGTAGAAGATTCCCATGAGAGGTCCCTTTTTTTTTCATAAAATGCACAGAAATATACTTAATCTTGTCATACATATTACATTTCAGAAATGCATTGAGATTATATAGTTTTATAGTTAGCATTTTATATGAGAAATCAAGAATGAGTAATGAAAAGGCCGATAGAACCAGAAGGATTGATTTATGAAGATTGAAAAGAGTAAACGCCTATAGCTTGACCAACTCACAACTGAAAGAGAATATGGCATTAGAAATAAACTCAAATCGTTTAGAAAATACAGATATTTCAATAATGTGATAAAAGGAAATTATTTTTACATTATAGAAAATGAGCCATATTTATTATTAAATTAGACATCCAGTTAAAGGTCTTTAAAATGATACATGAGCTCAGAATTGGGGGGAAAAAAATCCCAAGTGACTTGGTCACTAAAAACAAGGTAGCCACAGGAAATGTTATCCACTCATGGTTATCACCACTCAAAGCATTTATGGTGATAGGAATACTGGAAGAGTTTTCTAATAGTTCAGGAAATAATTTATGGGGAAAAAGATCAAGGAAAGTTAGACTAAGAAATCTCAAAGTCAAGGAGTATGTATTCCTGCACTGACTTGTCATTCTTTTTTAGAAAATTCAGAGCAAAATGAAGTATTTGCTTTCTGTTGTGAGGGACAAACTCAGGACCATATTAACCATATTAATGATAGTACCAGTGAATGTAATGATGATGAAACCCTTATGTGGCATGTAAAGGTAGCTGATACAGGGAAAGGTAAAGAGCCATGTTTTTCCATGGAGCTCTAATAAATACGTCACTGAAGAGTCCCCAATCCACTTACCATCGTCAACTAATAAAGTGGATTTACCTAGAATTAAGAACTGTTCAGGTGAATTATAATAGTCCCCCATTTTTAATTTTTTTAATTACATGATTTTAAATTAAGCCTATAGGTCTATTGGATCACTGAAGAAAACCAAAGACCTTTTAAAATTACACATAAGAAATAAAAATATTCTAATAAATATTTTAAACCCCACTCAAATATTAATAGTACAGTGTAATGTTTGCTTCTCCCTGAAATAAGCTCATTTTTAAAGATGCTTCAAAGGGAAAAGGCAATGGAAGAAGCCAGGCAAGCCCACTGTTCTAGCCCAAAGCTAACCCAGGGCTTAATGCCTAAGGCATTCTATGCCTAAACAGCAAAGGTAAGAAGATAGCGACCTTTTGGCTAGACTTACAAAGGAAGTTCCTAAGAATTAGTACATTTAAGTAAAATATGTATTATTAATGTCAAAGTTATTTCCTGATGTCTTCAAGTACCAAGATAAGCATTGCAACCGTGAACTCTAAGATACAGCTTTTCCATATCCTCCTGAAGTCTCCATGATAGCTACGTTTGTCCAAATGGGATGTCCCTTGGATTTTAAAATTCGCCCACCACACCATCTCTGCCTCTTAAGCAGGAAGACCACCCAAAAGAAGGCTTTGATCTAAAACTAATGCAGTACTTTAAAAAACTGAAGAATAAGCAACAGCAACGATCAATGTGGAAGCCCTCTGATCCTTGTGAATTAGTCCCTGTGGGATACCCAAAAAATAGGAGCTAGGGTCCAAGTATTCAGTGATAAGGAAACATGCAAGAATTTAGATGCATAGATGCCTCAAACTTTATAATTCTGTGATGTCCTTTTCTCCACTGTGAATTCCTAAATTAATTTGGGAAATCTTTTAGTTTAGTAAACTGTTCTGAGTTGTCATTAAACTAGAGAATTTTGTATTATAATTTGGAGAGAAAATTTCCTTCCACCATCATTAATCACTTATCAATTTTGAATCAAAAGCCTTTACTTTAATAAAGGATTATTCAGAATAAACAATAGTCCCAGAAAATTCTGTATGTTGTAAGCAGCAATAAATATCCTGAATTGGTAGAAATAAAGACAAAAGTTGTTGGGTGATTTTTCTTTAAGGGATTGCTAGAAATGCATAGATTGGTCTTGGTTATTTTTAACTTATGTTAGAAACAGTGGTTAAAATTTTGGACTCTGCAGTGGTTTTTAAACCATGTTCCAAGAAACCACTGGGTGGAGTTCCACAGAGAATCATGGATTCTGCAAAGGTTGGATTTTAATTAAAATTTAAAATCTACATTGAACTATTTTTAAACCAAACACACACACACACACACTCCAAAAGAAATTGAATGGAGGCAGACAGACAGGTTCAAATTCTGACTTTACTAGCTGCTCAAAATTGAGTATTAATTCTTCAACTTTCACATTCTCAATTTTCCTTTCTAGAAATGGAGATAATGATAATATATTCATATCTCAGAGGCTCTGACAGGAATAAATGAGATGCTGCAGAGACGCAATACAGCATAGTGCTTCAGAGCACAGGGCCTATAACAATGGGGTCTCAAGTATGGTACTTGGACCAGAAGCATCATCTTCTGCTGGGAACATGTTAGAAATGCAAATTCCTAGGACCTGCTCCACACCTGCTCAGGGTGGGACTAGCAGCTTGTGTTTTAACAAGTCCTACAGGTGGGTCTGGTGCACAACACATGTGAGAACCACAACCCTAGACTTGGTCTCCTTGGGTTTGAATCCTAGGTTGGCCATGTAATAGCTACATATCCACAGGCAAGTTACTAAATTTCTATAGTCCATGTGAAGTGTATGAAACAGAATAATAAATGTTAGCTGTTATGAAAATACTTGGAATAGTACTGGACTATATTAAGCATCTCAGTAAACAGCCACTAGTATGATAATTATTATTTTAATTATCACTATTATTATTACATGTCATTGTGAAACAGGATCAAGTAATAATATGCTTCAATATGTTCGAGTTCAATAAAATGCTTAAATTACATTCAAGGTCAAGGTAAAAAAAAAAGAAATCGAAAGCTTATGGCTACATATGGTGACTTCTATGTATTTTTTAAAGTGAGACCCATAGAAAGGTGCCCAATATACTTATTTTTAAGTTCCAAAAACTCAGGTTGCCTTTTCTTCATAAAATCAAACTTGTTGGAGGCAGACACACTAAAAATAAAATCGATTCACTGTGATCATTCCTGCAGCTTTAAAATTCAAAGATTAGAAGACACAGTGTTCCTTCTAACGTGCTGATTTTATTCCTTCTGTAATCCAAATGTCCACACAGTGCCAGGCTTGAACGCCAAGTATGACACATCAGTATTTTTTTCATTCTTTGTATCTTATAAAGGTTCAAAGAAAGGCAAACGTGCCAATATGCATTTGGCCTGACATTTAGCTCTTTAATGCTGTGACAAAGAATGATTGAGGATTAGGAGGCTGAGAATGGAGCTGTTCATGCTTGAGTGAGATGGTCATGAAAACGATAGCAAGCATCTGCTTCTTTACAGCCCAAGGCCCTGGAACTTCACAGCAATCTGATGATACCATCTGTAAGCATGGGAAATGCTTTTGAAGAGTCTTAATTTGCAGTTTATCATATTTACTATGTTTTGCCATTATTATCTTTTTCTGTAATAACAGCACATTAAAGTCCATAGGGCCTGGATCTTTCTGTGCGAGATTTCTGACGACTAGTTCCGGCTCCCTCTTTCTTTGATCCACTAAGCTCTACCGTTTGTAAGACCTTGCCCGTTTCACCTAAATTTTCAAATGTGTTGGCCCAAAGGTTGTTCATAAATTCTTCACATTACCTTTTTTAAATCTCTGTAACACCTGTAATTAGGTCTCTTTTTTCATTCTGGTATTAGTTATTTGTGCCTTATACTTTATTGAACTGTATCATTAATCAAATTTTGTCTATTTTATTACTTTCCCAAATAACAACCTTTTGGCTTTTTTCAAACTTCCTAGTGTTTATTTCTATGACACTAATTTCTGCTTTCATCTACATTATTGTTACGTCCTTTTTATTTGCATTTGTTCTGGATTTCTTCTTAAAACAGGAGATATATGTTTAGCTCATTAATTTTCAACATCGGTTCTAAATAAGAAATGTTTGGGCTGTTTTCTAATAATTTAAGACATAGTAGTATTTTTCTTATAATTTTCTTCATTTTTCATCACTTTCTATACCTGTGAGGATGTATTCCTTAACACATGGATTCTTTTAGCTAATTTCTTAATTTCCAAGATATGGAAACATTCTACTTAATTTCATTATTGATTGCTAATTGAATTCTAGGTTAACTACATAGTTAAGATAGCAATCTTTTGAAATGTTTGAAAATGTTCATTATGGTCAAGTTTCAAATGGTCAGCTTTTGTAAATGCTACAAAAATTATGTATCTAATTATCCTGTTTCTTAAATGTTTCTTTTTCAATCTGTTCTTTTTTTGGAAGGATGATCAATAATAATGTCATAGTGGATTAAAATGGTAAGCATTAAAACACATGACAACAATAACGCATAGATTGGGGATAAGACAATGTGAAGTCAAGTCCTTGTATTATTCAGGAAGTGGCACATTTTTATTAATATTAGAAAAATTCAAGATGCATGTGAAAATTTATATGTAAACTGGTAAAAGGAATAACGTACATAGCTTCCAAACTATTGGAGGGAAAACACAGAAGGATGAAACATATTCATCAATCTACCTTTATTGTGCTTCATGTCTTTCTAGAACTCATAATATTGTTCTGCTTCCTTTAGTAAAAAATCTACTGATGGAAAATCCTCTGTTTTTCTTTATCTGAAAATATTTTTTTCTTGCCGATATTGGGTACTACTGGATTAGGAGAGTTTTCTTTCCTTCAGTATACTAAAATTGTCAGCTCCCTCTCTCTGGCTACCATTATTGCTGATGACAAGAGAGCCACATCAGTCTAATTAAAAATCTTTTGAAGGGAACATTCCTCTTTTTTTTTTTTTTCTTTTTTTTGCTCTGGTGAATTCTAAGATTTTTCCTTGTTTTTTGACGTTCTTCAATTTCATTATAACGTGCCTAAATGTAATGGTCTTTGTACTTACACTGGTTAAGATTCACTGAACTACTTGAATCTATGGGTTGGTGTCTTTCACCAGTTCTGGAACGACAACAACCCTTCATGCCATTCATTCTTTCTTCTAATCATGATCCAATGAAACCTCCCATACCACTTAACCTGTCTCTCTGAAAAGTGTGTTCTGGGTAATTTCTTCTGATCTTTCTTCTACCTAATTTCTCTTCAGCTGTATGTAATCATTTGTTAAACCCATTTATTGACTTTTCAATATTTGTTATTGTCATTTTTATTTCTAGAAGTTATATTTCATGATTTTTCAAATCTGCTTCGTTATTTTTTATACTTTTATGCTCCCTTCAGATATATACAAACTTGTCATTTCCTTCTCTGAACATAAAAATAATAGTTGTTTTCTAACCTGGCCTGATATTTACAATTTATTAAATGTTTTGAAGTCTATTTCAGCTTTCATTTTTTTTCTGCCAATTCTCTCTTTGTGCCTTTTTTCTATGTATGTATGTTTATTTTTGACTTGTGCTGCTTAATGTGCTTCAAAAGATTATTTGTGGGGCTTCCCTGGTGGCGCAGTGGTTGAGAGTCTGCCTGCCGATGCAGGGGACACGGGTTCGTGCCCCGGTCCAGGAAGATTCCACATGCCGTGGAGCGGCTGGGGCCGTGAGCCATGGCCGCTGAGCCTGCGCGTCCGGAGCCTGTGCTCCAGGGAGAGGCCACAACAGTGAGAGGCCCAAGAAGACACTCAAATCAAAGTTGAGTACTAGCAAGGACATCTAAAATTACTATGTGATAACAAATGAAATACATTAGTATTTAAAAGTGGCACATTTTTGTGGCTTAGACCTCAGTATTAGTTTGTGACAGAAGTAATATCAAGAGTACATATAAAGATTTCCTCAAAACTTATTTTTAAAGCATATGGAGAACTTCATAAACTTTTGGATAAATGGCAGACTCAGTGACCAAAAGGTTATCTAAACATAAACTCTACTGAAAACACCTGTAGGACCTAATTTCAAAGCATTCTGTAACATAATTGAAACAGTAATTACCTGACTTCAGGAAGGACGGTAGGAGGCATTCTTTTTTTTTTTTCCAGCACATAACATAACTTTTACCTACGAAAATAGTCCCTTTACATTTCTAACAACAGTTTTGATAGGTAGGAACAAGAAGCATTGGCACTATAATTTTTCAGTGCATTATAATAAAGTGAATGTTTTCTAAATGTCATAGTTTAAATTTCATGGGGCGTGAAATCTCCTTTGAAATGAAATTTAAAGCCTTTTTCAAATAAGACGACTAATTTTACAGTCAAAAGCATATTACATTCCCAGACATTATTAACCTTGGAGAACTGCTTGCAAAATGATACTTTCTGACATATTAAGATTAAATTTGTCTTTATATAATTAAGTTAAAGAATACATTTAAACTAGATCAGATTGCAAGAGATGTGCTAAGTGTGTGCAACAGTAAGATTTCCATTTACTAATACTAAATGTAACTACTCATCATTTATATGGTAATGCTAACACATATTTGAACAGATGATTTCTAAAGAAAACTATTCTTGGAATAAGCATGGTGCTTAATGTCAAAAATGGTAATGTTGCACAATAACCTAAAAAAGAGTTGGCATTAACTTCCTATACTACTTTTAAATATGAAAAAGCAGATAATTAGTTTTTACTGATAAAGTGCAAAATCCTTTTCCTAAAATCAAATGCTATTTTAGCGCATCCCAAAATGTTTTAAAATGTGGTTTAAAATACATCAGTTATACTTTTGAACAGCTTGTTTTCAGTTTGTTTTTAATTACAACTAGATGTACATGAAATTTTTTGCATAAAGAAGGCATGGTGATTGCCCATTTTTCTCAGACATGGGCTGTCAATGCCAAAAAACATTTCAAATATGAAAGGCAACGATGTGATATTTTTTATCTGCTTCAAGTCCTTGAAATCTTAATGGCAATGGAAAGTATTATGTATCTTTTACAATTTTTATTCTTTCATGACAGGACTAATACAATATCCATTTTCATGATCTTAATGTTTTAAAACACAACCAAAAGTAACAAATTAGACAGATGAAAAATAATTATAATAATAATAAAGGCAGGTCTATCAACCTCATACTCGTCTACGAGGGAGAAAACTCAGCCTCTTCTAGGGTAATAAATATTCCACTCAAATTACTGACTTTCACCTTTTTCCTCAGGGCTTTTTCACCCTAAATGCTCTTCTCTGAACAATTACCAGTTCTTCTGGGCCTTGGGCCCCACCTACTGGCTGGTTATGAGAGTTGATGACCAGATGCTCCTTAATTTCTTTCAGAAATCAATATTTAGGCATAGCTTCTTTCACTTTGTTTCTTCTTGTTTGATACATGTTGTCCATAATGCAGTTAATTTCAACACAGTGAATATCTGTGTTGCCCAGAGCTACAGCTACTGTAGATCCCATTACTCTTCTTGCTTTCTCTGTGCTGCCCCCATTGCCTCACGAAGTCTCTTTCCTCATCTTTCAATCTCATCAGCAATTTCTCATCATCAATCTCTCTAATTTTAACTTGAGAACCAAAAACAACACGGCTGATAAAACATAATATTACTAACTACCTGAATCAAGAAAAATAAAAACCATAGAGTATATTTTAAGCCCTCCAAGGAATTGAAATTTTCCCCCTCATTGCTCACAAAACTGTCCAGCTGCCTCTTCTAAATAAACTAATATTCCTCAGCACCAGGATTCAAGATGCACAGAAATCTTTTCTATCTTTGTTTTCCCATTGTATATGTTTACTTCTTCAGTTATATTACGGCAAAATTTTGTGTAGCGTGTGTGTGTGTGTGTGTGTGTGTGTGTGTGTGTGCGTGTGTGTGTGTGTGTGTACTGGCTTTATTCTCTTACTTAATATTCAGAAAACTTAAACCAACTTAAATAACTTATGTTTATATTGGATACTGCTTATATTAAAGCCTTTTATCTTTATTCTCAGCTTAATTTCTCCCCAGTAAGAGGACATTTTCTTTAATACTCCAAGCACAAGGACACAAGTAGCAATTTGCAATAAAAGTGTTTATGCTAACTTACTTCTCCCAAAGAGCCACTTGTGCATTTTTAACATTTTACTATGTATTAAAAGTACTGATTCTTCCAAGAAGAATTAATATTATATCACAGACCACCTTTGTTCAGGCCAAATAAGACCCATGTACAAGAGGTATTTCTATCCTTTAAAATAAGTTTATGTAACTGGCAACTGCACTTAAGGCTACCATTATTACAATATCATTCTCATTTTAATCATTTGAAAAGCGAACTATATGTCCAACTGAATCCTTGAACCAAAGAACAAACTCTTGACTTTAATCATCTAAACTTAAGTGAGCATTTTGAATTTCCTTCCTTAGGAATGCTTCATAGAACATTCCATTAGGATTCTCAAATGCCTGCTGAAACAACTAAATATCCTGGGCTGGAAAGGAATCAGTTCAGATACTTGCCCTGCTATTTAAGTTTTTAGCATAGGGGAAACTGTTTTTACTAATTATAGGCACAGAACGCTCTGCTTTACTTTGTTCCAAGAGAAGGATCTCTAAACTAAGGGGAAGAAGATTTTATTGTTTGAGGGGTTTGTTTAGCACTTTACAGTTTATGAAGTGCTTTAATTTATTTTATTTCATTAAACATATTTCTGAGTTCAGCTTCTCTAATGGACTCAAATACATATGTAAAACTTCTTTTTAATTTCAGTCTCTAAATCTGTAAATCTATAAATCAGGATAATGAAAAATGTTTTTGATTCTAAAAAGAGCACGAATTTTTACTATGTTGGAAACTATCTTTACTTTTTTCTTTTTTTGGTTGACCCTACTCAAATACATTGCCACATAGTATTGATGTAGAAATACAACTTTATTGTAGAAAATTAAAATTGCCCTATATAGAAAAATGAATACCCAGGAGTCTGAAACTGTTGCTATTTTCAAATTGTTCATCCTGGAACCTTATTATGTTCTCATGTAGAATTTTAACCAAAAATATTTTTGTAGGAAGAATTATCACCATTATCAAACAACATCTCTTCAAAATTGTTAAAATAATTGTTGTTTCTTCATTAGTTTTTTAGTTATATAAAACCTTGATAGAAGAAGCTAACGTAGCACAGTTTGAGAGCCACGATTTATTTAGAGGGCTATTTATAAATGCTGAAATATACAGTGCAAAGTTAATATCTGACAGCCATTTGAAAGCATGTCACAGAAACACTGACTTTTGTTTCAAATAAAGATAAGCTGATTTTAATGTTTGCAACATGCTACATGACTTAGATGGAACTGTAGGAAAGTTATCACAGTCATTTGAATGCTTCAAAAAATTTACAAAGCTCTATTACATTTACTAGCTCTTGAAAAATACCATTGAGACATGACCTATAGTCACATGTCTCTACCACATATTTATCACTCATATGCTTTATGCTCAGCCAACTTTAAAAGTAAAATATGTCATTGGAGCATAAAGACTCTGAGTCAGACTTTTAAACTCTGAGCCATTCAAGGTAGTCTGGTTTTAGTTTCGAGAACATCTTCCCTGCAAAATCAAATAGAAACATTCTCTTTATCACTGCCTATCAAATAGCTATTAACTCTTCGAATAGAATTAGCATATTTCTGTCTATTTAGATTACAAAGCTTGTATTAGTTCCTTGAGCTGCTATAACAAAATATCATAGACAGGGTAGCTTAAACAACAGACATTTATTTCTCAGTTCCTGAGCCTGGAAGGCCAAGGTCAAGATGCTGGCTGATTTTGTTCCTGATGAGGTAGGTCTCTCCTCCTGGCTTCTTGCTATGTTCTTTTTTTTTTTTTTTCTTTAACATCTTTATTGGAGTATAATTGCTTTACAACTTGCTATGTTCTTACACGGTGGAGAGAGGATGAGACTGAAAGAGGGAGAGACTAAGAGAGCTCTCTTGAGTCTCTTCTCATAAAGACACTAATCCCATTATGAGGGCTCCACCCTCATGACCTAATTACCTCCCAAGGCCCCATTTCCACACTGGGTGTTAAGGCACCCACATATGAAATTTAGGGGGACATTAATTCAGTCCATAACAAAGCTTGTTCTTAATTATGACACATCACCCAAGGAATTGATAAAATTCATTAATACCTATAGAGTTTCTCCATCCCTCATCACGCTTCCCAAATATACCCAAAATGTGCATATTGAACCTTTAAGGCAATTATTTTTCCATTTCTAGTAAAGCCATTAAAGAAAAAAATAAAACGTTAATAGGACTTTCTTGTGAAGTTACTAAATGCCTGTAACACATGTTCTCTATCTTAAAAGAAAAGGCTGTTTCACTAATACTTAAGCCTCTCTAGCCTATGAATAGTGTAAAAACCAAACAGGATGTCAAGAACATCTCTAAATTTTCTACTTAATATGATATCTATTTTAGGCTTTTGAAAATATACATACTAATTAATGGAACCAAGTAACAGACCTAGGAGATGTTTAGAAGCCTATGACAGCCAAATGTGATTGGAACCTCATTAAGATTAAGATTATGCACTGATGACTGAAGTCACCGGCAATGGCATGCAATTTCAGTTCTACTGGAGTAACATACACTTCTAAGGAATTACTTGGGTAACATCTCTTTGCACAAAGTAATTACCTTTTTATGTTTTGACATGGATGACACTTGTTAATGGCAAAGTCTTAAGGTGTTACAAATGCATAAATCACTGTCAAACACTCTCAATTACATAATGTGGGGTATTTTTATACTAACATCATCATTGTCAAAAAAGTACTTAAGGGGCTTCCCTGGTGGCGCAGTGGTTGAGAGCCTGCCTGCCAGTGCAGGGGACACGGGTTCGGGCCCTGGTCTGGGAGGATCCCACGTGCCGCGGAGCAACCGGGCCCGTGAGCCACAATTGCTAAGCCTGCGCGTCTGGAGCCAGTGCTCTGCAACAAGGGAGGCCGCGATAGTGAGAGGCCCGCGCACTGCGATGAAGAGTGGCCCCCGCTTGCCGCAACTAGAGAAAGCCCTCGCACAGAAACGAGGACCCAACACAGCCATAAATAAATAAAATTAAAAAAAAAAAAAGTACTTAAGTTACCTCTGCTAACAGTATTACATAAACGCCTTTTAGTAAGGAGGGTTTCCATATTGAAAATAGTAACACACTTGTGCATACACAGAGAAAGAACCTAAGTACAGCATAAAATAAGGTACAAAGTCAAGAGGATATTGAAGAGTAAGTCAGAATTAAGTGTATTTTGAAACTGAGAGTGACATGTATTGTCGATAAGGTGAAACTGTGGTGAAGTTCAATGATAGAGAAGAGCTGTATTTAGTCCCACACGTATATATCTGAGTATGATATCTCAGGTGGATGCTGTTATATTGGGTTTATGTTCATATATTGACTGGTCCACCAATGTGTATGAACAGGAAATAGAATGGCTTATATACACTAATGACTGGAAACATGGTGCAGGTATCAAAATATGTATGTTGAATTTGAAAGGCACTCATTACAAGGAAAAGACGATTATTATTATTTTTTTTTTTTTTGCGGTACGCGTGCCTCTCACTGTTGTGGCCTCTCCCGTTGCAGAGCACAGGCTCCGGACACGCAGGCTCAGCGGCCATGACTCACGGCCCCAGCCGCTCTGCGGCATGTGGGATCTTCCCGGACCGGGGCACGAACCCGTGTCCCCTGCATCAGCAGGCGGACTCTCAACCACTGCGCCACCAGGGAAGCCCTCCTAATTATATTTTAATATGAGTTGGCATTTCCAGAACACACACTGCTTATTGAAAAGGAAGATGCTTTAGAAATATGCTAATGCCATGCAAATATGAAAGACACAATGGGATTTTATTTGTCATACACACACACACACACACACACATGCACACGCACACCCCCCACACACATCTGGAGAATCTGGATCTTGAATCCATTCCCCTTTCACTGAGGCTTCATGTCAAAGAATACACTTACACCTTACCTTCGAAACTACTTGCTCTGAACTCTGCCTATAGCAACCTGTCAGTGTGATTTGCAAGAACAAGCAGTTAACTTCAGTATTTCACTGTTTCCTGTGTAATTAACCATCACTTTCCTCTCACATCCCAGAGAAACAGCTTGCCGGGATTAAAACTTTGTTACTTGTGATCTGGTCATGGCATTGGAAGCTTAATGGGCCTCCTAGTCTCTGATAAACTGTGCCCCCAAGTTTGAAGGGACACCAAAGCCGCTGGTGGGCAGGGAGTCAGCACTGGCAAGTCAAAGATAAAAGATAGATGTAAAAGGAAAAACGTAAAGTGGAGATGAGAGAATAGGAGGAAAAAGGAAACAGAAAGTAGGGACCTAGAGGGGAAGAAGGCAAAAGAAAAGGAAGCAGGAGAAATGTGCGTCGTGCACATCGTAGAACATTTTCTTTTGTGCTAGGAGGTGGAAAAAACAGCTTTCACAGTCTGCGCAGAGTGCCCAGATGGCGTGTGTTGCTGTAAGAAAGCTGAGGAAAAGTGCTTTCCCTGCAAAATGATGCAGCAACAATGTACAGCAGTGAAGGCTACCACCAGCTGAGTGCCAACTGTATACTGGGGGCAGTATACACACATGCTTTCTAGTTTCCCGTCGTTAAACAAAACTATAATGTGGTTATTTATGCTCACTTTACAGATAGAGATACAAAGGATCAGATCGTTTAAGGGCCTCGCCAGAAGCAGCAGAGCTCTTAAGCGGAAAACTCTAAGGCTCCCACTTCCTCCACTACAGCATTTTGACAGATTTATTTACAATATTCTACATTTGCAGTATTTCTGATACATTAAGGCAGCACTTGGCAGGTGCTTTCAGGACACAGATTTCCTGTGAAAGTGCTTCTAGTTGATTAACCTGCATAAGATAGCAGAGTCCATTTTGGGGGGAACTGCTTTTCTTCCTCTCCAACCATGGAGGACTGGTAAGGGTAGACGGTAGACGAGGGTATGCAATCACAGACTCTCTAAGCCACAACGATTGATGCAGAGATGTCCTATGGCCCAGCGTGGTTCAAACAGTGGTTTTTCCTATTATTTCTCAGATAGGAACTGGTAGGAGGAGGCTGTTGATTATGAGACTATAAGTCTGGATTATGAGACGATAAACCCTGGAGTTGCCCAGTTAAGGGTCTGTTACTTAACCAAGGAGAATAAAGCCTCCAGGCACTAGATGAGATATGGAAAGAAACAGATTCCAGGCAGCATTTGGATCTCTAATTCCAAGCATCTCTAAGACTGAGAATGCCATGTTTGCCAATAGTTTCTCTATTTACCTGTTAGCAGTAGTGATTTTTAGTCATTTAAAATAAGAAGAATCCTGACTTACATGTAAGTGAACTCCTGATTTTAAAAAATACATACAAAAATTTTTAAATGGAAAAAAATCATTTCACTGCATAGGACATTGATTCATTTACCTAGAACATAAAATACATATTCATTTTTTAAATATATTGCTTTTCATAGAAAAAATGAATAATATACATTTCTTATGAAAATAGATAAAGTGAGAAAGGAAAAGGAAAAGAGGAGGAGGAAAGGAAGGAAGATTCAAATCATCCAAATAAAGTAATATTACACATGAATTCTGTTTTTTAAAATGCTGTGAGTAAACATCAAATGTCAATTCTAAATTTTTTATTGGTGGAAATAAGTTCTGTTATCCCCGACCCACAAGGTAGGTAAAAGAAACTGTACTCAAATCTGCCCTTCCGCTTTTTTCCAGATGAGGATAAGCTTGTTTAAAGGAATAGCAGAGTTCTGCAGTACTCTCAAGACTGAATTCTGCTCACATCTCTCTTTGGCCCCTCAGTCAATGAGGTCATTCTTGGCTTGATCTGTACCTTGATATTGATATGTTATATCACCATGAAAAAGGCCAGAAATCCACATTTCATTTAAGTTAAGGGACATGGACTCCTACCTGTTTTTATTTGAACTTCCACCCTATTGTTCACCCTCAATCCACCTTCTTGAGGCAAATACAAGGATATCAAGGAAATGAATTGAAAATCACTGACTGGGAAGATGGGTGGTGTGTCCAATGTAGAACCTTACACAGAGGAGGACACTTCTAATAGTAAATCTCAAAGAAGAATATGCACCAAGCAATAGTTTGGTGTATGCAAAACATAAGTATGTTTATCTAAAGACAATATGTATACGAAAGAGATGAGGTCTTTTAAGTAGGAGTGGCCTGTGGAAATATCGTACAATGAGATTCCATTACCTTTAGTGATGTGAGCTGACCATTGCTAAATACATGAAGATTTTGACAAATTTATTTGGAGTATTAGAATTAAAATTGGTGAGCATTTAAAAACCTTAAGTATACCATATTCAAATTATGCTTTGTCATGTTTATTTTGAGAAGTCCAGGTTGTTCTAATTATTTAGGGTAATATTTCAATTTACACTACTACAGTTTATGTGAACAATTATGTCATCATATAAGGATGGATTATAAAAGGATAAAATAAAATAACAATATTATGTCATATCAAAAAAAAAAAAAAGAATGGATGATAGCCACGTAAAGTTAAATTCTACCCAGAAGTTGAAGACACAATCATTTGTTCAGGAAAAACACCAAAATTTGCAAATAGCTTAAAAAAAAGTTTATCCTTCAGAGGCCATTTTGCTTTCTTATAAGCTTTCTTTTTATAGATTATAAAGAAATTAAATTATTGTCATGAATAAACTATTGATGGACTGGAGCTTAAAGCCTAGTTGGCTGTTTCTGATTGGCTGTCCTCAAGTTGTTCCCCCAGGTCAAGACACTCTGTGCTAAATGCAAAGTCCAGTGCTGGCCCTGGCACAGACATGGCGACTGTGCTGAGAGGCCTCTCACACTGCAGCTGCTGCTGACACCGTGGATTCCTCCCAAAGACGGATCAATGACTCTGCTGAAAGTGTTTTTCTGAAGGAGGGAAAGAACTTTCCCTCACCTTCCTACTAGGCTCAGATAGCGAGTTGAAAACTGCTTCCTTGAGCCTCTCACTGAGATTCTGAATGAAAAATTTTCATCAGTGTAAATATATAGATACAGCTTGTTTATTTTTCACACAAGATAACTTTCCATACATCTGAAGTTGGGCATAATCCCATGGTGAGCTGAGCTGTGAAACAAATGATCTGAGTGGCACAAATCATGCAATGCTCAAAAGCACAGCTCTCTTGAGTCATTTAGTATAAAAGAAAATATCTTTATCTAGCTCACCATCTTCTGAGAGTATAACTGAATTACCATTCACTGTGTTGGTTCCTCTCCTAATTTTAAGGCACTAAAAGGGTACAGTTCCTTTTTCAAACTTTAATTCAAAATAGTTTTAATAAACTGGAGTCTTGGTGCTTAAAACAATGAGCTTTCATAAGTAGGAAATCAGTCACACGGAACACCTCTTTCACTGAAGATTCTGGATAATGAGGCATCAGTAGAAAACAGGAACACTATGATATTTATTTTCATAATGTTCTCCACAAATCAGAAATCCAATGTTCAATTGATTTCTCAATTTGGAGGTGGGATATGAGTTCAATCCAAATAACTGAGGAGAAACTAAATATATGCAGTAGATCTATGACTATAACAAACCAACTCTACTCAAGCTATGAATAGTATAATAGGAATTATTCCATGGACAGACCCTAGATACTGAGGGATACTGGAAAGAAAGAAGCAAGCACTTCCATAGGAAAAGTAAGTCCTTCTTACAGATGGGATAGACTGGAATTGTTCTGTGGTG
Organism: Aethalodelphis obliquidens; assembly: GCF_003676395.1. Classification (NCBI taxonomy): domain Eukaryota; kingdom Metazoa; phylum Chordata; class Mammalia; order Artiodactyla; family Delphinidae; genus Aethalodelphis; species Aethalodelphis obliquidens. Next base: position 18,268,465 of record NW_020837959.1, on the reverse strand, counting down.
CGATTCCCAGCTATTATGCCCTTGTGAGAGGACAATGAAAAAGCTTAGTTTTACCCAGAAATGCCTTTTTCCTAAGACCCTAAGATTGATACATAATGGCTTGAGGGGGCAGAAAAACAAAAAAGAAGCCAGCAAACTATGGCCCGGGAGCCACATCCTGCACGTGAACTGTGACTGTTTCTGTAGAGAAAGTTTAATTGGAATAGAGCCACGCCTACTCATTTGCATGTTGCCTGTGGCTGCAACAAGAGGAGTTGATTAACTGCCAAAGACACTGTAGGGTCTTTTACCGAAGGTGTTTGCCAATCCCTGCCTTAGGATATCAAGTACAAGTGTGAAACCTGCATCATCCATGAAAGACTTAACTGGAAACTTCTGAACTAACAAGACTTAAAAGGTTACTCGGTACAGATCTTGACCTTTGAACCAGACAACTAGACTTTGGGTAATTAAATTCCCAGGTGACTTCACTCTAAATCCAAGCCTATGTACCAGAAAGTTTCCTTGCCTTCCTTTCTACTGTATATCAAGTATTTCTTGTTATGTGCTGTTTCCTATTCAAATCTGTGCAGATTAAGGAAGTGACTATTGTTCTGGAAATTATTTCCATTGAATGTACTGAATACACTGAACTTGAGCATTCTCTGCAAAAGATAATAGCTGCAAAAGTTAAAATGTACAGCATCTTAGATCAGGCTGCCATAACACCATCAACTGGTGGCTTAAACAACAGAAATTTATTTCTCACTGTCCTGGAGTCAGAAAAGTTCAATATCAAAGTGCTGGTCAATTCAGGACCTGGCGAGGGCTCTTGTTCTGGTTTGCACCCACCTGCCTTCTCACTGTGTACTCACGTAACCTCTTCTGTGTGTGCACGCATGGAAAGAGAAAACCAGCAAGCTCTCTGGTGCCTCTTCTTTTAAGGCCTTAATCTCATCATGAGGGCATCACCTTCCTGACCTTAGAAATGGCCTTTGTAGAACTTCTTCACAAATCAGATAAAATTATAGTTCAAGCTTGCTATGAAAAGCAAATAGTACAAAGTTTATTTTCTCCCTTCTTTAAAGTTGTTGATAGTTAGTGATTACTATTTTGATTGGTAGATATTCTGTACTAACTTAGGTCCCTATCATTATTTATTAACAGATTTCTTCTTAAATTGAGTACTTGAATTCATTCCAGATGTAAAAAGAGAGGTTGCAATTGTCAAAGCACTTCTTGCCGGATATTAAAAATATATTTTATTTATTGTATCAAGGTTCTACTTTTGAGATAGTTTTAGAACAGTTTGTTTTAAGAAAATTTCTCCATGCAGAATTTTAGCTTAATTTGCTTCTAAAAATAGCTTAACCTAATCTAACCTTTTGGGAGGGGTGGCTCTCAGAAAAAAAAAATTTCCCTCAAATGTGATGAAATCTTTTTGATAGGTGAAAAGTGTGGCCAACTTTCTCCTGCAGCCCCCCACGAATGACAACAGATGGATCAGGAATTCCTACCCCTCTCTTGAATTTAATCAAAGAGACACAAAGAGGGAATCAATGAACTGTGGGGAACCAAGTGAAAGAGCAAAGCTAAGTGAAAATCACAGGGAACAAAAACACGCCAGACTTAACAAATAAAGGCCTAGAGGAGACCATTTTGCCCAAAGGATACTGAAAGAACAAACATGGTTCCAGACAGAAGCCTTGTTTCCAATGGCAATTCCCAATAGACCTGGCTGTATTTATCCAAACCTATATAATAAGCTTTCCTTTCTGTTTAAGGAATCTTGAGCAGGTTTCAGTTCCTTGCAACCAGTAACCCCTGTCTAGAATAGAAACTGATACCAAAGGACAGCATAGCAAGATAGGGATTTGCCTATGGCTTTGAGAAATGGATGTTTCTCAGGTAGGGGAGGAGAAAGGCAGGTAGGGCTAGGATATTATCTGTAGGGTGCACTGGGGACACATGTAATTAATTTATTTACTGTAACCTGGTGGGAACTAGATCATACTACTGAAAGAAAATTTGGGGGGACTAAGTTGCACAATATAAGGTAAATAAAGATATTCCTTATGCCATTAAATCAAGTTTTCGCAAGGAAAAGATTTGCTCTGGTTCTAGGTGATCCTGCTGAGACAGTGAAAAGCAAGGTGCTTGCACTAGTGTAATAGCATGTAGGATTGTCATTAGGAGAAAACCAAGGGGCACAAGAGTAAGTCTGGGGAGAAGATTTAGTATTGTGTCCTATGAGAAAATATCTCTTAGAGATTCCCAGAAGAATCAGAAACTTAGAAAGTCAAGTCGTCAAAGGGATCAGAGAGTCAGGGGAAAAAAAAATTTACAAAGCAAATCTGGGGGAACTCCCTGATGGCTTAGTGGTTAGGATTCCAAGTTTTCAGTGCCGTGGCCCGGGTTCAATCCCTGGTAAGGGAACTGAGATCCCACAAGCCAAGCAGCGTGGCCAAAAAGAAGCAAATCTGGTTCACATTACAAAACTGGATATAGCTACAAAGAGGACATTCTAAGACTTCTTTTGTATTTATAACATACTCATCATTTGTTAACTTTGGTAATCTATATTTGCCTTCTTATAGATATTAAGTTCTTTAAAAATAAAAAGGGAGTTAAGTACCTTAAAGAAAAGAAATAGGGATTAGGAATCCTATGTTCCATTCCACAGTGTCTTGGAGAAGAGAACAAAATCACAGGGAAGATTAACTGACATAAATTGGAAAAGTAGGTCAAAAATTCAGGTATGTAAGAGGAAAAGAAAATGATAAGGATATAGGATTAGACGGTGTACATAACCCTGAGACATTATCTGGCAAGAAACTCCTCTTTTCCCTACAAGAAGACTGTAGCAGAAAGCAAAGGGATGAGGGGTGGGAAGAGAAGAGTTAAGGGGGCAATAAAATTATATTAAAGCAACCAGGAGACAGAACTATGAGGCAAAGCAGTATTCATTAATTTCCAAAATATGTTTTTAGAAAGCACCGTTCTCTACTTTGGGCCAATTCTAAATATCTGAGGGAAACACCTACACTGTTTGAAACTGCTTTTCAGTCTTTCACTAAAGTGAAATGTGAAAGAAATAACTTATTTCTCCTCTGGAAATTCAAGTAAAATGATTAGACTATTCACATACTTTGTACTAACAAAATCTATCTTCAGAAGTTTAGGATTTTTCTATTCTCTTCATTGTATAAGATAATCTCTCAGTTCACAGTTCTTAAATTGGGTCAGAAGAAAAACATTGTCAAAGGAAAGGACTTTTATTTAGGCTCTGACATAATTCATTATATTTGCAACTACACATAAAAAGACAGATGAAACCCCAGCCTATAAATGCACTTTTATATGGCTGTCAAGAAACACAAATACAGCCACTATTTATCTGATGACATTGGAGAGAAAAGTAGTTCCCAAATGATGTGAGGTTAATTCGACAAAGATAAGGGGAATTGTAAAGGGAAGCATTTAACTGGTGAAACCAATCAGCACAGACAAGCAATCGGCAGCATTGTCACTTTTTCTTCCTCACTAAAAGGTTTATACTGTTAGGCTGTGGGGAGGAAGTGTCTTAATAATTACATCAGATGTTTACTTCATTTTGCCTGTCTACAAATCACTAGGTCACTATTTGACATAAATCTGATTGTTCTAAGCAATCTCACCTTAAATCTTCACTTCCATTTGTACTTACCACACCATATTTCTCATTTGCTGTCTTCCCCACCTGGCTGTAAACTCACTGAGGACAAGGGGTAAATCGAATGCAGTGGTTCTCAAAGTGTGGTTCTGGGACCGGCGGTACTGACACCAGCGTTACCTGGGAAATGGTTAGAAATGCAAATCTTGGGCCCCACCCCAGGTCTGGAGCCCAGGACTCTGCCCTAAGGGGTCCTCCTGGTGATCCAGAGACTCACTAATGGTTTTGAGAACTACTAATGGTGAACCACATTCAGGCACTGAGCGCAATATACCTAGCAGTGTCAAATCTAGAAGGAAAATTACACCTATGGGGAAATCTATCTCATGCGGCTTCCAGCAGCCACATTATATTCAGTGTCTCATTGTCTGGATCCCAATATCATACAGAAAATGAAGTATTTACCTGTTCACACTATGGAACCATGTTATTTTTTTTTCTGGGATATTTTAAATGTTAAAAGAAAAACGTTAGAGATATTAACACCTATTGTCTGGTGAAGGATTCATTTCAAGTCAACTTCCTTTTAGACCAGGGCATCAGGAAAAGCTTCTGATTTAGGTAACAGTTCTTTGTACTATCATAACGCCCTGAACGCAATAGGGAGTATTCTAGACTTTCTCCTCTCTTTCACTGTGTGCTCCTGAATGGCAATTACGGCGCTCATTTCTTAGACCTCGATAGCCTAGAACCATAAGTAGCAAGTAGTAAATATTCAGTATATATTAAATGAATGAATGAATTCACCTTATAGAAAATCAGCCTTCCATTTATAATTACCTAGTATTGAAATTTATAATTTATAATACTTCAATAATAAGTTCCATCTTCAGGATTTCCCTACACTGATGCAGGTTTGAAAATATTAAACCCATTCACATCAGATACTGTTATTACCAAAGCGCTGTCTCTCTTTGCTGAGAAGATACAACATTCTGGGGTTCTGGGGATTAAAAGTATTTTAATAACAGAGTTATTATTCATAATGGGCATTATTCATAACGCCCATTCTCTACAAAATAATCCACTACTTGAGAGCAATCAGTCAAAAATCAGAAAGTAACACATAACTGACAGAATTATAATTTTATTGGCAATGTTCTTTGGTCACTAAGAAACAAGACGGGTTACCCAGAGACAGCCAGGTGGCTATTTATTTATTGCAAATTGAAGTGAAATTGCCCACATTAGCTCCACCAACTAGCTGTTTACATGTGGCCAACCACAGCAATGCCAGTAGTTATTAACAACGCACTGCTGTTACTCTTCCTATCTTCCTACCTACTCACACTCAAAGGGATAGAGAAGGACTTCAAAGGCCTGGACACACTCTTCTCAAAACCACTCTTCTATGTTGCAAGACACAGAAAATATTCACTCCCATAGAAAACTCATGGGTCTACAGCTTCATTGAGCATAATTTCAGAACACAGGCTTGCAAATTTGTACAAATAGTTCTGATTATTCACCTTCACGCTAAATACAGTTTTATGTTTTTACTATCTAGAGAGTATTTTTCTTATTTCACAGCACATAAAACAAAACCTATGTAAAACCATGCCTTTCCAATTATAAGCATTATTCTCCACTATTGATGAATTCAGTATTTTTCAGCCTCGTGTCTATGAATTTTCTCAGTTGCTATAGAAAATGGACTCTGCAGAGATCTTTTAAAGCCAAACCACTTCCCAAACTCTACCCATTCTACCTGTAATTATATCGCAATCCATCCTGTAAGGAAATGACTCCTGCCCTGAAGGAGTTTAAACTATAAGAAAAGTCAAATTCCTTTTCCCAAGCTGCTTTTCTTTTTCTGCAAGATGAAAGTAACCTAATCTATTTTTAAGTAACCTAATTTGTGACACTGCTTCCCCTTTTGTTGATAGCCTCTTCTGATCTAATCCATGGCTGTAGGTACCATCTATATGCAGATGATTCACAAACATATACTTCATCCCTCCTCAGCTCCAGACCCGTATAATCCACTTACCATTGGACATCTCAATATAGCTTTCAAAACACTTAATTCAGTATCTCTAAAACTTAGCTCATAATCTCTACCCCCGAAAAGCCATTCCTGCTACTCCAGTCTTTCCATATATAGTTTCCAAAGCAAAACTTCAGAAATATATTCTCAAATCTGACTGTCCTCTTACTTCACCACCGAACCATTTCCCAAATCTTGCCCATACCAACTAATTAGATCTCAAATCTGTCTACTTGACTCTAACTCCACAGCCACCGCCCTAGTCCAAGCCACTTTTCTCTCCAACCTGGCTCACTGCAATTGTCCTTGAACTGCTCCCATCACCCACACTTCTATCTTGCAATCCAGCAGCCTGACATCTATAACAACAGATCTGATCACATCATTCCCAAACTATAACCTGCCCACAGTCTCCTATAATCTTCATGATGAGGTCTGCATATCTTTAACATGATGTGTAGGGCCTTGCTTTAAGTCTGAACTCTTTGCCAAGACCTATATGGCCCTACCTCTCCAGGTTTATCACCTGCCAATCACCTGGCTCTCATTTTCTCAGTTAAGTCACTTGTTTGTCCCACCTCAGGATCCTTACTCAGACAGCCTCCTCTGACCATAATGTCTTTCCATATTTATTCCCTTGCAAACAGCTTCAACTTAAGTATCACTTTCTCAAAGAGACTGTGTCAGATTGTATTTTTCTGAAAACGTTTATAGCAGAGCAATATTTCTTATCTTATATGCTTTCCCAGAGTTCTGTGCCTTGTCCAGTAAGAGCTAAAGTCTGGTTCCCCTCCTCTTGAACTTAGGCTGGCTTGTGACTTCTCCAACCAGTAGAGTAAGGCAGAAGTGCTACTGTGTGACTTCCGGGACTAGGTCATAAAAGGGATACAGCTTCTGCCTGCCTTTTTCTTGCAATAGCTTTGGAACTCATCCATAATTCTGTGAGGAAGCCCAAGCTCGTGGCCTTATGAGTTGTTCTGGCCCGGAGTCAGCTAAGATTTTAGCCAACCGCCATCGTCAAGTACCAGACACAGGACTGAATGTCCTTCAGACAATTCCGGCCTCTTTGCTCTGATTCCTCCAACTGAGTCCCCAGATATCAAGAAGATATCAATAATTTTACAATTGTAAAATTATTAAATGCAGTTCTGTTAGAGAGAGTTAAAGAAAGAGGACCTTGGCATTCAGAAATTAGAAAAAAGAAGCTAAAATGAGTAGCAGAGAAATAATGAGTGACTTTTCAATAAATCCTTTAGAAACAAGTGAAAATAAAAGACTACAATGCTGTGCTTTGGAATCACACGTTGGTGGTGTTTGTATTTGTGTGATGGGGAAGCTAAGACATAAGTAAGATGGGTTGACAGTGTATATTTTCACATAAAGCCTAGCTAAAAGCGTAAAACCCTGGGAACTGGGAAGCGGTGAGAAATACCTTAGTACGTTAAAAAAAAGTCACCCAAAGTTGCCTTTTAGACTTTTAGAAAAGTCAAAAAGTTTTTAAAAGTTAAATATCCAAGCAATGATGTCACTTGCAAAGTGAGAAAAGGGATAAAAGGACACGGAAGTAGGAACCAGCGTAAGAACCCTGTTGTCAGCAGCTCTAAGCAACAAAATCACAAAAGTATTCACAATGAGATTGCGGCCAAGACACAGAAACCAGCATCAAAGAGCTTCTCTGCCGGAAAGCGCTCTCCAACAAAGAAAACAAATTATAAATACATCATTGGAACTAATGTGGATAGAGACCCTAACAATTTCCCCCACATCATATACAGTAAATAAAAATATCACTGTATTAATAATAAAGCTGTCTTTTCTAATAATGTCAGATGTGAAAACCATATAGGTAAGTTCTCTAATGCCATTTTCACTGTAAGGTCTTAAGTTCTTCGAACCTGATTTTTCCTTTTGTTGATTTTTTCAAGACTCTGATTTTCAAGATATCCTTATTTTCAGCTGATTTGTGTTGTGATAAACAATGATACATTTGCAAAATTGATTTCATACAGTATCTAGAATGAAGGAAAATATGCATGTAAAAAGGAAATGGATAGATATATACACTTTATTTACGTTATCAAGAAAACCTTGAATAAAACTACTTTCATGGTTATTTTAAAATCTCCATGGGATTGAAAAATGGATAAACAAACAGTGTAGATACATAAAAATCTATAAAGGGAAATCAACACACTTCTGGAGAAAGAAAGGGAACAATAAGGCTCTCCAAGGATTAGTGCTACAATAGATGCAAGTTTTAACTACTGTAGACCACAAGCCACAATAAATTCTCTAAAACTGTACTTCAAAGCCAAGCACTTTGAGATAATAAAATGTCCAATCAAATGGGTTGTCTTGAAAGATGTCTACAGTGGATAGAAAAATGCCAGCTAAGCTTTACTCTAAGCGTATATAAGAATGTATTTAAGTAAAAAGTAATCCAAATCCCATTTACAATCTAATTGGGTCTGAGCTATCAGCAAAAGCAGGGACAGAGAGGACTTTGTAGACTGACAATCCCTCAAGACATCGATGTACCGCGTTCCTTTTAGCTAATGCCTTTAAACAGAGAGTCTTCCAAAACGCCACACGGAAAAAGTAGCCACGCATTATAGCCTCTATTCAGAAACTAATTCCTGAACCGCCCTATTCGATCTCACAGCTCATCCAGCCTTGCTCTCATTTCCCAGCTACGAACTTCAGAATTCATTTCCCTTTATGCTGCCGCTCCGAGCTCTCAGATCTGACAACCTGAGCTAGCTCCAGCTAAAAGCCTGCCTACCTGCTCACTGAAAGCATCACCAGCAAACCTCCTGATACCTATTCTGGCCCGACGTGGCCTTTCCCCACGGGGAGCCCCTTACCGAGGGTAGGATGCCTCACAGGAAGGACTGGACATGATATTCTGCTGAGGCCAGAAGAACAAGTAAAGCAATGGGCATTATTATCAAGATATATTATGGACATTTCTTCTCTCTCTCTTTCTCTCTCTCTTCTTTCTTTCTTTTGCGAGAATGCATCTCATTTAATATAATGAAAACAAACAGAAAATCAAGCTTTACTTCACTGCATTTTGGATGTGTGCATTCTTTCCAGTTAGCATCAATACCAGAAAAATTATCTGAATTTTCCCTAATTCATGTTTATTTTGCATGAATATAAATTTTGCCATCCTTATCTCTCAGTGGTTACAATCACAGAGCTGCATAATGTTCTTGGTTTAAATTACAGTATTGTCAAATTAGCAAGAACATAGACAAGAATAGCAATGGAATTGTTATGCGTATATGCTTTCTAAATTACAATATGTGCAATACTATGTACACTCTAAAACATACTGGTATTCCATAACTGAAAACCAGCATCTGAATGCAAATGTCTTATGTCTTTCTGTCTTTTAACTCCCACTGCAGAACACTATCTAAATAACAGATCTTCTTGGCTTATAATTACAAAGTGCCATATGCCTTTCTTTTAATTAAATGATTTCCATATTATATCCAGTTTGTTTTATTAAAATAAATCAAAAAGAAAAAAGCCTGGTTGAATTAACTACAAGATTAACACGCAGGCATGACTTAATTCTGCTTGAGATCACTCGTTCCTATGAACTATTTGTTGTCTTTAATTCTGTAGAATTTCAGCAAAACCTGTCTGCATCAGTGGTGTACGTGATGGAATGCTACAATTCCCTTCACATCCACGGTGTCCCAAACACAACAAAGGCAGATTTTTAAAACAGGTTGAGACCATTTGTTCATGCCTTCAATATACGAGTTTCAAACTTATTCCAACCCAGTGCATAGTATGCTTTTGCCATCTGCTGGAACAATGATAGACTGCAGGTGTAATAATCTGCAGCAAGAGGGGTTGAGACAATGGTGATTAAATTGGATTAACCAGACACTTTAAAGATGATTTCTCAGGGCTCTAACACATATAGAAGCAGAGTAATCAGTCTCTTTCAAGACTGTTAGGAAAGAAATCTTCCAAAATTAGAGACCTTCAGGGAAGCCTGAGAACCTTTCCTTTGTCTATGATTACTATCTTTGCAAAGGTTCCTTTAAGATGCAAGTGTATCTATTTAGAATATGCAATGCCGTGGCAAAACAAGAGAAAAAAGTCTGGATTTCCAAAAGCTGGAGGCTTAGATAATAGAGGGAAAATTGCAGAGTCATACTAAATCATTTTCATTTTCAGCAAACATTAATTTTTGCTGAAAATTAATTATTTTTCCGTAAATATGATCCATTTCTCCATTATTTGACAGGAGAAGTTTTCCGTGGTCTTCTTACATTTAGGGGCCACAACGTGCATTCCATAGCATTTTGAACTTACGATAGCATTTTAATTTTGCAGTTCTCTGAGTTTGGTAGATTCAACGTTTATTACCTTCATCTGAGTGGTCTGGTAACTGAAATATAGAGAATTGGAGCAGGTAGACTCTAAAATGACCCCTAATGATCCCGCCTCCTGGTATCCATACCCTTGTGTAATTTTCTATCCTGTGGACTGTGTTCTGGACTTGGAGACTTGCGTCTTACAAATACAATACAGCAAAAGTAATGGAATGCCACTTCTGAGGTTAGGTTATAAAAGACGTGACCTCCATCTCTCTCTCTTTCTCCTCTCTCTGTCTCCCTCCTTCTCCCTCTGACTCTTCTCACTTGCTGAATCTGATGAAGCAAACAGCCATGCTGTGAGCTGCCCCGTAGAGAAGACACAAGGAAGAGGGGGAGTTCTCTGACAAACAGCCAGTGAGAAAAATGAGGCCCTTAGTCCGACAACCCGCAGAAAACCGAATCCTGCCAAAACCACATGAGTGAGCTTGGAAGGAGATCTTTCCTCAGCTGACCTTTGAGGTGACTGCAGCCCTGGCACTATCTTCACCGCAGTACCACACGTGACCCTAAGCCAAAGTGCCCAGCAAAGCCACACACGCATATCTCAGGCACAGAAACCATTAACTCATAAATATGTTTTTAGCTTGAAGCTAATACGTTTTAGGGTAGCTTGGTATGCAGCAGTAACTAATACCAGTAGAGTCAGTGATTTCCCATAGATACCAGCCTAGCTAATGATGTTGCCTTTAGGCAGCAAACACGTTTAGCTTATCTCAGTAAAAGTCAAGAGAAACTCTCATGCCAGCAAATTTGAAAATTATGCAAAAGCAAGAGAAGAAACAAGTGATGCAATGTAACAAAAAATTCACTGAGCACCTAATCTTTGAAAGGCCTAGATTAGGTAAACAAGAAAGAAAAGTTCAATATTGAATGGGAAATGCCATAGACTGAATACTTCTGTACCCCTAAAATTCATATGTTGAAACTTAATCCCCAAATGTGATGGTATTTGAATGTAGGGTCTTTGGGAAGTGATTAGGTCATGAATGAAATTAGTGCCCTTATGAAAAAGTACACAGGGAGCTCCTTTACCCCTTCCACCATATGAGATTATAGTGAAAAGACAGCCTTCTATGAACCAGGAAGCAGGCTCTCACCAGGCACTGAATCTGTCCTTGATCTTGGACTTCCCAACCTGCAGAACTATAAGAAATAAATTTTTGTTGTTTATAAGCCACCCAGTGCATGGTATTTTTGTTATAGCTGCCTAAACAGACTAAGACAGGAAGTAATACAGGTAAAGATGAGTTAATACAGGAAGATTAGATTGAAGGATAGTAATAATGACGCTAATGTTAGTATGACTCGAGGAAGAACATCCCCCCATGTAAAAATTGGGATAGACACCAGTGGGCAGACAGCTTTTGAAACAGGCCTTGTAAGGAAGCCTAGGATTTCAAAAAAGGAAGAAAATTCTGAGTAATGGTTAAAACGGGAAAATGTACAGTAGTAAGAAAATGAGGCATATTTAAGTAAGAGTGAGTGAGTGGTTCACACACAGAAGATACTGGGGAATAAATCTGCATCAGTCACATGAGCAAAAGTCCTGAATGCCAGGTCCAGGTCCAAGAAGTCTGCACTTAATTAATTCTGCAAGGATCCAATGAAATTTCCTGGAAAGGAGAAAGCTTGAGACCAAATTAGCATCTTAAAAGAATTATTTTGCAACAAAATGAAGGACGGGTCCAGATGGTACAAGGAAAAATGTGAAAGACTTTGAAATGGACCAAAAAGGTTATTGGGTGACTTTAATTCTAAACTACAGGTGTTGAGAGCAGGAGTCAGGTGTACTAGGACCATGGGCCAAAATGGGCCAGTGGTCTGTTTTTGAACAGTATTGGAGCTATGAATGGTTTTTATATTTTTTGAAAGGTTATAAAACAAAACAGAACAAAGCCAAGGTGAATATGTAACAAGAACCATATGTGGACCACAGAGCCTAAAATATTTACTATCTGGTCCCTTCTAGAAAAAATTTGCTAACCTCTGTTCTAAAGAACATTCTTCCAGGTTCTGAATCTAAGGGATTTGCACCTTTCTTGGTCTTTTGAGCTATTTTAGAATTCTGTAAATTGTAGATAACTGATAGCACTGCAAATGGCTCTTGTCTGTTAGCATGCAAGACAATCCTGTCTGATGGAAAGACATTTCATTTCTCCTCCCTAACCCCACCTGCCCGCCCCATCCCTATGAAAAAGAGTTGGTTTTGCTTCCGTCTATAAAATCATTTCATGGCCTCTATCTCTGCTTTTTGATTTATTTTTTGAACTGGTTGTTAATATCTAACTGGTTACCTCATAAGTTCATGAGTTAAATAAAATCTTTGACATGTATTGATCTTATGTTTTTTATGAGAGTCAGGATTTGGCCTTTTTATAAATGCACATTTTAACAATAGGAAAAGAAAAAGATGATAAATTAGAGATGATCAAAGCTGTCTCTAAGAGTTACGCATGTTCCAGTGTATCATTAAACACCATGGAGTTCTGGTGTCTCTGGTTATTAAGTTCAGCAATTCCCCAAGTATATATGGAGGTTAGAGACTAAGCAGGCACATCAGCCCCCTATTGATCCTAAGGATGTTCTGGGTGTTAAGGTGAGGACCAAACCAAGCAAAGTCCAACAGAGCAGCATCTCTCCTACTGGATAGTCACTCAGTGAGGGTCTAGATGAAGGGAAAACCCCATCCAGTAAAAATAATAGCATAAAACCTCAATGTGGCAAGGAAAGGCACAGTATGGGAGTCAAATCTTGTACCTGAGCCCTGAGTGTGTCAGCAATGCCCCCTAACAGTGGGTTCTTTTCCACGTCTCCCCAGATGGCAAATATTGGTCTCTTCTTCTGGAAAGCCCTCTTTTCTCTCCTCTCTCATCCTCTAATCTCCGTTTTAGACTAGGACATGACTTCCTCCTTCAAATGTTTTACTTTCCTTCTTGCTTTTTCAAGCACTTTTTTCCCTCCCTTCTAGCTGCTATGCAAAAATCCTCTCCACTAGTTCTTTCTTAATTGACTCTGATGGTCCATTAGAACCAATTCAGCAAATAACTATTTATCTTTGCTCTACAGCAAGAAGGGTTTAATCCTGAAACTCTGAGTGAGTTGATATTTGTGTGTTTGGGGATGGTGGTAGTGAGATATTTAAATTCTAAAAGGTGGAAGAAGTTCATTTTTCCTATTAGAAAAAATCTGAATTAACTTAACTTACACTTACACAAGGGTAATGGCAATGAATATGGGGAAAATAAGGTGGATTAAGAAGGTGTTGTATAGGTAGAATATTCATAAATTGGCATTTTATGGAATATAGAGGATCAAACTTAAGAATTGTTATAAAAGGTATTCCAGTATGTCAAGGGTGGTCCATTGGTAATGATGTTAACAGTTATGGGGAATTCAGGTCAAGGAATTGGTTTGGGAGGTTGTTGGGGGGATTATGATGTGACTTTTCTCAATATAAAGGGCAATTATAGTTGTAATAGTCATTACAGAAAAATTCAACAAAGTGACTAGGCCTTGGAGAATGAATAGTGTAGTGTAAAAGCAATTCCTGTCTATACTACAGATAAATCATATGGTTTGGGTACTTATTTTGTCTTTTTTACCTAATTCTAGAGTAGAAACTTTTCCATGACCTCATAGAACTTTTCTATTATTTTATCCCTGGATGTGAAGAAGAAATACAACAACAAAAACTGTCTGTTCTTATACTTACTATGTTTGGAATGCAATTATGGGATATTCCCTATTTTTAAAAAGCTTCCCCATATAGCAAAATATGATTATGATCTTCTGTTAATCTCTGAAAACTATAATACCATCATTAATCTTTATCAACTGAGTCCATGGATTTTACATCTCTGCAAGATCAGTCAGCAATTCAAGAAGTTTTTTTGTTTTTGTTTTTGTTTTTTTTTTTTGCGGTACGCCGGCCTCTCACTGCTGTGGCCTCTCCCGCTGCGGAGCACAGGCTCCGGACGCGCAGGCTCAGCGGCCATGGCTCAGGGGCCCAGCCGCTCCGCGGCATGTGGGATCCTCCCGGACCGGGGCACGAACCCGTGTCCCCTGCATCGGCAGGCGGACTCTCAACCACTGCGCCACCAGGGAAGCCCTCAAGAAGATTTTTATCAGTGGCAACTAACATCTGGAATGGAATAAGTCATATTTCATTTACTTTATCAGACTAAGTTTATATTTTACTATTTTGATTCAGATATTGAAAAGAGACAAGACCTCATGATTTCTAAGTAATTTTTCTATATACGTGGTTTTGTTTTTTTGTTGTTGTTATTGTTGTTGCTGTTTCTTTCCATCTGGCCAGAAAAGGGTGTTCAGAGTCCTAAATTTTCCAATACCTCCAAAAATAAATAAGTTAAAAAAAAATCAAGCCCATTTAAAAGCCTGATTCTATGTAGTTTAATGTGTAAAAAATGTTTCAAAGTCAAACATTCTTTATTTCCCCATTTTCCGTCATTATTTTGTACAAAATACAACTTCATTTGTAAAAGAGAGGTGTTACATTTTTTGAGAAAATGGATTGTATTCTGAGCCTTGGCAAATCTATGGAAATCAACACTCAGTCACGTGAATAATATGAATCCTAGTTTCAGGACTTGCTTTAGGCAAAATATGTCATATAGACAATCTTTTCTTGCCTCCCTGGAGACCAGGGTGAGAATCTGACAGAGTAGAAACCAGAAAACACATTACCCTCAAACTGAAATATTGTTTAGGCCCCAGACATTTCCTATTCACTTTAAGAAAACTAAGACCCACATACCACATGACAGTTAGTTCCTTTCAAATAAATTTGTTTTTGTACAGATCCAGTGGTGAAAAAAAAGATTAATCTTCAAGTAAAATACCAAGAAAAAGCATAAGTGTGTTTTTTTCTACCTGTTCTAATGAAGTAAACATTCTTTTTTGAGGTAAAACAAAGGCTTAACTGCTTTTGAATGTCCTAGAGCTAGTAGAGTGAAGTACACTCAAATTGTTTTTCATAGAACTGATTTACTACAGTCCTTCAGCATGACGAAGAGCCCACTCCAAACTAAATCATTTCACTACTGTCAAACCTAGAATTTACCAAACAGTATTTAAAATGCAACACAGTATTCAAAATGAATCCTTAATGAGTTATTATACTTTTTTTTTTTAACAAAAACTTTGTACACTGAGGCAAAGTACTGAGGATCTCTGAGAGGTGTTACATGCAATGAATCATAAAGATTTTTTTCTGGGAAAATAAATCTATGTAGGTTTCTAAATTACAGTATTAGGAGTCTTTTTATCATGTGCATGGTAATTAAAATTTATAAGTAGAACACACAAATCTTTTATACACTAAATCTGTCTACTTCACATGTAGCTACACAGGTCAACGCCTTCTAAATTTTTATGCTGGCAAATTTTCACTAACCCTGCTGAACTCCCTCCCTTATGCAAAATAATTTTTTATACTCCAGGGACAACTACTGTAGTTTATCAGAGGAATTCCTGACCTCCAAATCAAACTTAGGTTAAGCATGGGGTTTAAATTATCTGCAATTATTTCATACGGTCTGACATTATCAAAATGGTCTAAGGAACATATTTTAATCTACAATTTATCTCCCTTTTTGAAAAAGTTCTTCTGGTTACTCAGGCAAATAAAAACGTCTAATTTACTTAAGAAATGATTATCTCTTAGGGATAAGATTTGTAAATACAAACATTTTGAGATTACAGAAATTGTAGACATTTGTTTGTGAGAGAGGATTGTTGGGAGAATAGAAAAAGCATGAACTTTGGTTTGAGAACACTATTCAAATTTGAGTTCTGTCATTACTGGCAATTGATCTCCCTGAGTCTCAATGTTCTCATCTGTCAAATGGGACAATAATATAGACTTTGCAAATGTGATAGGCTTAAAAGAGCTGGGCAGTAAAGGACAAGCACATACTATTCAATGAATAATGATTCCTTTTTTGTCAATACCTATACCAGGAAAATTTGACAAGAAATTACTTGGATCCGCATACTTTCATTGGAGAGAAAGATTTCTTCTGGTTTCTGACTTAAATTCTTGGGAATACAATAATTTATCAGTAGGGCTGGGAACATTCTAACTTTGTTTGTTTCATTTTTTTTGTTTAGACAAACTCCAATTACAAAATTCTGATGCATTCAAGTCCAGTCATCTTGTATTGCCTGACACTGGCCAGCATGGCCCAAGACAAATCCGCTTATCAAATAAATTATACCAAATTATACCAAATAAATAATTCTAAGCAAATGAACCTGGCTGTGAGTCAACAGTCATCAGTTACTATAACAGCAAAAGCTAGAATTATAAGCTCACCTCTCACAACTCGCTACAACTATGGGTAGTAAAAAAAAGTCAAACAACCCTATGATTTGACATGCCAGAATTAATATACATAACCACATATCCCCAACTTCTCTGACATAAACAGTCACTAAGTTTAGTTGAGTTATAATTAGAGAGGCGTAGTGGTTAGCAGAGAAATCATTGTGCCAAAAGGCCAAAGACTGGGTGTTCAACCCATCCTCCAGCTCCTAGAGTCTGGATATGTCATTCAGAGTCTTTATTTTGCAATTTCTTTATACAATACCAACAACGCTACCTACCCTGTCTATCTTACACAGTTATTAAGAAGATAAATCATGAAAGCACTTTTAAAGTTCCAAATTGTTAAACAGAAATGTACAGCAGTTGATTTCAGTGAACTCAATGAAAATTTACTATAGAAAATATGTGCATCTATTTTCCTGCTACAAGAAAGAACAATATGATACTTGGCCTACATGGCCCAAATACCAGAAAGAACTCTATTTTGCCAAAAAGACAAATTTGCATAGGAATAAAATGAATATCTCCTTGTATGCACTGCCTAGTGAATTTATGCTTTAGAATAAACATGTTTAATCACAGTGAAAGTAAGAATAAGGCAAAATAAACCTGTTTGAAAAAGAGTATAAGGTTTGCTACCAAAAAAGAATAAAAGTACAAAATGAACCAAAACTGAAACAAATTTTGCCTTTTGCCAGGGACTGACTGTGGTTATTAGCACATCAAATCAGGAATATTTGATTCGAAAAGTACTCACCATAGTTTGCCTTGCCAGCAGTATCCAGGCTTTGAGTACGATAATCCAGACCATTTTGGTAGTAGCAAAATCAAAGACTTGATGCTGACAAAAAAAAAAAAAAAAAAAGCTTAAACTTCAAAATCTGAGAAGCATTATACCTCAGAGTGAATTTATAACAATGTATTCATCCCATAAATGTTGAGATTCTGTAAATATACTTCTCAAATTGAAGAATAGCACTGTTAAAGTGAAAACCACAGACCTAAAATGGTGTCACTTGTGCTAAAGTCCATGATGCCGAACCTAGATTTAATACCTTACCCAACTGTAGTTTCGACCTTCACCAGAAATGTAATCTTTTTTTTTTTTGCGGTACGCGGGCCTCTCACTGTTGTGGCCTCTTCCGTTGCGGAGCTCAGGCTCTGGACACGCAGGCTCAGCGGCCATGGCTCACAGGCCCAGCCGCTTCGCGGCACGCGGGATCCTCCCGGACCGGGGCACGAATCCGTGTTCCCTGCATCTGCAGGCGGACTCTCAACCACTGCACCACCAGGGAAGCCCCTTAGAAATGCAATCTTAATTAACCAATCTGGAATTTTCTGGGCAGCACCAGTAAGGTAATCTGTCACATGGGCCCTCTCTATCTCCCCCCAGAGGAAGAAGAGGCAATCTGCATGATAAAACGCTTGCCCTTGGGTTCCCCTGAAAAGATTTCTTGCCCAAAATAACTTTGTTTTTTGTAATAGTGACTTCCTGCCCCACCCTCCTTTCTATAAATTCATTTTGTATAACCCCTCAGAGCTCGCTTCTAGTTGTTAGACGGAATGCTGCCTGATTCATAAATCATTGAATAAAGTTAATTAGAACTTCAAATTTATTCAGTAGAATTTTGTTTTTTAACATCACTAATAGCTGTCCAGGAATAAATTTGATTTATAGTTAGGGAACTTTAAAAAGACATCCATTTCTACCCAAATTTACACCCAGTAAATTATTTCTTAGTTTCTCATATAGGCTAAATATAATAAAAGTCATTTTCCATAATTGAGTCCTTATATAAAGAGAATCTAAAAAAACAGAGTAGCCTTTAAATGTCTGTAAATAAAAGCCAGATCTCAGAGTATATTTAGGAAATTGAGAAAAAGGAAGAAGCTGAAATTTTTTGACCATTTGCTATGTGCCTGGCGCACTGCTTTGGATTTGGTAAACATTTCATCATTTCATTTAACCCTACCCCACACCCACCCCCCAAAAAACAAAAACAAAAAACTCTACAATCAACAAAGATCAGAGTTGCCAAGGTTATGGTTAGATGGAGGGATGAATAGGCAGAGCACAGAGGATTTTTAGGGCAATGAAAACACCCCATGTGATCCTACAGTAATAGATATATGTCATTACACATTTGTCCGATACCATAGATTGTACAACACCAAGAGCAAACCCTAAGGTAACCTATTGTCGACCAAGAAGAAACACAGAAGGCTACAAATAAGAAAAGGGTTTACTGGGGGGTCTTAGGAATTCCACTTTGGGAGACACAAATTCTGGTAAAACCAAAAGAGTGTTCCAGGGAAGAGAAAGAGTATTTTGTAAAAATAAGTATGAAACATATTAGAACTTACAAGATTCAGCAAAACCAATGTTTTACTCTGTGAAAATTCACAGCCTTAATAAATTTGTATTACTAAAAATGAAAATATTAATATGATAGTGGATATCCCCATCTTAGTAGAAATATTTTTGAAGTTTTACCATTAAACATGATGCTGTCTCCTGATTGGGTATATGTTTGTTCTGTTTCACTTCCATCACAACTGGATGTACTGCAATACAATTCTAACCCTAAGTACCAGGAGTTAGCATCAGACCCCACAACTTTAAGGGCTTAACCCTTCTCAGGACTGTGCTTGCATCAGATGCCAGCTGCATTTTAGGGGGTTGCCAGGCAACCTGGACTTCCAACTAACTGACTGTAAGTTGGAGGGCTCCCATAACCCCCTCAGCTTTGATAATTCACTAGAATGACACAGAATTCAGGAGAGTTCTGTACTTAAAATTACAGCTTTGTTACAAAGGATACTCATAGGGTGAAGTACTGGAAGAGAATGCAGAGTCCCCATGCCACCTCCACATGGAGTCAGGGCATGTCACCCTCCAGGCACATTAATGTACTCTCCAGTCAGGAAGTTCCACAGAGCTTCTAATCAGGGTTTCATAACTTAGGCATGAATGATTAAGTCATTGACCATGTGATTGAACTCAATCTCCAGCCCCTCTCTGCTTCCTACATTGTCAGGCTACCTCAGAGTCCCCAACCCTTTAATCATGTGCTTGGTCTTTCGCGGACCAGACTCCATCCTGAAGCTACCTAGGGACCCACCTTGAGTCACTCCATTAGCATAACAAAGACACTCCTATCACTCAGGCAATTCCAAGGGTTTTTGCAGCTCTGTGCCAGGAACCTCAGACAAAAGACCAGATACGTTCCTTCTTTGCCTGTTTACTTTATTGATATACCACAATGTTTGATCATGTTAAGGAAGTTTCCCATATGAACCGATCAAGGTCACACAAGGAAAACAGGTGGCATACTGAAATTAGGGTAATTTTATTTTAACAAAGGGACTATTTATTAAGGTGAGGCTGGAGTATCAAGGAACCTCAAAGCCTATTTCAATAAAACTGGGATTATTCCAAGGATAGAAGGGACAAGGAAATGAAGCACTGTCCAGAACACAGAGGGAGAAAGTCATATAGAAAAGCCAACTTCGGGGTCGCAGGGACATTTTTCTGAGGCACACAAGTAGCTGGACGCATTGCTTCAGAGAGGAAAACAGGCACTAAATACTCTGACCTCAGTCTCTTCTCACTGCATGAGCTCCTCCTGAACCCAGCTAGACCCCAGAGATTGAAACAGCCCTTTGATGGAATCCATACAGGCCAGCCTCCTGGGGCAGAGAGCAGAGTGAAGAACGATCTGGGAGAGCAAATATAATATATCCAGCACACCGTGAAGAACGGGTGTAGAGTTTTATATTAAAGCGATCTCAATATCCACGGACAATGATCTTTTGGATTCACATTTGGTCTATTAAATACCGTCCAAGCTGCCTAAAACTGAGCCATCCTTAGATTGCTGGAAAGAAGCCTACTTGATAATGATGTATTGTTTTCTCATGTGCTGCTGGATGCTACTAGGTAACTTTAAGATTTTTGCATCGATATGTGTGAACAAAAAAACCTTTGCATTTTTCTTATTGTTTCTAATACCTTCTATTTTCATAAATGAGGACTCATTAAAGTGTTTCCCAAACATGAATACAAAAAATATCAAAGAGAGGGGCTTCCCTGGTGACACAGTGGTTGAGAGTCCACCTGCTGATGCAGGGGACACAGGTTCGTGCCCTGGTCCGGGACGATCCCACATGCTGCGGAGCGGCTGGACCCGTGAGCCACGACTGCTGAGCCTGCGCGTCCAGAGCCTGTGCTCCGCAACGGGAGAGGCCACAACAGTGATAGGCTCGTGTACCGCAAAAAAAAAAAAAATTAAAAAAAAAATATCAAAGAGGTGTAAACCCTAGTGTTCACCTTTAGCAATATAAAGAACCAAATCCTGGAAGCTTTTAAAACTCAGATTTTCCTTCCCCATCAACCATCCCTTTATGGGAAATGGTAAAGGGAGAGAGAGATTCTATAGGGACCACGGCTTTTTAAAATCACTCTCCTTACACTTATACACTTAATAATAAGCACCATTTAATAAGTAAATGGACAATGACATGTATTGATATAAAACCAGTTAAAATAGTGCAGCCTATTTCTCACTTAAAACCACTGCCACGTATACTTCATTCTCTTTAAATGTACTTGCCCACCCTTTACTCTGGTGTATTATCAGGAATGTTAAAAAATACAACTAGCTTATAGATGAACATCAACTCTCTTAAATGTTCTGAGACTCTTCTTCCAAAAGACATGCACACACAGCAAAAGCCTAGGTGCTTATAATTCACTATAGTTCAAATGCCAGGCTATATATTCTTGGTGTTAGTCAAACACCATGGAAATATTTAATGGTAAAGATAAACCAAGCATTTCTAGCCAGTCACTTTCAACTGAGATCAATACAGTGTAACGATGATTTAAGATGCTTCTGAGTTTACCTTAAGTAATTTTCCCTTCTCTCCTCTGAGATTGTAAATCTGACTAATTGCTTCACACTCTAGAACTGCTTCTTCTTGCTAAGTATAATTGCTATGTCTGGATTCTCCTACGCCCCAAGTAATTTTATGGAGGGCTTGCCTACTGATCTCATTACACTTCCAACTCTGATGCATCAGGCTCCATGCTGTTATTTACCTACGTCAGTATACTTGATAAATTAAATCCAGGCCTTGTTAAATTTACCCCTTTAAGGCACAAATATCACAATTTAATATGGATTAAATTGACCCAATAGGCATTTTGCTTCCTCCACCATGGAATATACATTAGTTGATTTCACTCACCACTGAAACACCAATACCAATAATCAGGCTATTTGTGAAATAGACAATTGGGGAAAAAAGCATTCTACAATAATTTTTGAAGTGAAAAAGTAAAAATAGTCTACCATGGCTTAATCAGCTCCTAATTATAAAAGTGTAATGCATGGCAGATAAAAAGGAACACAAGAGGATCCGAGGAGTAAAGAAGTAAAGGATAATTGCCACGCAGAGCTAACATCCAATTGTAAAGCCAGTTATTTTGATACCAAAAAAGTCTGCGCTTTTAAATTCAGCCCTAACGAAGAAAGTCTATTTTTTCACTTAGACCAGATTATTTCAGTCCTGTTAAGAAAATCAATTCAATTTGATAAACTTGAGACTTCCCTGGTGGCGCAGTGGTTAAGAATCCGCCTGCCAATTCAGGGGACAGGGATTTGAGCCCTGGTCCAGGAAGATCCCACATGCCATGGAGCAACTAAGTCCGTGCGTCACAACTACTGGGCCTGCGCTCTAGAGGCCCTGAGCCACAACTACTGAGCCCACGAGCCACAACTACTGAAGCCCGTGTGCCTAGAGCCCGTGCTCTGCAACAAGGGAATCCACTGCAATGAGAAGCCCGTGCACCGCAACGAAGAGTAGCCCCAGCTCGCCACAACTAGAGAAATGCCCGCGCGCAGCAACGAAGACCCAACACAGGCAAAAATAAATAAATAAAATAAATAAATTTTAGAAACTTTTTTCATAAACTTTTCTGTTGCTTTGTTCCTATGCTCACAGCTGGAGGGAGAGACAAGCCATTTCTTTTAAGTTTCTTAAGGTTATAACCCCCATGAAGGGTTGATCTTTTGACTGTTTTCTCTGAATAAAGCCTCCAAGCAAATTCACTTGAATCCACACTGAGGCTTCACTCACCTGGAAGAGTCTAAGAACAAGTGTCCTCATCTTTCTTACTTTATCTTTGGAACATTTCTCTGCAGAAAATGTGTTGATTTAGCTGCTGGAAACCCTCTAGAATACGGAGTGGAAAAGGGTTATGTCAGCTCTGAGATGTGAATGTTGACTACAGCACAGCCTTTTCCAGGGGAAATTACCCCTTCAATCAATGCTTTAGGACAGAGCATGGACATTTCGCTTTTTTCTGAAAAGAATTCTTAGATGCTAACAAAAGTGGACATTTATATCTTGGGTTGGTGTCCTGTTATAGGGGAAAATAAGCAGAAGATTTTGTAAGGATTTTCATAAATATAAAAACGTCTGTCAGAAACAGTCTCCCGTTATGCACAGTAGGGAGGTTCCTTGATTGATGTGAAATCAGACAGTAAAGCACTTCATATCTATATTAATTCTCTATTAACTGAGTAACAAGTTACCCCTAAATTTAGTAACTTAAAGTAAAAAAATTTATGGATCTTACAGTTTTGGTGGCTCAGGAATTCGGGAGAGGCTCCACTGAGTGGTCTGGCTCTGCTTCTCTCAGGAGGGTATACTGGCTGGGGCTGCAGAAATCTAACAGCTCGACTGGGGCTCAAGAATCCTCTTCTGAAACGGCTGACTCACGTGACTGTCAGCGGAGGGCTGGCTCTCATATAGCTGTTGGCAGAAACCTTTTTCTGGTTTTCGACAGGGTTACTCAGTTCCTTGCCACATGGACCACTCCTCCGGCTTGCTTTAATGTCCTTGTGACATAACAGCTGTTTTCCCCCAGAGTGAATCATCGAAGAAAGAGAGCAAAGAGAAGATCACAATGCCTTTTGTCTCAGAAGTCACACACCATCTCTTCCACCATCTTCTAGTTTATTAGAAATAAATTACCAAGTCCAGTCCAGATTCAAGGGAGTAGAGTAAAAGGAGAGAATACTTTTTTGAACATTAGACAGATTTTAAACCACTATAGTGTCCTTCTCACCTACTAATATTTTGGCAGCTAAAACAGTTATTGTACTGGTGGTGGACAGGTTTTAAGGTGGCTTCCATGACCCCACCTTCAGGTCTTCATGTCTTTGTATAATCCTCTTCCCTGAGTGTGGGCAAAACGGTGATTTGCTTCTCATCAGTTGAACGTGCGAAAGGCGATGGTAAATACATGATTACATAAGTGTAGCACCTCTCTTGCTAGGGTCTCTCACTGCCTATTACTGGTCAAAGAAGCAAGCTGACCTTTTACGGCCATAAAGAAGTGAATTTTGCCATAATCTGAGTGATCCTGAAAGTAGACCGTTCTCCAGTTGAGCCTCCAGATGAGAATGAAGCCTTGGACAACACCTTAATTGCAGACTTGCCGAGGACCCAGCTAAGCCATTCCCGAACTTCTGTCCCACAGACACTTTGAGATAATGTGCGTTGCTTTAAGCCACTAGGTCTGTGGCAATTTGTTGTATAGGAAACCTAATCGAGTACAGAAGCCAGGAATCCCAAGTCTAACCTACATGTTGGTAGTGTAGAAATAAGTCACTCCACATCTCAGGGCCTCATTTTCCTCATCTGTTAAAAAAAAAAAAAGAGAGAGAGAATAATTTTAGTAAAATCAAAGATGCTCCAACCATTTTATGTCATGAAACATTACATGAGAGGCCAATAGACAAAACAGCTAAAATAGATCTTTTCTTATCAAGTAGGAGAAGGGTCCTAAAATATCTACCCTCCCACTTTATAATCCAAGATTATATGGATTATATAATCCATATATATGAGGAACAGAGATTGAATATTTTTGGACTGGATCAATTTTTTTTTTTGTTTTTGTTTTTTTTTCAGTACACGGGCCTCTCACTTCTGTGGCCTCTCCCGCTGCGGAGCACAGGCTCCAGACGCGCAGGCTCATTGGCCATGGCTCACGGGCCCAGCCACTCCGTGGCATGTGGGATCTTCCCGGACTGGGGCACGAACCCACATCCCCTGCATCGGCAGGCAGACTCTCAACCACTGCGCCACCAGGGAAGCCCAAGGACTGGATCACTTTTAAAGTGTCTGGATTCTTCTAGCTTAATCATGCCATGATTTTATGACAGCCTCAAAAGAGAAAGAAAAGTGGGGAGGAATTATACACACTTATTGACCAAGTGGACAAGGGAAACTCCAGGCATATAGTATAAAATTTATTTTACCACTAGATGCATAGCCCCTACCACTGCCCACCCTTTCCTGATTATGCCTATCTCTCTGAAGTATGTAGCAAACAAAAATATGGGAGTTCAATGTCATCATCTTTCATGATTTTGAGTTTCATATTCATTTAAAAACAAGTTGGGACTTTCCTGGTGGCGCAGTGGTTAAGAAGCTGCCTGCCAATGCAGGGGACATGGGTTGGAGCCCTGGTCCGGGAAGATCCCACATGCTGTGGAGCAACTAAGCCCGTGAGCCACAACTACTGAGCCCACAGGCCTAGAGTCCATGCTCCACAACAAAAGAAGCCGCTGCAGTGAGAAGCCCACACACGGCAACTAGAGAAAAGCCCACGCACACCAATGAAGACCCAACGCAGCCAAAAAAATTAATTAATTAAAAATAAATAAATAAATAAAATTTTAAAAATACAAAATAAAAACAAGTAAATCAAAAATCCACCCAAACTTAGCGGGAAGACATTGGTCAGGTGTGTGTGTGTGTGTGTGTCTATTGTTTGGCAAGCGGGATTGATAGCACAGTTAACAGTCTTACTAAATCTCACCACTGGCCCCAATTCTTCACACTTCCCTGTATTTACATCCTTTGCTTAGGGAGTTTGCAATTCTTCTAAAAGGGGTTTATATTCACCTGCCCCTTACGTTTGAGCTTGGCCACATAACTTGCTTTACCTAATGCCGTATGAGCAGAAGGGACAGTGTGCCAGTTCCAAGACTAGACCTTATGATAACACATCTTTTCTCTTCTTCTCTTGTGCCTCTGCCATTTCCATGTGAAAAACATTCTCTAACTAGCCAACTGTTCCAAGGGAAATGAAAGACATGTGAGCAGAGCCACCCCGGACAACCTACAGACCAGTGTTTAGAAGCAAAATTACTCAAGCTGTTCCAGCCCAAAAAAGAGCTGCTCACCTGAGCCAGCCTAAATCAGCCAAGCCTACTGACCTACAGATCTCTGCCAATAGCTGATTGCTGTTTTAAGTCATCAAGTGTTGGGGTAGTTTGTTACATAGCATTATTGGTGTGTAACTCAGTATACACTGAGCAAAGTTGTTAGGGAAAAGTCTGTCTCTCTCTCTCATAAAGCTTCTCAAAATACACTATATACTTTCCCTTACATGTGCTAATTTAAACCTCTTAACAGATTTACTACTGAAAGTGTCTATCTGCCTAACTGGTGACTCTATACCAGAGAAGAAAGGGTTGATAAAGTTGTTCGGTAATGGAAAAATGTCAATTTTTAAAACCATGAAAGGCCAAAGAAAACATAAAATTGTTATTATAAATATACAGAATTATCAGTAAGATATTCTAAACAGCTATCTTTAATTGTACAAAAATACTGCTATCAAACAGGTTTTAAGGATATGAAACTTGTTGTTATGATACACATTTATCATTGTCATGCTTTCTTGGTGGATTGACCCTTTTATCATTATGTAAAGTTCCTCTCTGCCTCTGGAAATTTTCTTTGCTCCGAAGTCTATTTTATCTGATATTAATATAGCCACTCCTGCTTTCTTTTGATTAATGTTTGCATGATATATATTTTCCCATTGTTTAACATTCGATTTACCTATCTCATTATATTTGAAGAGAATTTCTTGTAGACAAAATATAGTTTGATAATTTTTTACTTGCTCTGTCAAATTCTGTTTTTTAACATGTATTTAGACCATTTATATTTAGTGAAATTATTGATACGTTAGGGTTTATGATTCCATTTTATTTTTTGATTTTCTGTTTATTTTCTCTCTTTTCTTTTTCCTGCCTTCCTGTGTCTTACCCGAACATATTTTAGAATTCCACGTTGATTTATCTATAGTGTTTTTTAACGTATCTGCCACATTCTTTTTAACAGCTGCATAAAAATTCCATTGTATGGATGAACCTTAATTTATTTAATCAGCTCCTGGCTCATTCATTCTTCACAAACATAGCCTCTCCGAATTGATCTGATATTTCTAATTCTAGACCTTTTTCAACTATGATACTCACTATATCAAGGAGTTTTTTTCTAAAATAGTATTTACAGCTTATTTTTACCAATAAGAGTAGTGATAGTATTGAAAAAGTTACCACCTCCTTGGGCCTCATTTTCTCGTGTGCAACATAACATGTACGAATACACGTGTATTTTCTCAGGCTATACTGGTTGTAAAATCAAAATAAAATAATACTAATAGAATACAGACTGTTTTGTCCCTGACAACAGCCTCTATAATGGGACTTCTGAAACATTCCCCACACATATTTTTCTCAGTGGCCCTGAGCATACCTCTTGTGTCCTTTAACACAGCCCTATCTACAATATTGTGACAGAACTATTTTTGTCTTGTATTTTAGCTCAAGTTTCCTGAATTGATGTGGCAGATATATCTGATGCCCATTGGGCGATCTGAAGGAGTCTTAATACTGCTAGTGCAATTTCTCCTAAAGAGATTTTTCTGTGCAATGTCATCACACTGTGTTGGAGATTTTTTGGTATTAGAAATAGAATTACTATGTTCTGGTTGAGGAATTGGATTTATGTTTTTAAGGATGTCTATGGAGTACAAAATTCAGCAGACAATTTTTTGTTACCAAGCTCACTTGAAAAGTATAGTCCTCAAATGGTTTATGATTCACCAATTAATCAATTTAACTATCATAGTTTCTATACCTTAAACTATGTGTTGGATGGTCACAATTAAAATTTCCCATACCGTTGTTTTTATTCAATATAGCAGGCGTATGAGAATCAGATACATAATTAGCCAAATCAATCAGTCAGCAATCATCAGCTAAGATATTTAGAAAATACTGACTCATTCAAATAGCAGTGGATTCAATGGTTCTGTATTACAGTTTGACTCTGACATCAAAAAAGCAGCAGATACATTATTACATTTCCTTTAAATTGGTGAGAAGTCAGTATTCAAACCGTTAAATAAGGTGTTAACACTCTAACTCAAAATTCTTCAGCTTTAGGGCATTGAATTGATTCTTCTAACAGTGTAAAAGATTTTTTCCAGTAATTTTCTATTCCATTACCACATGTGATGCACAAGAGTACAGCTACACATCAAGTTTCCGGCGGATTTTTTTTTTTTTTTTTTTTGCGGTCCGCGGGCATCTCCCGTTGCGGAGCACAGGCTCCGGACGCGCAGGCTCAGTGGCCATGGCTCACAGGCCCCCAGCCACTCCGTGGCATGTGGAATCTTCCCAGACCGAGGCATGAATCCTTGTCCCCTGCATCGGCAGGCGGACTCTCAACCACTGCGCCACCAGGGAAGCCCTGGGCTGATAGGTTTTTTACTGAGTATTTACAGAGACTATTATCCCAGGTTGTAAGGATCAGCACATCATGCACATCTTTTCGAATTTATCATTATGACTTTTCCTGCAAGCGGCACAACCATTTTAACGATGAGAAAACCTGAGCAAATGGTGACCTTTCGACTCAGAGGATCAGCAGTCAAAGTCAGACTTCTTAACTAAGAACTCCATTGTGCCATGCATCGTCAAGCCTCGTCAGGTTGTCTTTACTGCTCCAGTCTGAGAGAACAAGGAATCTCCCAGAAACTTACGTTTTACAGCAATTTGCATTAACATAATGCCTGGCAGGAAGAAATAGCAGCTTTGTAGTGACATATTTTATTATTTATTGGTTTAAAACCAGTCGTACAATGTGCAGGTAACATTTCACTCTAGACATCATTCAGACTTTCTTATAATGGTTACATGTGTCAGCTCCAGGATGGAGTCAGGCAGTCTGGTTTAAAATTCTGCCTTGGTAAGTTTTAGGTGTTTGAATTTAGGCAAGTTCCTTATTTATTAGACCTCAGTTTCTTCACCTGTAAAATGGGGCTAGATTTTTCATTTGTTTGAGTTCATTTATTTTGGTCCCAGTCTTTTATATTAGAAGTTTTCCTTGGAAATCTGATGACTGCTACCTGAGTTCATGTTTGTGAGGTATGTTAGGTGGGGGTGGTTACTGAGTGGTGAACTTCTAAAGGGGGTGAAAAGACAGGGAGCTGAATTTTTCATTGAGGGAAACTCTAATGTCAGCACCTGTATTGTTTCTTGGGCTTAGTTCCCTAAAAAGGAATCCTCTGACTTTCTGCCTGGGAGGGTATAAATCTGGTTCTCAGAATCTGAGGAGTGCAGTCAGTGAAGGAACACCCTGATAAGCAGTTCACCAAGTCAGACTCAGTCCCCTTCTTTTTAGGACAGGACCTTATCCCCACAATCAGCTGTGCCGACCTCTACAGAAAGTCAACTCTAGTTTTGATACCAACCCTCACATACTTGAGAAATGACTAAATAAGATAATTTGCATAAAGAATTTAGTACAATTCTTAGCACTTACTTGGGGCACAATAAAGTTAAATATTATTATTGTTATTATATCTATAAACTGATATACTGTCAGACTTGCCAGTACACTTGCATAATAATTGCACCAGAACATGTGCTTAAAGATTACTTGAAGAATGAGGAGAAGAGAAAAAGAAAACTATTCTAGTGCTAAAAGTTATGCAAGATCTCTTGTTTTATTTCCTTGGGTATTGACGTTATACAAATATAACACTCAAGAGTCCACATCATCTATGAAAGAATACAGAACAGTCATTCCAAAATAGACTGGTAATTCTAGGAAGTGAATCTGTACAATAAGTACTAAAGGAAGCTTTAGAGACAAACATTTAAATCTTCATTCTCGAGTTAACAGTTTTTTCCAGAAGTGCATCTTTTTATTTTAGTCTTTAAAATAGAATGTATCTTACTAAATGTGCTTTATTTCTATTCTCTACATGCCATTATATTTGCTTACTGAGACACTTCTTGGGTTTGAGAAATAAAACATACACATTGCTTTCCATAGTTCAAAACCACGTTGTCTCTTTAAATTAACACCCATTTCTCCAGCAGAGGGAGCAAATAAGTTTTTGCATTTTCATTTCTACCAAATAGAACTTCTGTGAATTCCAATGTGCTATCGGATAAAATGTGTTGAATAAGAGACTATATTGAAGAACAAATTTGTAATGAAAATGTATCAACTAATCTTGATAGCATATATTAAATGCTTATAAAACACTTGTGTGTAAATCCTAAGATTTCATTTTTCTAGAAGCACTACATCTGTGAAGATTTAATTCAAAACATTAGCCAAACAAAGAAAAAATGTTTTTAAGCTCTTCAAATACTAAAGTATACGTGGTGCATTTTTAACAGTAATCTGCTCTAGAGTTTTTTGGTTTTGTTGGGTTTTTTAAACAGGCCTTTTAGAAAGCTAGTAGTAGTACAAACATGCCAAATAAACAATGGAAAAAAATCGTTACACATTCTGAGAAAAGCTGTTTGTGAATTAATTGTGTAATATGAAATTCACATTGGAATATCATGATCTAATTATTTAGGCCTCAAAATCACGATTTTTACGTTGTGATTTCTCATATTTAATATCAAGTCATTTGAATAATTTTAAATGGCTTAAAATTTTGATTTAATAAAATAAAAATTCTTTAGTGAGTTTTTAAAATCCTATCTTACCTAGTTTTTCTTTCATAGTCTTAGAAATAATAAATTAAGTCTTTCAAATTAATGACCATTCATTCTGAGCAATGCTAATAAGACCCAAAATTTTATTATAGACTTTGAGCAAGGAGAACATGTTTTATGCGTATCTATTGCATTTAGCATTTATGAATTTTTAATATGTGTCCCGGAACTAGGACTGATAGGTTGGATTTCTTGAGTCAACTGATCCATGTATTTTATATATATATAAAATCATTTACAAATCATTTTTAAGGATAATTTTCTAACTTGATTTTGTTTCTTTCATTGATGTGGAGGCACCCGGAAACATTAAGAAAGTTGCGTACAGTTGCTAAGACGTATATATTTAACCATAGCAACTCAGATGCAAGCAGCCTGGAACACTGGTAGTGCTTCTGACTTCAAGTTTAATTACAAAGATGGGGGACTGGTTAAATATTCCAGTCTGACACCATCCCTCAACATGACAGAATGTACTTGCTACAGTAGAAAATGGTTACCTTCGGTGAAAAGGTTGGTGTTTATTCACCAGGACCCTAGTTCCTGACAGCTCCTCAGAGATGACTTCCATTTGCTTGTTACACTGCATATGAAAGACAATGCCTTCTTCCCCAATCCTAAATACCTATAGGAATCTGGTGATGATTTCAGCGATTTTACTGTAAAGTCCCTTGCCTCATAACTGCTGTCTCCAAAGTGCTGGAGAAAATATACAAGGCAAAAAAAAATGATTTTTTGCTCACTGAGTGTCACCTGTGTGCCTCTAGTCCAAACTAGAATTCTCTCTCCTTCACCAACATGTCAATACAATCACCAAATACTTTGTTTCTCCCTCCAAAAGTCCCCTGGATCTGTCTGCTGCTTTCTCCTTTCCTACTGCACTGCCCTTGCCAGGGATACTGTGTCTTAAACTTGGGCTCAATGGCCTCCAGACCTGCTCATTCCAGGTCAGTCTGCACACTGCAGCCAAATTCGTGTCATTAAAATCCAAATCCTATTATGGTAAGCCCCTTTTCATTCCCAGTTTCTATTTGTCCTTAGTACAAAGTCTAAACTTCTTCAGTGGCTTACAAGAATGTTAACTATTTGAACCTGCCTGATTTTCCAGTTCTTTCTGGTGTTACTCCATGTCGTAGGCAAACTGATTGGTTATTTCAATCTTAGGTCTTCTTCTCAACTTTATCAATACTTTCCCTAAGTCAAGGTTTCTCAAACTTGGCACTATTGACATTTTGGGTTGGCCTTGTTCTTTGTTGTGGGAACTGTCCTGCGCATGGTAGGATGTGTACCAGCATCGTTGGCCTCAACCCATCTGATGGCAGTGGCACCCAGCCTCCAGACAACCAAAAATGTCTCCAGATCTTGCCAAATGTCCCCTGGGAGCCAACATCATCTCCTGTTGAGAATCATTGCCCTGGTGAACTAACCCAATCCATGATTTTATATATCAAATACGACAAGAGTTTTATAAGCTAGATCTCTTTCCTCCTTCTTTTCCACTCCCTCTCATTTTCTGTCTTTCCCTTTCCCCCACCTCCCTTTCCCTCTCCCTTTTCCCCTCCTTCACCCTCTTTCTCTCTCATAGCAGTCCAGGGGTGAAGTTGTCCAACTCCAATATTGTTGGGAACCCAGTTTTGGTTTTGTTTTTGTTTTCTGGCTTTATCAAATTAAGAATTTTTCCTCATCCACAAGGCTTAAGATGACTCACTACCATCGTGTCCACATTCTAGCCAACAAGAAGATAAAAACCAGAAGTGAGTGAGCTTTTTCCTTTTAAGGGTGTAACCTAAATGCATACATCACTTCTACTAGCTTCAAAGAAGGCTGAGAAATGTAAAACTCAAGTTTCCATTGGAAAAATAATAATATTAATAAAAATAAACAAATAAATGAATAAAGAATCAAAGTGGGAAGAATGCATATCAGGGAACAATCAGCAGTTTTTGCCACCATGTGCCTCCTTGATCACCGAAATAGCAGATGTTCATCTTTCTTTTCTTAAAAAAATGCATTTACATTTTGCCCAAGGAAAACAACCACAAAATTCCAGCCAGTTCCTGCACCCATATCAAAGTCCAGGGTCTCTGAGGGATAGCTTTCTCCATAATCTCCTTATGTTGCTTCTCCTGATCAGGAAACTATGAAGTAAAAGAAAAGTACTGTGTTCCCCATCACTATAGACACACACATGCTTACAAACTCAATACCTGATCATGTCATAGAAACAGGAGAACAGTAATTTTTAAAATAATAATTTAATAAGAACTTTCCTCCAAAAGAGGGAAGAATAGGAAATGCACAGTAATCTCTGGTCCATAGGAACTATCAACTCCTGCTGGGCAGAAATTGGGAAGACTCCTGCCCAGACAGGGACTCAGCTTCTGAGTCAATTCCATCTGGCAGCCCCTGATTCCTGTACCCGTAATTCTACTTCCAGAAATTTCTTCTGTCTTTTTATTCTCTATGGTCCCATCAAAGTGGGAAGGAAAGGAAAGTCTGCCCTTCCGAGGGACTACACTTTTGCAGCCTTATTCCTGCTAGTGAAGGTTTGGGTTCCTGAGGGTCTCCGCAGAGCTGAAGTAAATCACAGGCTTTCTAGGTCAGGCTTATGGTTTCTTTGATTATAGTAAATTTCTGGCGCTAGTCTCCATTAGAAAGACTTCTAGAAGTTTTGAGTCTGAAGACTTTTACTTACTGGCCTCTTGGCCCTTCCAATTTCCCTCTTCTCTCAACTTAATTGTGGCTTCCCTTAGAATTTGAAAGAACAGGCTTTAGAAAGAAAGCAATCTCTATAATCTGATCTTTGTTGTTGACAGACAGAAATATATAACAGGAGAAAATCTTGGGGTCACAGTCTTATTTCCTACTAAAGCTACCTCCTCAGAGCCACCCTCTATAACTGCTTTAATTTGGGGTAAGATGTAGTTAGTTGGTTTTTTCAGCTCTGCAGAGTCCAAATTACTAGACCCTCATTCAACATAGATCACAAGATTCTCGTGGATATTTTTTCTATCTTCACCACCATGTAACACTGAGTATGACTCTTAGCAAGTGTTCAGTAACTGTTTTTCAGTGAACTTTAAAAGTTGGCTAACTACATAAAACCTGTGAGAAGGGTCAAATAAGAGGCAGGCTTGGTGAGGCATGTTTAAAGGAGAGATCACTGTGGCTGTAATTGCTACAAAAATCCTATGGAGGGGTAGGTTTTATGGAGAACTTTCCATCCCACTGACTTTTTTTTTTTTTAATTCAAATATGTCACATAATTTTCAGATCAATCCCGTGAAATAGATAATACATTGCCAGTTTACAAAGGACAAAAGCTGAACTTCAAAGCTTCCTTCTGTTAAAAAACAAAATTCAACTGAGTAAAATTTAACGATCTTGTTGGCTTTATTCAGTAATTCATGAGCCAGGCAGTATCCAATCTAGCAAATAGAAAGGAGGTCTAAGGAGCTGTACAAAGTAAAGGACTTTATAGGCAGAGGGAGCTGGAACAAGGAAGTTATACTTGGCAGAAAAAGTGGGTTGATTATTGCAGGTTACTTTCCTTTAGGGGATGGCAGGGGTCTACCAGGCAGGTGACCTAACTAGTGCTGATAAGGTGATCCCCAATTGACGGCTTTAAGATTCCATTTCTGGGAGATCCAAAATTATAAAGTTAAGTCTTGGTTTGGTGACATGGGGCTTAGCATAAGTGACTCAATTTTGGTCCTATTGTCTTACACTTCCTACTGTTGCACAACTAGCAAGAGGCAGAGCTTGGTCAAACCCACTTCTTCCAAATTTCAAAATCTTTGCTCTTCTCATTCTCTAGAACTGCCTCTTGTGTGATTCTAGGCCAAGGAGAGGTGGGGAAGGGTATTCGAAACAGAGAGACAAGTCATGAGCAAATGGTGCCAAAGGAAGAAAAAAAAGAATGTTTAGAAAACAATTAGGGGTGTGTATATATATATATATATATATATGTGCCTGGATTGGGGGAAAAGAGTGATTTTGTACAGAAAAGAAGAAACTAATGACAGATTAAACTGAAAAGACCCTGACAGGAAAAAGTATTGATATTTTGAGTATTTGATGACTAAGTCTCCTTGAATGAGACTCCATTTTGCTGAATTCCAAAACAAAGCAAGTTGTGCTATAACAAGTCTGCATTTTATGGGTAGATATTTTAATGCTTGCCTTCTTATTTTTATGAGATAATTATTGTTTGATTATGTGGAATAATGGTGTGTTATTGTTTTCACAATTTTGAAGGAAAAAAGTTGAAATTTCCTTTCTTTTACAAATATAATTCATGCTGTTTAATATTTATCTCCTTCACTCATCTTATTGTCACTGCCACAAATAACAATGAAGTAAATAACGTTTTTCATTTTCCTTGAACAATTGTTTAGGAAAAGTTACTTTAATCTTAGAGGATGGAATGATGGCTTTTTTTCCTCTGAATGCTTTTATCTCACATAGGAAATACAAAAGATGCACAAATGAGTTGATTATCTTGGTACCCATTTTAGCAAGCTGGTTTCATGATCAGGAAATTCATTGTCAAAGAGGAGTTTCAAAAGAAAAATTAGGGCATTCGAGTGTCACTTAATTAGATAAATGGATCTCGGTAATTAGACTTTTTTTGGAAAGATAATGTATTTGTCAGACGTATTTAGGCACGTTTATTTAATAAATATCCCCAGGAGATGTTAGTCCCTCTTGTATTTAATCGTGATGCGTTTCTAAACATATCCTGAGGATATTAGGGAATTTCCTGCTCTGTTAGTGGGCTGCTCCAAAGTTTCTCTTAGTTTCAGAAATCACAGAGATCTCATCCCAGCCTTAAATGACTATTTAAGGAATACTGACTAGAATAGGTGATTAGCAATGGGAAATAGTTTGTGTAATTGAAATTTATCTTGGGCCTAAGGAGACAGAGAAGGGAGAGAGGAAAGGCTGAAGGGTCTAACAGTTTCTTACTTGATATTGGATATGTTTGCTCTTAAATCAGTACTATTATCTGGCTCAACTGAATCTCCCTTTTAACCTACAGACTTTTTTATACTAGCTCAGGTAGGCAAGGCAATTTCATCAGGCATTCAGAGTGAACCAGTCACCATAAACCAGTAAAAGTCCTGGAATTTATAAAATAGAATGTATTGATATCATCATCAATCAATCAGCACATAAGCATATGTGGCACTTTTCAGAGGAACATCAATTGTCTATCAACAACATATAAAACAAACAAATGTGTTTTGGTTTTTGTCTACACATATTTATAATTCCAATTACAGAGCTAAATTTTGACCACCGTAGTGATAATAAAGAATTTATATGTTCTAAAAATGGAAAAGAAAATACAAGAATCTAATAAAGTTTATTATAAGTGTGGATGGTTACTTTGTTGAGAATAAGTTGAGATTAGAAGCAAATAATATCAAATTCAGAACAAGACAATGTGTGCAAAATTACCTGAAGCAGTTTAAAGCCTTCACAAACGTGAATTAAATGTCTTACATCTTGCTGAGGTCTGAACAGGCACATATGAATAAACAAAATAATATATTTGAAGAACTGTCATTACTTTTATTTCTCAAATTCAATCAGATTGGCCCTTCAATGATCATTCTGCTAAGCTGTGAGGTAGAACACAAAATTTCTCTAGCAACTGAAGTAATAAAAAGACCAATTCAAAAGTTTTTCTTATGTGCTGCCATTGAGATAATCTGAAGGGAAAGTACAAGCTAAAAGGACTCGAGTTGGGATTCTCCCAGCAAAATGCAGGAATGGAGGTGGCAGATTGCAGACAACCTGGAGAAATGGAAAAAGTAGAAGCTCGGGCTTATGTCAGAGCTTTTTAAATCCACCTCCCCATATACAGGCCATGACTTTGGTTAAATTTTAATTTCTTACAGCCTCAGTTTCTTTTTTTGTTTGTTTTTAATATCTATCTATCTATCTATCTATCTATTTTGGCTGCACCGGGTCTTGGTAGCGGCATGCGGTATCTTTTAGTTGCAGCATGCGGACTCTTAGTTGCGGCAGGCGTGCGAGATCGAACGCAGGCCCCCTGCATTGGGAGCTCGGAGTCTTACCCACTGGACCACCAGGGAAGTCCCACAGCCTCAGTTTCATAATCTCTGAAGTAATGATGATAATGTCTCAGGAGAGATAATGAGACAAAGACGTGAACAAATTTGCATAAAAGTGCTTAACATAGTT
This sequence comes from Aethalodelphis obliquidens, assembly GCF_003676395.1. Lineage (NCBI taxonomy): Eukaryota > Metazoa > Chordata > Mammalia > Artiodactyla > Delphinidae > Aethalodelphis > Aethalodelphis obliquidens. The sequence goes on along the minus strand of NW_020837959.1, from coordinate 18,231,924 downwards.
CCTTACACATAATAGTCATTTAAAAAATATATGATATTCCTTTTCCAAACAAATGAAACAGGAAGACCCTGTTCTTATAATACAATTGGAAAACTACAAAACCAAAGTGATGTTGTGGCCCACAGAGAACAAAATTAGCATTTGTCCCCTTTGTTAGTAATGAAAGTGAAGACATTGTAACTCAGGGTTTATTTCTATATAATGGGGGCTCACCCTCTGGTTATCAGGTTAATATTACATATCATTATAAAAGTTGGTTAATGGGGCTTCCCTGGTGGCGCAGTGGTTGAGAGTCCGCCTGCCGATGCAGGGGACACGGGTTCGTGTCCCGGTCCGGGAAGATCCCACATGCCGCGGAGCGGCTGGGCCCCGTGAGCCATGGCCGCTGAGCCTGCGCATCCGGAGCCTGTGCTCCGCAATGGGAGAGGCCACAACAGTGACAGGCCCGCGTACCGCAAAAAAAAAAAAAAAATGGTTAATGAAAATAGCCAAAATGCTTATCCAGCTTCTGTCTCCTGTTCTGGTTCAAAGGTCAGAATACTGGTTGTGCTTTTCAATAATGTGCATCTTAATTCCTTTTAACTCACCAGAAATGAATTTACTGGAAATTCTACCTTAAATGACCTATACTTCTCACCTTTAATGTATCAATATTGTGGCACCATTTTTCATATTCTCACAAGTCTACATGTCTTATCAAGAACTCAGGAAGATGCATCAGGCACAAGTAATATGCTTCCATTTGGATGATAAATGTGTATTATAGGCATCTACGGCTGTAAATTTCCCTCTAAGCACTGCTTTAGCCACATGCCGTATATTTCGTATGTGTATCTTCATTTCTATTCATGTCAAAGTAATTTCTAATTTTCCTTGTGATTTCTTCTTTGATCCACTGTTTATTTAGAAGTGTGTTGCTTAATTTTTATAATACATACTTGTGAATTTTCCAAGTTTCTTTCTTGTTGATTTATTTCTAATTTTATTCCATTGTAGTCAGAGAACATACTTTGTATGATTTCAATTCTTTTAAATTTATTAAAGTTTGTTTTATGGCCTAGCATGTGGCCTATCTTGAACAGTGTTCCATGTATACTTGGGAAGAATGTGTATTCTACAGCTGTTGGGTAAAGTGTTCCAAAGGTATCTGTTAGGTCTAGTTGGTGCATAGTGAAGTTCAAGTCTTCTATTTCCTGTTAATCTTCTGCCTGGTTGTTCTATCCATTATTAGAAGTTAGTTATTGAAGTCTCCAATTATTACTTTTAACTTTTGCCTTGACTGCCCATCCACCTTCATCTCAAGACTGTCTATCACACTGTCTACCACAATCCACATGGTTATGGCAGTGGGGCTTCTAGTGGCCATGTTTTAAATGTTATCAGGTCCTACTCATCACTCATGGATTGAGAGAGATCAGGAGTGAGCATTCAAACCTGAACTACTCCAATCAACTAGGCACTTTCCTAAGGAAATTAAGAACTGGACCAGAGAATCACCAACACTATTTTTCAATGGAACAAATAATGGCTTATACAAGAAATGGAAAACTAAGGAAGATGGGCTTTAATCAGATTTATATACATACAGAAGGAGAGAATAAGTACACGCCCACAAATGATTTCCCTTTTTTTTTTTTTTACCTCCAACTCAATCTGTTCTTAAGGCCCTACTATAACTCTGACCTTGGATCATAGGAAAAACCTCTGTAGCATCATAATACATGTCCCATTTTTACATATACTAGCCTCAAGAAGTTTCTATTTATTTCTACCAGAAAAGAGCAATAAACATATAATGGAAATATTCTTGTTGCATTAATGAACAGCTCAGTTGATAAAATAAAATGTGGGGCAAATTAAAAATATCACCTAGAACTGGCATTCCGAAAAGAATACCAGTTGTGGAAAATGGAAGAATTTCTTTACCAAAAAATTTCTAGCAAGAGATTTAAATCTAGAAAGTTAACCTAAGAAAATCAGGGATAAAAAAAAACATATATGTACTAGTAGACCATAGTCACATTGTTTGTAATAGTGAAGAATGTCAAAAAATCAGAGATTATGTGTTTAAGATTGTGGAATTTATTATATATTATAAATTACTTGGTATTCATAAAATAAAATATATATAAGATCATAAAATTACTATGAAGATCTGTCTACCTAGATACGAAAGAATTTCTGTGAATTATTAAAGGAAGGAATCCAAATAATTTTGTAAACCATCCCACTTTGACAAATAAGTATCTGCTGGTGTGTTTGCGTGTGTGTGTGTAATGGAGAATATTGGATAGATATTCTTCAGCAATGTGTTAACAGTTATTATCCCCTGGTTTGTGGACTGAAGGAAAATTTTTGCTAAACTTAAAAAAATTAATATTGTTTACATTATTTATAATAAGCATATATTATATAATTACAGGAAATAAGGCTATTTTTATTTTGATAAAAAAGAAAGAAATGTATGTGGCCAGAGATTTTTCTGTTGAGAAGAAAACCACAGAAACTCAAATGTTAAAAGATAACATGAAATGAAGTCAAAGTCCAAATCCTGGGGCACTGAGAAAAGGTCTTGTGTCCAGGCAATGTGAAAGAACTCCGGAGGACTGGGTTATTTCTCTTTTAGTAATTCTAGAAAGGTAAGTAGGGAAGTCTGGTAAGGGGTAGAAAAGAAGTTCAAGTTTGATGAATAGATTTGTATCCTAAAGATCCTGAAGAAAATTTTTGGAATATCTTCCAGGAATAATAATAAAAAAAATGGTAGGAATGCCTTGGGTGTGGACTTAGGCCGTTTAATTCTACTAAGTTAATTTAACAATTTGCCTTCCACCCTGTGCAGACCTTCCATTTGTCTTTCTGTGCCCTCCAGCCCTTGTCTCCACCCCCTCTGCTCTGTGAGTTCCAATCGGAATCAAAGCCAAGGCCTCCGCAGCCCTCGGGATTCTGGTTTGGCTGACGGGAGGGAGAAGAGGCTGGACAGGAAAGGGGGTGGAGAGTGACACTAGTTAGATGGTTCGTTCCTCGGGCGGCGCCTTCCCACCCACTAAAGCGGACAGGGCTTCTCTTCTCAGCATTTCTATCCTCCAAGCCTAAGGATGGAAATACACCCCTCTGCCAGTGTTGCACTCAGCCCCTGGGGTTCCCTGCTCTCTGCCTTCACCTCTGAAAAGAGTTCCTTTATTAAATTCCTCCAATTACTCAGCATGATGCGCCAGCTGTTTCCTGCAGGAACCTCGCTAATACAAAAACCTATCTGTAAAACGGATTAGCAGGTTCTACCCTTCTGTTCTTTATAGGAAACTACTTCATTAGGTAATTGCTCCTGGAGCAATTACAAAGGAGTCTGCAGCAGACCTGGTCAGCACTAGGTCCATATCACCACATCTCTCCACTGGTTTCTTTCATTTTCATCCCCTAAGCTAACACCTGTTCTTCCTGATTGCCAAAACCCTTCCACCCATGCACAGGAAAGATGGAAGTGCCCAGAAATGTACATGCCCCACCGCTACCTCACGGCAGCCAATCAATGACACCACGTGTGGTGTAGAAACACTTCGGCTCCCTCATCCTTGCCTAGGACAGATCTGAGTCTGACATAGCCTCTCTCTGGATACAGGTTGCTGGATTCGGTCGCAGTTGCTCTCGGTGGGATTTAACTTGATATCACAAGCTTGCTTTGATTCTTCCCTTCCCCTCCCCACCCATCGCGTCCCTGTTTCAGGTCCCCACTCATCTATGTGTTTTTCCTGGATACATTTCCTAATAAATCACTTTCACTTAAAGCCTCATCCCAGGGTCTGCTTCCAGGCAACCCAATCTAAGTCCGAACTGCATGATATGCATCAGAAAATAAATTTTAGAAAATATAAAATGATACAAAATAATAAGAATTCCTTTAAAACAGGCAAATAGGCATATGTCTGAAAGAAATCTGTGTCAGGTAAATTCAGATTTTTTTTGACAAATGGTGATTTAATATAATTAATTTGGGGCATTGACAGAATTTCCTAAAGAGCAATGCTCAGGGAGAACTGATTCACTTTCTCTGACATCATTTTAATGTTGAGATGTTAAATTCTAAGAGCATGAACTCTGATGAGCTCCAGTTATCTGTTACGTGTGGGTGTGGCACTTTGAAGGGTAAGGAGGAAGCATTCTGCTGTTTTTTCATAGAACAACAAGATTGGAAAAAAGCAGTGGGTGCTCATTGAACTAGCTCCGCTTGGAGAGATCTCTCAGCCCCATTTTTCCATACTCCAGGCCCCCCAGACCTGACTCATCATTAACTTCTCTAGAGAAGAACAACCATCTTTGTAAAATCAGAGTGAAGGATGGAGAAGAGACTAAAAATACACCGTTCATTAGTTTCCTATTTCAGCCTTTACTTTGATAAACGAGGTGACCAAGCGCCAGGAGTTTAAGTGGTTTACACAAAACCATTCAGATCATTAGTGGAAGGGTAGGGATGTAGACCCAGGTACCCAAAGTTCTAGTTAAGAGCAGTTCCACTACTGATACTAGCTTTTCCACTTTTAAAACTACTGAAATATTCTTCCAGATTCTAAGAGAGATACAAATTTAATCTTTCACCACCTTTTGATTTTTTTTTAATTGAGAAAATTATATCAGAAAATTAAATGATTTGCTTACTTTAATTACAAAAGTTGATGGAAGTTAATTATTTATAAAGTCATTAGAAAGTTTACCTTCTTTATTACGAGGCTGACTTAAAAGTGAAGGATGGAAGAGTGTGGGCCACCCTCTCTCCCTTCCCAGAAGGCAGGCAGTGTCACAGCCCCCCTCCAGGAAGGGAGCCAGGTGTCACCAACCACTCTGAGGAGAATGCTTAATGTAAAAAGACATGTTTCATAACCAGAATGGAAGACGTATATTCAAGTCAACAAAAGAAACATAAAATATTGAAATAATTTCCTCCCTAATCTTTTCTTTGTTTATTTATTGAGCTGAAAAGATTTCTAAGCAATTTGTCAATTTAGAATTTCTAAGCAATTTGTCAATTTAGAATGAAATACTGAAAGAATAATTACAATATTTCTATGCCTACAGAAGATAGTACTGATGTAAATAACTTTTTCAAAAAAGATAGCCTGATAAATTCAGGTACCTAAATTATTTCCATTGGTACATTTTTCAAAACCTAATAAGCAGGCATAAGATCTATGAGTGAGCTCTCCCTGCACACTGGTATCCCTGGTTTGGGTTTTGGTTTAGGCCTGGCCAGTTTGAATATACTTATAAAAGCCATTCTACAAAGTTTACATGCACATCAATGACTATAAGTTAAAAGTGAGAAGATATAGTACATGATAGACTCCGTAGGAACAAATCTTGATGAGAAAGTTAAAAACTATTTTACAAACACACTTAGAGTTATCAAATTTTGCTTGTGCTTTTTGATCAGTCTGAATAGCATACATAGTCTAAATGCAGGTTTTTAATTATTTTGTAAAGCTTCCTTTCCAAGAGAAAAGAGACCATTACTAAGTTGATTTTTAGTCATTTACAAATTAAAACTCAGAAATGTTATACTGTCCTGTGATAAAACTACACATTCTATTTCTGTAAAGTTTGCTTCTGCCTACATGCAAAACTAACATTGTTAGAGGAAGTTATGGAAAGAATAATTAACTTTGAGAAAAAAAGAACTATAAATGTGAACAAAATAATACCCTTTAGAAAACAATCACCTCATAATTAGAGCCATTCTGGAGAAATTTAGTGCGTGTGTTGTTTTTGTTGTATGCAGACACAAAATTATCTTTGAAATGGAATCTTCATTAGTTTCCTCTAACATTAACCTCTACAGCAGAGATCTGAGCCTAATGTGAGAGTTCAAACTCAAATCAATGCTCACCAGCTGTGTGACGTTGGGCAGGTTACATAACCCTTCTGAGCCTGTTTCCTCATCGATCGAATGGAAATGTTAATAATAGGAATTATCTCATAGCATTACTGTGAGGATTAAAATGAATCAATACACAGAAATACCTAGAAGAAGGCCTGGCACAGAGTTACACTGTATATGTTTCATCATTATTGTTCCCATTGTATCATAGTTGCTCAATAAACATTTGCTGAATTAAATGCTCCTCCAAAATAAAACAATGTAGAGCAGTCCTAATCAGATAACACAAAGTATTCTCACATTTGATAAATATGCAAGTTTGAAGGCTGGTATTTGCAAAGCAAAGAGTGGCTTATGCAGTGCTATCTGAGGGGCTCTGAGAACCCCCCATCATTCCCATAAATTCTGCTCTAGTGCCTGAAGCCCACCCAATAAGACTCTGGCCAAACCACTGAAAGTCCATTTAAAAAACAGATGATAAAGAGTGGAAAGAGGTGATATTACATATTAAAACATAGTCAACCACTCAGAACAAGGTGGGGAATTTAAATAATACCTACTGATACTTTAGCCATATAGTTTATTAGATTAAGTCAGCTAGTTACAGTCAGTGGGATTCTACCAGAGAAAACAAGGAAGCTTAACAGGAGACTGCTGGAAGGGCTCTGTGATAAGGTAGGAGGAATAAATTGCCTACTTAATTTTTTTTCGGAGGCTAGCATACCTCTGTCATCTCAGAATGCCATCAATACTATTTTAAAACAAGAATTTTCAACCTCAGGATGTAGGTGGTAGTGCGTCCAGCTTCAGAAGTCACTGACAAAAAGATCTGATAATGTTCCATGTTATGACACTTCCATTATCCCACAAAATAAAGACTTTCTTGTTGTTGTTGTTTTTTTAAAGTGGTTCCATGCTTCAAAGGGAAAGCTTGTCTCCACCTAACACTGGTGGTTTCATCTATACTGCGTGCAGAGTACAAACTGCAGTGCAGGAGTTAGTGTAGATCAGTTGCTGTCACAATTAGAGAGCCTGGCATTGGGTTCCAACGGTAGACACTGCTGCTATATAACCTTGACCTGAAACATTTGAAGGCGGACAAAGAACTTAGAAACAACTGGTGTGCTGTGAGGCGCAAATGGCGCTAGTTTGTAATACACAGCTATTGAACTAATTCCAGAAAGTTCAGTGCCTTAGTATTACTTTGAGTTCCAAGGTCTGGGTTAATATGCTCAGTGTGTATGCTATGATAGGAACTAAAGATTGGAAGCTATGTAGTAACCCTTCGATACTTCTAATGAATGTTACGTAAACTTGAGGTGGGGGCAGGGGGTCTCTATATAACACTCCTCTCCTTCCTTCCCAAACTCTCATAAGACAGATACAGCCATCAGACTGATGGAGGCTGAAGTGTCAGTTCTCTTAAGGCTAAAAGCTAGCTCATAGGACACAAGGCAGGTGTGCTGGCAGATGACCTGCTAACACTCACGTGAATTTCCTTTTCACACTTCCTAATCCCAAGATGTGGCAGAAGCAAAGTCAATTCCACTACTCATGGAAGAGAGCAGACTAGAGTGTACTTTCTCTATAGGTAGGCAGTTCTCTCCCACAAAAAAGAAAGAGTGAGACAAACATGCCAGCTCCCTCCTCCTCACTGATAAACTAGAGAACTACTCCTTTCTACATAGAGAGAGTCCAGAAGAAAACGTCCAGCATGTAGTTTTCAGCAGGGGTGCAGACATATTACCAGAGGACTTTGGGAAATGTACGTAGGTGCACCTGGCATTTAGCGGGTGAGTGCCAGAGTTGCCGAACATCCTACAGAGCACACTACACTCCCAGGCAATGAACAATCATCCTGCCTAAAATCCAGCAGCACTCCAGTTGAGAAGCACTGCTGGGGACCCTTTCACAGGGAAACAGGAACGGCAAGGAACGAGTGACCCACAGCTTTGTGAGTGGATGTGTGTGTGCACATGCATAGCTGCACCTATGGGAATACAGCTAAGGTCATGTGAACTCTTACTTGCTTTTTTTAAAATTAAGGTACTTATCACCCTTTTTAGCGGACAGTTCTGAGACATCACTACCACCAAGATACAGGAAAATTCTGTCATTCCAGAAATCCCCCCATGCCTTTTGCAGTCAGCCCTTCCTATGCGAATCCCTTAGCAACTACCAACTTGTTTTCTGTCCTAATAATTCTGCCTGTTCCAGAACACCACATAAACAGAAGCATACCTTTCAATCTGGTTTCTTTCACTGAGCATAGCCCATCTGAGATCCATTCATGTTACTGTATGGATCGGTGTCTGTTCCTGCTTGTTGCTCAGTAATATTCCACTGTGAGGATGAACCACAGTTTGCTTACCCATTCCCCCATTAAGGGGCACTTCCTGTGAAGTTTTAACCTTTAGGGATGTAAGTTGCTGGTAAAATACATATCTTTTACAGGCCAGATGCAAACCTGAACTTGCTTCATCCTTTCCCATATTCTCTACCACCTCCTCCAGAACACCAGTCTGATTCAGGTGACCCCAATTTGTGAATACACATTTCTCACACATGCTACTATCACATCATTTACTACATCGTAATACTCAGTTTCTCCTAACAGACTTTAAACTCAATTAATATTTACTGAATACATGTTTGAACAAGTGAATGACCAATGAATGAAAGGGCTCTTACACATGATATATCAACAATGATTTAAGTAATATATCAGCTACCAACTCAAATATTCTGTCCTCCAATTGCTTTGAAAGCAGAAAATTTGAAACCACCTGTCTGCAAAAGGATTTGTTGCTCAGACATTAGATTTTAACTTCTGAGTGTGTAAGAAGTACCTCAGGAAAGCTTTACCGAGACTTAAGTGACCATTAATTATGACCATAACTCCTTCAGCTGGGAGCACTTCTTTTTGACTTATATGCTGAGCCCTGCAAGTCTCCCTACTAAAACCACCAAACCTATGGATGGTCTTGGGGACCCCTCAGCACACCTGGAATACTCAGAAAGGGTGGGGAAAAGTCCGAACATAGTTCACTTCAATATATATTTTCCAATACAATATCTTTAATAACTTTTTTATAATATCAATTTTTCTAAAATATACTCTAAGTATGTTTCCATCCAAACCTTGAACTGACATATTTTGATTATTCTATTTGTGAAAAGTGTTCTCAATATAGCCTGAATGGCACAATCTCACTTCCCTTCTACAAGAAATAAAATACCTTTAATATTGATAACTAAAGGTTGTCTCATCAAGATTAAACTGATAAAGATCAAAATGCATTTATTTTATCCACATTTATAACTTTAGAAAATGAGTAGAAAAATAGTCTCTTTAATTTGTAATGAGATATAATATAAATGAATATACTATAATAGCTAAAATTAAACTTATCTGTATTCTTTGAAAAATGTTTATGTGCAAGTATTGAAGTCCTAGATTCAACTTAGTAGAATAATTAAATACTAATCAAGCATCAAAGTCAGAAACAACCCATTTAACTATATATATCATGACTGAACTTTTTTAATGTACTCAATGAAATGGAAAGGCATATATACTGTTAAAGTGAATCCATCCCTGAGCTACTATATGATTTTAGACTTTGTCTATAGATGGCAGAAAATATTAAATATTAGATGGTAAAATAAGATAAGGCTTAGCCATAATTGGAATATTTCATAATATGACCTATTATGAATCTCAAAGAAATCATAACAAAATCTTAGCCTTAGACTTTTAGTCAATGAATCATGAACAAATTGGTAGCACTTGAAAATATTTCAGTTAGAATTTAAAAGGCATTGTCAATAATCTATGTTTGCTTTGGTTATTTGAAGGTAATTTTTAAAAATCTTCCCAAGGATGAATATTGAAAATAGTGGAAAAGAGTGGTTTATTTTTACATACATGGGAAAAACATTTTTACTGTTCACTATTTCATACTGATATTTGTTTAGATGTGCTTTCCTGAGACTCTCCTGCTAAAGTAGTGCACTTTTCATAAGAGGACAGATGATGAAAATAAAAAGAAAACCTTTGAATAAATGTGGCCATTAATCCCACAGTGCAACGCTACCAAACACCTGAATTCAAAAGATTCCATGAAGATCCCATACAGAGCAAAATACCCTGCTTTCTAAATGCCATACTCTATGCTTAAGAGAATATGTACAAGGAGGGAAAGATGGTAATCTCCGAGGGGTTTTGTGCTTTGTCCGTCCTTAAAGCTTTCACAGAAGTATCCAAAGGGGTCTAAAACTCTGTAGTAAGATTTGGGGTGAAGAGGGATGCTTTACTTAGATAAAATGGAAGAAGTATTATTGTGAAAGCAATCACAGACTAATTTTAGGAAAGAGTTCATAGTAAAGTGGAAGATCTGAAAACTGTCCCTTAAAAACACCTGGGCTTGGGATTCCCTGGTGGCGCAGTGGTTAAGAGTCCGCCTGCCCATGCAGGGGACCCGGGTTCGTGCCCCGGTCCGGGAAGATCCCACATGCCGCGGAGCGGCTGGGCCCGTGAGCCATGGCCGCCGAGCCTGCGCGTCCGGAGCCTGTGCGGCGCAGCGGGACAGGCCGCGGCAGTGAGAGGCCCGCGTACCGCAAAAAGAAAAAAGAAAAAAAAAACATCTGGGCTTTCTTACCCCTTGGAAAGTTTTCTTTCACTCCCAGATTATATGTGTCCCAGTTTGAAGGCCACTGGTGACAAAAAGCGCTTTCCTAAATGTTCCAAGAATTCTTTCTATTGATAACTTAACTCCCACATCCAGTTGCAAGTAAGACTATATATTGCTGACCTGACCTGCTATGGATCACATAGGATAAACTTGGAAATTGAGACTTGTGCTTAACTCATTTCCGGGGCTTTCTTTCTAATGGTTTCTGTGGTTCTTTGTAGACTCCACACCACTTCACTCCCAATGTGCTGGCCTTTTTATTACTGTGTCTTGTCAGCATAGGTAGCAGCTCTATTAAACTACTAATGATAGTAACGTATTTTGTCCTGCCCGAGAAAAACAGTATTATGAGATATAAAATCTCCAGTGTCAAGAATATATACCCCCGACATTAATGCAGTGATTTACGTTGGTAGATCTTACTGTGAATGTCTTTGTAATGCAGGCAAATATATGCACTTCCAATGTGGAAATGAGCTTTTGTATTTCTTATGTTGAAACTTGGGTTCTTTTATAGAAGAACTCATGGGACGTAAAACATAAAAAGTGGAGAACTACTGGTTTAGGAAACAGAAAATCAACTGGGGCAATAACCATCCCTTTTCATATATCTCTGGTCAGCGATTGCAGAATTTTGAACCATGACTTCCTATAATTTAGTTAATAATTTCCCCAAACGAGAAATAACATGTATGATTCTCAATATATTTTTAATAAAGCTTTTTCTAAAAGTATAACATTAAGGTTATCCAATCATCCAGAATTAGCATCGTCATTCTCTAAAGTGGTTAAAGTAGTGAAATAAATTAAAGGAAACTAACTGAGGTGACACAGAGGTATATCTAGAAATAAAACTCAAGGCAATTTTTGGTTCAGTTATTTATCACCCCACCAAGCCATATCTTTTGTAGTTAATAATTATGCATTCCTTCTCTTACATTGTTTATGCCCTTTGTACCATCAGTCCTTCCAAGTGATTATTTGGAATATGTTTTCAAATATTGGCCTTCACTTTCCTCCTCATCTGTGATATTTTCAACGCACCCAATAGTGGTAGAGGGGAGAGAGAGAGAGAGAGAGAGATGGAATGAAAGGCAAGAGGAAAAATTTTTAAAAGATTATTTTGAAAATCTGGATACAGATGAATATCATGTTAGATAGATGGTTACATATGAAAATAACCCATTCTATCTGATAAGAGAAAGAAAAATAGAATCATTATTGCTTATAACATCCTAGTATTGTCATAATATTTCTGCTATAGAAGGTTCAATACAGTAACAAAGGTATCCACATAAAACAAGGTTAGTACCAACTAACAAGTAGAATTGAGAATAAATGAATCTCTGATTATTTTTTAAGATCTAGAAAAACAACTTTCTATTTAATTTATATTATAATTTGTTAGCAACCCAGTTCAGCCTATTCAAAAGAAATATGTTTCTAATGCATATCTATAATTCAAATATAAAGGAAAAGAAACCAGTATAAACTATGCATTCTGTTATTATATTTAATTTCTTTTGCTTTATTAAGTACATCCTTACTAGCTCTTTAGAAACCAATTTTTTATCCAAGATGGCAGTTTCAGGAATTATGTAAAAAGTTTCTGCACGGGCTTCTCTGGTGGCGCAGTGGTTGAGAGTCCGCCTGCCGATGGAGGGGACACGGGTTCGTGCCCTGGTCCGGGAAAATTCCACGTGCCGCGGAGCGGCTGGGCCCGTGAGCCATGGCCGCTGAGCCTGCGCGTCCGGAGCCTGTGCTCCACAACGGGAGAGGCCACAGCAGTGAGAGGCCCGTATACCGCAAAAAAAAAAAAAAAAAAAAAAAAAATAAAAAAAAAAGTTTCTGCATATTTCTTACTTAAAATTTCAACTGGACTATTTTACAATTTCTAAAAGATAATTCAGACCAATCTCATAAACAATAATGTGTATTTTTTTCAAGAGAAGTGATATTTATGCTTTGCCAATATCTCAGAAATCACAGCTATCCCAATCGCTATAAAATGAATAGTAAAATGTTACGAAACCATCTATATTCTGTCTATAAGGGCAAATGAAAATATTAAGGAAACCTTCAGCTATGTGGAAAAAGGGAAATATGTAAAAAGAAAAGTTGGTCAATTTACTTGAACTTCTTTTCCTTCAAATATCCAAGAGTCAACACATAGTGATTAGGCAGAAGTTAAATAAGCTGAGAAAACCTCCAAATATTTGAAATTCACATTTTTCCCTCAGTCTTAAATTCCTCTGAGAATTGCACTTAATTCGGAAATGCTTGGGAATGCAGCTCCTAATTCCCCCCGAAGAGAAGTTTCTTTCCATTTTGATTTCCTCAGCCACAAACTAATCAGTCTTAATTGCTCCCAGCTGTGATTTCTTCTCCCAGGGGTTGCTTCCCGCTGGTACCCAAATAGTACAAAATCATGCAGTTTTGTTAAACTCCAGTAAATACATGGGAGCTTTGTAGAACCTAATTTACTATACAGGAGCTCAAGCACTGTAACTAGCAAGTAAACTTTCACTCAACTTTGAAAGCTGACAACATAATGAAGATCACTTTTCTCCCAAGAGGTGACAAGATACTGGATAATTGAAAATTATATTTTCTACCATTACAGATTCAACAGAATATTATTTATATTTCTATTTGTAATGTGTGTGTATGCTTGTATGTATGTGGTAACATATATATACACATACATATATATTAAAGTTGTGTTATATGTAAAATATTTTCCTTGTATATTTGGAATTTTTACTGAAATAATTTTAGGAAAAAGAAAAAATAGTTCAGAACTACATGATGCTGTCTTGAAACAAAGTACTTTGTGATAACACCAAGAAAGTGAATTAAAATTTTAAACTTGCCACGTTAAGGTCTTCAGAAAATTAAATAATTGTCTCTCTTAAATTTTTACTATTTAACCTCAAAAACTGAAAAAAAAGATTATAAAAATCTTTTCAGGTTTTTTAAATCCTATTTATCAGATCACTTTGAAGTGATATCACCTGAAAAGAATATCAGGATTTTATGTTTTCTATTTACTCATTGTACAAACTGAACCATTTAGTTATTTTTCATGAATCAATCTCTAGTAATTAGTTTTGCACAAAGATTGAAAAAGAAGCAACAACAACAAAAATGATTAGAATATATATTACCTGGTATGATGTCACTGTCCATGGATGTCCTCATATTCCTGTTTGAAAATCACAGAAGGGGACAGGCGTTAAAAAGGCAGAATTAGAGGAAACCATAAACAAAACAAAAAGACAACCCTCAGAATGGGTGAAAATATTTGCAAATGAAGCAACTGACAAAGGATTAATCTCCAAAATTTACAAGCAGCTCAAGCAGCTCAATATCAAAAAAACAAACAACCCAATCGAAAAATGGGCAGAGGACCTAAATAGACATTTCTCCAAAGAAGATATACAGATTGCCAACAAACACATGAAAGGATGCTCAACATCATTAATCATTAGAGAAATGCAAATCAAAACTACAAAGATGTATCACCTCACACCAGTCAGAATGGCCATCATCAAAAAATCTACAAACAGTAAATACGAGACACGTGTGGAAAAAAAGGGAACCCTCTTGCATTGTTGGTGGGAATGTAAATTGGTACAGCCACAATGGAGAACAGTATGGAGGTTCTTTAAAAACTAAAGACAGAATTACCATAGGAACCAGCAATCCCACTACTGGGCATATGCCCTGAGAAAAAGATAATTAAAAAAGAGTCATGTACCAAAATGTTCATTGCAGCTCTATTTACAATAGCCAGGACATGGAAGCAACCTAAGTGTCTACTGACAGATGAATGGATAAAGAATATGTGGCACAAATATGCAATGGAATATTACTCAGCTATAAAAAGAAACGAAATTGAGTTATTTGTAGTGAGGTGGATGGACCTAGTGAAGTCAGAAAGAGAAAAACAAATACTGTATGCTAACACATATATATAGAATCTAAAAAAAAAAGTGGTTATGAAGAACCTAGGGGCAGGACAGGAATAAAGACACAGACGTAGAGAATGGGCTTGAGGACACAGGGAGGGGAGGGGGAAGGGTAAATTGGACGAAGTGAGAGAGTGGCATGGACTTATATATACTACCAGATGCAAAATAGATAGCTAATGGGAAGCAGCTGCATAGCACAGGGAGATCAGCTCGGTGCTTTGTGACCACCTAGAAGGGTGGGATAGGGAGGGTGGGAGGGAGATGCAAGAGGGAGGAGATATGGAGATATACATACACGTGTAGCTGATTTACTTTGTTATAAAGCAGAAACTAACACACCATTGTAAAGCAATTATACTCCAATAAAGATGTTAAAAAAACAAGAGAGTATTCTAAAATTCTAGCATTATCAGGCAAGCGGTAAAAATAATAATTTAGGAGAGAGAGGGGGAAGATGGCAGAAGAGAAAGACGCGGAGATCACCTTCCTCCCCACAGATACATCAGAAATACATCTACACGTGGAACAACTACAGAACACCTACTGAACGCTGGCAGAAGACCTCAGACCTCCCAAAAGGCAAGAAACCTCCCAAAAGGCAAGAAACTCCCCACGTACCTGGGTAGGGAAAAAGAAAAAAGAATAAACGGAGACAAAAGGATAGGGACGGGACCTGCACCAGTGGGAGGGAGCTGTGAAGGAGGAGAGATTTCCACACACTAGGAAGCCCCTTCGCGGGCGGAGACTGCGGGTGGCGGAGGGGGAAAGCTTCGGTGCCGTGGAGGAGGGCACAGCAACAGGAGTGCGGAGGGCAAATCAGAGAGATTCCCGAACAAAGGATCAGGGCCGACCGGCACTCACCTGCCCGAGAGGCTTGTCTGCTCACCTGCCGGGGCGGGCGAGGCTGGGAGCTGAGGCTTGGGCTTCCGCGGTTGGAGCGCAGGGAGAGGACTGGCGGCGTGAACACAGCCTGAAGGGGTTAGTGCACCACGGCTAACCGGGAGGAAGTCCGGGAAAAAGTCTGGAGCTGCCGAAGAGGCAAGAGACTTTTTCTTCCCTCTTTGTTTCCTGGTGCGCGAGGAGAGGGGATTAAGAGCGCTGCTTAAAGGACGGGCGCGAGCCGCGGCTAAAAGCGCGGACCCCAGAGACGGGCAGGAGACACTAAGGCTGCTGCTGCCGCCGCCAAGAAGCCTGTGTGCGAGCACAGGTCACTCTCCACACCTCTTTTCTGGGGAGTGTGTGCAGCCCGCCACTCCCAGCGTCCCGGAACCCAGGGACAACTTCCCCGGGAGAACACACGGCGCGCCTCAGGCTGCTGCAACGTCACGCCGGCCTCTGGCAACGCAGGCCCGCCCCCCACTCCGTGCCCCTCCCTCCCCCCAGGCCTGAGTGAGCCAGAGCCCGAGTCAGCGGCTCCTTTAATACCGTCCTGTCTGAGCAAAGAACAGACGCCCTCTAGCGACGTATACACAGAGGCGGGGCCAAATCCAAAGCTGAGCCCCGGGAGCTGTGCGAACAGAGAGGAGAAAGGGAAATCCCTCCCAGCAGCCTCAGAAGAAGCGGATTAAATCTCCGCAATCAGGGCTTTCCTGTTGGCGCAGTGGTTCAAAGTCCGCCTGCCGATGCAGCGGCCACGGGTTCGTGCCCCAGTCCGGGAAAATCCCACATGCTGGCTCCCGTGAGCCATGGCCGCTGAGCCTGCGCATCCGGAGCCTGTGCTCCGCAGCGGGAGAAGCCACAACAGTGAGAGGCCCGCGTACCGCAAAAAAAAAAAAAAAAAAAAAAAAATTCTCCACAATCAACTTGATGTACCCTGCATCGGTGGAATACATGAATAGACAACGAATCATCCCAAATTGAGGAGCCGTGTGGATGAAAGTTTCTTGGTGCTGCAGCCAGGAGTCAGTGCTGTGCCTCTGAGGTGGGAGAGCCAACTTCAGGACACTGGTCCACAAGAGACCTCGCAGCTCCACGTAATATCAAACGGCAAAAATCTCCCAGAGATCTCCATCTCAACGCCAGCGCCCAGCTTCACTCAACGACCATTAAGCTACAGTGCTGGACACCCTATGCCAAACAACTAGCAAGACAGGAACACAACCCCACCCATTAGCAGAGAGGCTGCCCAAAATCATAATAAGGCCACAGACACCCCAAAACACACCACCAGACGTGGACCTGCCCACCAGAAAGACAAGTTCCAGCCTCATCCACCAGAACACAAGCACTAGTCCCCTCCACCAGGAAGCCTACACAACCCACTGAACCAACTTTAGCCACTGGGGACAGACACCAAAAACAACGGGAACTACAAACCTGCAGCCTGCAAAAAGGAGACCCCGAACACAGTAAGATAAACAAAATGAGAAGACAGAAAAACACACAGCAGATGAAGGAGCAAGATAAAAACCCGCCAGACCTAACAAATGAGGAGGAAATAGGCAGTCTACCTGAAAAAGAATTCAGAATAATGATAGTAAAGATGACCCAAAGTCTTGGAAATAGAATAGACAAAATGCAAGAAACATTTAACAGGACCTAGAAGAACTAAAGATGAAACAAACAACAATGAACAACACAATAAATGAAATTAAAAATACTCTAGATGGGATCAATAGCAGAATAACTGAGGCAGAAGAACAGATAAGTGACCTGGAAGATAAAATAGTGGAAATAACTACTTCAGAGCAGACTAAAGAAAAAAGAATGAAAAGAACTGAAGACAGTCTCAGAGACCTCTGGGACAACATTAAATGCACCAACATTCGAATTATAGGGGTCCCAGAAGAAGAAGAGAAAAAGGAAGGGACTGAGAAAATATATGAAGAGATTATAGTTGAAAACTTCCCTAATATGGGAAATGAAATAGTTAATCAAGTCCAGGAAGCACAGAGAGTCCCATACAGGATAAATCCAAGGAGAAACACGCCAAGACACATATGAAGCAAACTGTCAAAAATTAAATACAAAGAAAACATATTAAAAGCAACAAGGGAAAAACAACAAATAACACACAAGGGAATCCCCATAAGGTTAACAGCTGATCTCTCAGCAGAAACTCTGCAAGCCAGAAGGGAGTGGCAGGACATATTTAAAGTGATGAAGGAGAAAAACCTGCAACCAACATTACTCTACCCAGCAAGGATCTCATTCAGATTTGATGGAGAAATTAAAACCTTAACAGACAAGCAAAAGCTGAGAGAGTTCAGCACCACCAAACCATCTTTACAACAAATACTAAAAGAAGTTCTCTAGGCAAGAAACACAAGGGAAGGAAAAGACCTACAATAAAAAACCCAAAACAATTAAGAAAATGGGAATAGGAACATACATATCAATAAAGCATAGGCAGAACACTCTATGACATAAATCACAGGAAGATCCTTTTTGACCCACCTCCTAGAGAAATGGAAATAAAAACAAAAATAAACAAATGGGACCTAATGAAACTTCAAAGCTTTTGCACAACAAAGGAAACCATAAACAAGACCAAAAGACAACCCTCAGAATGGGAGAAAATGTTTGCAAATGAAGCAACTGACAAAGGATTAATCTCCAAAATTTACAAGCAGCTCATTCAGCTCAATAACAAAAAAACAAATAACCCAATCCAACAATGGGCAGAAGACCTAAATAGACATTTCTCCAAAGAAGATATACAGTTTGCCAACAAACACATGAAAGAATGCTCAACATCATTAATCATTAGAGAAATGCAAATCAAAACTACAATGAGATATCATCTCAGACTGGTCAGAATGGCCATCATCAAAAAATCTAGAAACAATAAATGCTGGAGAGGGTGTGGAGAAAAGGGAACACTCTTGCACTGCTGGTGGGAATGTGAATTGGTACAGCCACTATGGAGAACAGTATGGAGGTTCCTTAAAAAACTGCAAATAGAACTACCATATGACCCAGCAATCCCACTACTGGTCATATACCCTGAGAAAACCATAATTCAAAAAAAGTCATGTACCAAAATGTTCATTGCAGCTCTATTTACAATAGCCAGGAGATGGAAGCAACCTAAGTGTCTATCATCAGATAAATGGATAAAGAAGATGTGGCACATATATACAATGGAATATTACTCAGCCATAAAAGGAAACGAAATTAAGTTATTTGTAGCGAGGTGGATGGACCTAGAGTCTGTCATACAGAGTGAAGTAAGTCAGAAAGAGAAAGACAAATACCATATGCTAACACATATATATGGAATCTTAAGAAAAAGAAATGTCATGAAGAACCTAGGGGTAAAATGGGAATAAAGACACACCTACTAGAGAATGGACTTGAGGATATGGGGAGGGGGAAGGGTAAGCTGTGACAATGGGAGAGAGTGGCATGGACATATATACACTACCAAACGTAAAATAGATAGCTAGTGGGAAACAGCTGCATAGCACAGAGAGATCAGCTCGGTGCTTTGTGACCACCTAGAGGGGTGGGATAGGGAGGGCGGGAGGGAGGGAGACGCAAGAGGGAAGAGATATGGGAACATATGTATATGTATAACTGATTCACTTTGTTATAAAGCAAACACCAACACACCATTGTAAAGCAATTATACTCCAATAAAGATGTAAAAAAAATAATAATAATTTAAGGTAGACCCTAATAAAGATGCAGGTAGTACCCTCTAGAACCATACTGTATAATAGATTTTTCTGAAATGAGAGAAATGTCCTATATCTGTACCGACAATATCTTAACCATTAGCCATATGAGATGATTATCCACTTGAAATGTGGCTAGTATGACTGAGGAACTAAAATTTTTATTTTATTTAAATAGCCACCTGCAGCTAGCAGCTACCACACTGTTCTTAGAAGAGAAAATTTAAATAATAAAAAATTATATTTTTTTATTCAAATTAAGAACAAAGAAGTAAAGAAAACATAACATAATACAGGTCGGCCAAAAAGATAACAAATAATACAATGATATCTATAAACTCAACTGTATCAATATTAAATTAAATGAATTTGGACTAAATACTCCAAATAAAAGGCAAACTACAGGCTGTTTACATCCAACTATATAGTACTTATAAAAAGAAAAACACACTTTAAATACAGGGCACAGAAAGTTTGAGAAAAGAAGGATAGGAAAACCTGTACCATGCTAATAATAATACTTGATAGATGATAGACACATAGATAGTGCAGTTCTATCAGTAGAAGTTAAATTAGATGTTAAGGTAAGAAGGATTCCCACAGATAAAAAGGCATATTTCATAATGCTAAAGAGACCAATCAAGAGAAAGATATCACAATCCTAAATCTATGTGTATCCAAAAACATAGCTTCAAAAAATATAAGCAAAATTTGACAGAAATAAAGAAAATGCACATCCCCAATCATATATGAAGATTTTAACACAGGTCTCTAGATAGCTGGCAGATAAATCATACAAAAATAGTAAAGATATAAAATATCTAGAATTAACAAACTTTACCTAATTAGCATATGTAAAATGTGCTAGAGTGATAGAATTAACATTTGTTTCAAATATTTATGGGCTATTTACCAAAACTGACCATAATCTGGGCCATAATGAAAACAAAGTTTAAAATATTGAAATAATTCAGAATATGTTCTGACATAAGAAATAATTATCAAAGACATATCAATGAGAAAAAGACAAATAGGAAAAAAGCCACCAAAAAAATTGAACAGGAACCAGTTCATTAAAAATATATCAACATGTCTAATAACATATGAAAAAGTGCTCAACATCATTAGTCATCAGTGAAATTCAATTTAAAGCCACAGTGAGAGGCTATTATAATTACACAGGAATGGCTAAAATGAAAAAACAAAAGACGGTATCAAGTGTTAGTAATGACATGGAACAAGTGTAACTTTCATATACTGTCGATGGAAATGTAAATTGGTACAACCAGTGTGGAAAACTGTTCATTACAGTAAGCTATATATATGCATCCTCTTATGACCCTGTAATTTCATGCCTAGTTATACAAAGAACAGAAATTTGTACAAATGCTCATCAAAACATATATGCTAGAAGGTTCACATTAGCACTATTCCTAGTAAATTCAAACTGGAAAAAAAATCCATCATCAGTAGAATGGATAAATAAATTGTGCTATATTCATGCTGTGGATTACTATAGGGCAATAAGAAATTAACAAATTAAAACTACATTCAACAGGAATAAATCTCAGACATAAAATGTTGAGTCAAAGAAGCCAGATACAAAAAGTGTCTACTGTGTGGTTCCATGTATATAAAGTTCAAGATCAAGCAAAACTACACTATGTCAGTCTTGAAGGCATATTGACTGGAAGAGTGAATGAAGAGGCTTCAGGGATGCTGGTAATATTCCGTTTCTTGATCTGGGTTCTGGGGTTACTGATCTGTTCATTTTGTGGAAGTTCCTTGAGTTCTACATTTATTATTAGTCCTCTTTTTGTATGTATGTATGTTTCACTAAAATGTTTGCCCTGAGGTTTAAATATGGAGGTATTGATTGGGAAGGTATCTTTACAGAAGTTGTCTACTCAGCCTTTGCTTTTATATCAAGCTAATCTTAAACTGAAATTGAAAATGTATATTTCATATAAAATTGAGATATATATTTCAGATTTATCATCTTCCAGAGATAGTTTCAGTTATATTGTAGGCACCCAAACCTTACCATTTTTACAGCTCCAAAAGTACACTCTCTTTCCTATTGGGAGTCCTGACATGAGGGGTGTGTCTCACATATGATCAGTTTCCAATAGTTGTTCTGCACTTTGAGTTCTCAGTTCTTGCTTTCTGTAAACTGGGATAGTTCATTGTTTCATATTTATGCTGAGGCTGACCGTCATGTTTCTGGTAATTTTTTTTTTTGTCTCAGGAAATAAGTAAGTGATTCCCACATCTTACCTTCAGGTCTCTGAGGGCTGGGGCAGTGGTTAGTCACAGGAGAACAATGCCTCCAGTTCCCTAGGCTTTTGTTTTTATCTCAGCCCTTTTCTTCTCAAAGCCCATGAGCACTGATAACCTTCTGGGCTTGAGAGTATTAAAGCACTGCTTCATTCTATACCTAGTACTTCTACCACACTTGACATCCATCCTTACCTGTTTATTCTGGCCTACGCTACCAGATTCCTTTCTCATTCATGGTAACTCTCCAACAGGAACTCTTCATATCCATCCTTGCTTCCAGGTCCATCAGTCTATCAGTCTGTTTCTATATATCTGAGCCCTAATTATATATAGTGTTCACGTTCTTTCTCAAGGGACTGGTTGGGTCCCTATGAATGAAGCAATGTTCCTGAACATTCTTAAGTTAAGAATGTCCCTAAATATTTTATGAATTAGGACACTTCTCTGCCAAATGTCAAAAAAATTATTACCTGTCTCTATCCACAAATATATCAAAGTCTCAACTTTGTACTTTCCAGGATACCGAAATAAGTGTCAAAAATCAATTTTGCAGGGCAGGCAAGAGATAAATCAATTCAGAGAGTTGTAAGAGCAGCGTCTTAAATTTCAGTCCAAGATTAGCCTGATGTAAAACAAAGGCTGAATAGACAACTTCTTCAAAGATACCTTCCCAATCAATACCCCCATATACAAACATCAGTTCAGTCAGGTGTGAGTGACAGCAGAAAAGGAAAGTTTGCTAAGGATACCCCCTTTGCTTGGTGTTTTTAAGCCTCTCCTTTTCTCACTTAGTTTTGTTTTGTTTTGTTTTGTTTAATTCTCTCCTACTTGGGTAGATATAGTGATCAGCATGAGAGCTCTTTCAAAGGCCATCAATTTGAGTTGCTACCCATGATAAGAAAACGAACTATTGAAAATCACTCACATTTGTCTGCTGAGGTCTTCTTTTCCTAGATCTCTATGATTATATTGTTCTTGTTCATCTAAAATTGTGAATTGGCTCCAGTGAATTGCATTCATTTATACATATCTTTATCTTCAGCTTCAGTTTTGGGAAAACACAGTTTGTTCACAGTAGGTTAAGTTTTGGGGTAACACAAAGTCCCAAAATCTCGGTGGCCTAAAAAAGTTTTATTCCTCACTTAAGCAAATAGGTGGTGAGCCTGGCTGATGCTTAAGGGGAATCTGTTTTCTATGTAACGACCCAGGGTCTCCAGATCAATATTTGCTTCCATGACCACATGGCAAGGGTAAAAGCACTGAAGAGTCTCAAAATTAAAGGATTCATCCTGGAAGAAACATGGGTCACTTCTCCTCACATTCCATTAGGAACGTAAGTCAATGGCCACACATTTGCCCTTAAGAGGGCAGAGAAGTGTCATCCCTCACTGCAGTCTTGTCCTAACAGAAGGCAAAAATGAACTATTTGTTAAATAAAAATATGTTGAGTAACTAATGCTTTATACTGGTCAGCCAATCTAGACCAAATTTTAATTAATATAAAGGAGAAAGAAACAATCAACATGAAGAAAGCAAACACTAGATAAGGAAGGGAAAAGAGTTCCTACTCTATTAGGGAATCAATTTTGCATAGCTTCATAGAACAATTCTGAGACCAATCTTAGCTCAATAGGAAAGACTGATTTAACAGGTAAATGACATCAGCCAAGAGCACAAGAATGAGAAGTATTGCTGTATCATGGATTGACTTATTGCCCCAATTCCAGCCCTCTTTCTGCATCCATACTTTTGCATGACCTCAGGAAGGACAGAGTAGACTTTTCTATCCTTTGACTTGGGGTTGGCTCTGTAACTTGTTTCAGTCAATGGCATGTGGGTAGAAGTAAGCAATTTCTGAACCAAGACCTTAATGTCCTCCTGTGTTTCCACTTGCTCTCTGCCGTTTTCATGAGAAGAATATACCTCGGGCTTCCCTGGTGGCGCAGTGGTTAAGAATCCGCCTGCCAACGCAAGGGACACGGGTTCGAGCCCCGGTCCAGGAAGATCCCACATGCTGTGGAGCAACTGAGCCCATGCGCCACAACTACTGAAGCCCATGTACCACAACTACTGAAGCCCGCACACCCTAGGGCCCTTGGTCTGCAACAAGAGAAGCCACCGCAATAAGAAGCCCACGCTCGCCACAACTAGAGAAAGCCCAGGCGCAGCAATGAAGACCCAATGCAGCCAAAAATAAATAAATAAAAATAAAATAGATTTATTAAAAAAACATACCTCAAGTGGTGCTGTGGTCATATCAGAAGGATGAGAGATACATGATAGGAAACCATCCTGGTCGCCACAGCCTGAAGAAGAGCTGCCCCAGGCATCCCATAAATCTGCACAGAGAAGCAAAGTCACAAAGCTGAGCCCAGCCTACATCAGCTGAACTTCTGCCAACCTTCAGAGAGACAAGAACAGTTACAAACGACTGTTGTTTTAAGCCATGGAACTTCTGGGTAATTTGTTTTGCAGCAAGAACTAATCAATATATGGTACATATGCCAGACACTGGCCATTCATAAAGTACAATGGATGAAAAAAAACAAAAAAAAACAAATCCAGAATCTAGAAGACAAAAAGGATTGGAGATTGCCACACAAAGAAAAAGAAAAGCATTCTTGAGGATTAGGAAAGAAAAGTAAAAATGAATATATTTAATGTGACTTTTTTTTTAATAATCAACTAAGAGTGTATGTTCTGGTTTGTGACTATATTTACATGAAAAAGCTTCAAAGTTACAAAATTTGACATTTTTATATAAGATATGATTTTATTTAAAAATCAGGAAACAACGAAGTTGGAACACACCCAATAATATACATGAGTGCCATTAATAATCAGCCTATAAAATTATAAACTTGAACACGATGTTTATTACAAAATCCTTTTGTATTAGAATTAAAGGGATGCCTGAATTTTGAAGGCAGTGACTTTTGGAAAAACAAGAGAAAGCATTAGTTCAAAGAGTAAAACCATGGAATTCAGTGACTTAAAAAAATATATAAAAATGTAAACAAATTTTTACAGCATAAACTTCAGAATGACAGTTTTTCAAATGAGATCGTGACATATTTAAGAAAGCTAATTTGAAATACCTTCTGAAATGGAGACTGATGTCAAGAGGGTAGCCAGGCCTTAGCTAATATATGCAAAGCAAATTTTGATTTGGCAGGATTATGACTCCAACCCAAACTTTTTATATTTTCATAAATAGGAAAGGGTTAAAGTGAAAAAAGAGCAGTAAGAGGGTCAGGAGCATGTAGGAACAATAGCTGATGACCTGGTTAAAATGACCCCAAACCGTTTTGTTTTTTCATTGATATTACTAAGAGATTCAAACCCAAGGATTCTCAGGTTCGCTTGCATCAGAATCACTTAGGATGCTTTTTAAAATACAGGTGCCCAGGCCCCACCTCGGATTCCACTGGCGTGAGGTTGGTATTTGTTAAAAGATCCCTAGGCCATTTAAATTGTAACCAAGGTTAATAATCATCACTACTTTGACCTATCCCAGGTATACATAAGTCAATTAATGATTAATTACAGTTGCCAACTCTCCAGTCCCAGGCTGTTCCCTGTCTGGTTGCATTCAACCTGATTGGGTCATGTGCTCTGATTACCTAAACTTGGAAGAACGGTCACGTTATTAAATATTTACAAAGTAACACAGTGATACTTTTGTAAGCTGTGTCTCACAGTCGTCAAGGTGGATTACATAACAGATAAAGGCAACAGATTACCAGTTAACCCTAAAAAGAATCTGCTATATCTATAGAAATGACTATGTATGCAAAAAATACTATTTCCCAGTTATATGAAGCAGAGTACATGTTTAGTTTCAACATTATGCTGTGGAAGGGACTGAAAAACAGAAAACTCCAATGTCTTAGGTTCGACTTGTGTAAAATAGGAGACATTTAAAATATAGATTACATAATACTGAGCTATATTTACAGGTGATTTATAAAAGAGACACAGAAGAAATATTAGCTGAATATCGACTGAAGTCCAGGTGTAGGAGCTAGGTACGTGGAATACAATAGGGCACAGAGTAACTTACCAAAAAGAAAGAAGAAATTAAAGAAGATGGGAAGGAGGAAGGGAGAGAGGAAGAGAGAAAGAAAGGGAAAATCAATTTGGGGGGAAATCAAGCAAAATAAATACAATGGAACAATTTCAAGCTTACAACTTGCCAATCTTGCTACTTGATTGAAGTGATTACAATACAAAACTCCTTTTGGAGTTATTTTCTGTAAATAAAAATGACGTGCTTGCAACCGTAGAACATCTCTAATGCTCTTAGTTACGTGGAGCCTGCAAAACATCAGGTAAAAAAATAGGTGACAAGATCCTGAGCTGTTTAGCAAGAAAAAAGCCTTTAACAGTAAGGACTGCGCTCACTGCCCATGTTTCTCTTCCAAAAGGCAATTTGACTGTAACTCTCCCAGATTTGGAAGTTACTCATCCGACTCACCGGGGGACGGGGGAAATTTATCAGCCTCCTCCCACCACGGCTGGGCAGAGGATAGAACAAAAGGGCAGTAGACAACATGAGCAAGAGTCAGCCAAGTTTCCTGCCCAGGCAAACAGAGAGGATAGGAGGAGAGGAAAGAAAATGGTAACAGAAGCTTTTTTTGTGCCGGAAATGTAAGAGTGCCTTTGTTGTAAAACACAGGCGTTGATTTCCTGTTTCCATAACTTATGACTGGTGAGTTATTTTTACATTTATCTTAATGAGGTTACACCCTGCTCTGAGATTTCATAAGCCATTGCCCTGCCCATGAAACAAACAAAATATTCTTCTCTCTGATTCAGTTTCTTTGTTGACCTTGGGATAGCTGAACAAGAGAATGGTCTGGATTACACATTAACCTCTGTGTCTAAAAGTGTGTGGGGAGAAGGGGCACTCAGGCTTTGTTAAGGCTGAGGAATTCTTTACCTGTGAGACTCAAAAGTCAGTGTTATTTCCTGACTTTTATTTGTACCATGAAAAGTTACAAAGGACCAGAAAGTGTTTCCTAAATCATGGAGGAAAAGTTCTCAAAGAAAAAAGTGTAAATATATATTTGACCTTGAACGATGCATCTTAAATCAATTCTGACAAAAATCTTGTGCGGGTGAATAAAAATTAATGGAACATGATTCATTGTGGGCATCAAACATTCAAATTAGTAAAGAGCATAGCCAAGGAGACGTACTTCTTTTATTCTTCAGTTATTACCTGCATGCTGCAGTAGACAGAGGAATTTGGATTGTGTCCTTTATTGCTGCCACGCTGCTTCGGGCGCTGGCTTGGGAATTAAGGATCCATGCCTCTACATAA
The DNA here is from genome assembly GCF_003676395.1 of Aethalodelphis obliquidens. Taxonomy (NCBI): domain Eukaryota; kingdom Metazoa; phylum Chordata; class Mammalia; order Artiodactyla; family Delphinidae; genus Aethalodelphis; species Aethalodelphis obliquidens. The sequence continues at coordinate 18,205,165 of NW_020837959.1, read as the reverse complement.
TGATATATGATTAGCACTGTGAAAGTAATTGAACCCTTTGTTCTAGACAATCCCTTGCAGTGTCAGCAAGAAGCTGGAACAAACTGTGTCATTTAACAGCGTTATGCTGTAAGTGAGAAAAACCTCTGATCCCTGCACAATTAACTTCCTAATAATTTTTAAATTCTCAAGATTAAATGAGAGAATTAATATAATAGACCATGTAAATGTGCATTAGAGAAATAAAGCAGTGCAAAGGCACTAAGAAGGATGGGAAAATTTAAAGAAATTAACAGTTGTTCTCAAATATAATAAGAGACAGGTGTCAGGCTGTTAAAAGGATGATTAATGTAACTGGGGCAGCTGAGAGTGGTAAATGCACAGCTGTTGCAAAGCTTAGTTACGTAGTAACAGAGAATACTACTTGTTTTGCTGTGCACTCCACTAAACTAAATTATATTAAGAGCTTATAAAGTATCCTGGAAAGTGAAGTAATAATGATATTGACACCTGTTTTACATAGTAAACCCCTATAACTCAAATCAATGATATTGACGCTTATTTTACATAATAAAACGCTGCAACTCAAATCATTCGCTTTGTGCCTTCAAAATCACAGCACACTAGCTTTATTATTTATGAAATTTCTCAATTTTCTTCATTAAATGTATGAAATATCTCAATAATCATTTTAAGACCATAATGCTTGCATTAGGTGGCATTAATTTCAAAATGATCAAATTTTGAAAGTAATATGTTCCTTTGAAGTTCACTAGTTCCAAACTCTCTTTTATTCTGATAGTTTCGTTTTATCAAAATGTTGCTGTATTCAGCGCAGAGTGACGAGTTGCATTTCAAGTAATTCTATAAAATCTGATGAGCGTTCCTCTTGGATAAGGACTGGACTATATTTAGTTCAGTCTCAGGGTCACACTGACCTTTAGGAAACAAAGGAAAGAAGGAGACATTGCTTTGTAATTATTCTCAAACGAAATTTCTGTTTGTTTTCAATACCATCTAATTAAGCTAATTAATATCCTCTTGTACAACATAAAACAGAAAGAAAAAGAAGTATCAAAACAGTGACATGGGGCTTCCCTGGTTGCGCGGTGGTTGAGAATCTGCCTGCCAACGCAGGGGACACGGGTTCGATCCATGGTCCGGGAAGATCCCACATGCTGCGGAGCAAATAAGTCTGTGTGCCACAACTACTGAGCCTGTGCTCTAGAGCCCGTAAGCCACAAGTACTGTGCCCGAGTGCCGCAACTACTGAACCCGCGTGCCTATAGTCCGTGCTCCACAATGAGAGAAGCCACCGCAATGAGAAGCCCGTGCACTGCAACAGAGAGTAACCCCCGCTCGCGGCAACTAGAGAAAGCCCACGCGCAGTAATGAAGACCCAACACAGCCAAAAATAAATAAATAAATTTATTTTTTTAAAAAGTGACATGACTATATTTATGGCTGCCTACGGTATTTCTTTTTTTAAAAGAGTCTATGAATGAAAATGATTTCAGTTACTCATTCACAATTTTCTGGAGAGTGTACACTCCTTGGTGGCAGGGACCTGGGTTTATTCAGTAAGGTTTTTGTTCATAATGTTTTGTTTTGATAAATTATAAAATTTCTTTTTCACACCTCTCTAAGTCCTTATCCTCTCCTGTGATTTCCCTTCACATTGGCAAGTGGCTGCTAGTTCTGCCTACTATGTGAATTGAAAATCAAAGTATCAATATATTTGAGCCGATAAATTACTATGAGAATTGATCTCAAACACCATTCTTATGCAACTCTGGAAACTTTTCTATGTGTTTATATATGTTTGATGGCTGACTAAACAATTAACAATGTTAAACTGAGACACCAGACACAAGATTCTAGTCATTAATTTCTTGTCAGTGATCAGAAAAATATTGTTTCTACCTGGATAGACTTAAAGAAAGCATTAATCTTTCTTATTAAAGTTAGTTTGATACTGCAGGATTCAAATGCTTAGAATTTAATTCCGTGGGCCTTTTCTGCCTTGTTTTTGTTTGTGTGTTTTGGTTTTTGCTGGAGTGAGGTGGCTATGCAATTAAGCTTCCACTAGTTTTTAATAACCACTGGTCCGTTGCATTTGGATCCAAGGTTTGATCAACATGAACACTTTCTGGCTGGTTCCCTTGCAGATTAATATTTGAATAATCAAAGAGACCAATGTGAAGTAATAATGAATTTTTATACTGCTGAAGGCTCTCCTTATAAAGAAGGAAAAAGCAAAAGCATTATATTAACTGAGTAAAGGAAATAGGTTTGGTTTAACTTTTTCTAAACATTTCTTAAAGTTTGATTGAACTTCTTCCATACTTTCAAGCAGCTATCTCACTTGTAGACTCTAAAACCTTAGCGAAATTTTGCTTATAAGAGAGTGGGTGTAATAATTTAATGAAAAATTCTATTGGTGCTGCTGATACGGATGACTGTCAAGGGTGTGTCTTCAGGGTGACATCAGTGTTTTGAGGTGGTGAATCTAGTCACAGTATATTTAATAATATACTGTAGTCAGTTGGCTTTTCCATTATCTGTGCCATTCAAAGTATAAATCAAACTTCTCTAAATCTTTTGTTTGTCATTTAAGTAACTGCCTGTTGAATGAATGAGCTGAAATTCTTAGGTAAGTTTATAGAAATATAAAAATGTATGTGAGTAACAAAAAAATTATATTCAGTTTTAGAATTATGACAAATCCCAGAGCATAAACAAAAGCATGAAGCTGAGTCCTAGAAACCAGAAAATTTAGACTATGTAGTATGTCAGCAACAAAGAACATAGTGAGGCATTTTGAAATCCCTGTATTTCTTACCTTATTCAAATGTAGTAGTTGTTTGTTTACCTACCTTTCCTTCCTTGATCTCTGCCTCATGCCTATCTCCAAAAATGTGCCAATGGCATAAGAGTAGGCTTTTGTTTTTCTCATAGTTCTGTGGTCTGCAATGTCCAACCAATCGCCTTTCATTTAAAGGGTTCACAAATACGTTTACATGAGTTGATCAGATGAACACCCATGAATTCAAAACTGGAGCATCGAAGTCCAAGATAATGCACAGAAACCAACAGGAAGAAGGTACTTAGAAAGAAGTAAGGAAAATAAATGAGAAATAGCAGAGGTTCTAAAAAATAAAAAGAAGCAAACAGACAGGTTTCAGGATGGTTGCAGCAACTGGAGAATCAAGACAAAGTGAGAATCCATTTCATTCAATACCCAAAGATTAGGTAAGTGCCAGGCTGCATGGAGAACGCTGGGTGACAGCAATGAATAAGACAAACATCTTCTCTGACCTCCTGTAATTTGTTGCCTAGTGGAAAGCATAGTAAAGGAAATAAGCATTGTTCTTGGGTAGATAGTAATGTGTGGACAAGGGGTAGGGTCAGCCGGGACTTCTGAGAATAAATGACATCTACTCAGACCTAAAAGGTGAGAAAAAAAGAACCACCATTCAAAAAGTGGGAAGAAATACATTCCAAACAGAGTGAACACATGCCAGTTTCCTGAGGGAGAGAAAACAGAAAGTCCAAGAAACCAGAAATAAAAGCCAGTGAGGCCAGAGGAGTAAGTGAGAGGGGGTTTGGCAGAAGATGAAGTTGGAGGAAGAGGCAGTGGCCAGAGCCTTGAAATAATGCAGAGCCTTGAAAACCAAGGTAAAAATTTTATTCCAAGTGCAATGAGAGAGTTTCACACCTATTCCAAGTACAGCAGAGGTCATGATCTAATTTAACTTAAGAGAAACAAAAACAAAAAACCACTTTTCTGGTTGCCTTGTGAAGATTAGATTTTAAGGGAAACCAGAGTGGAAGTGGGAAAGCTAGTTAAAAGGCACAGAAGCATCTCTGATGCATGATGTTGGCAGCCTCAACTAGGGCAATCATGGTGATGACAGGGAAAAGTAGGGCTCTTTGATTGAATAGCATTTCCTGAAGGGTTAGATGGTGGAGATGGGATTGAGGAAAGTAGGGAACCAGGACTGACCCTTAGAGGAAATGGGTGAACGTTAATGCATGTATTGGTTTGGTCTCTCCCTCCCCAACAAAAGGGGCGGAAGACCAAGATTGGGTAGAAGTAGGAATCAGTAGCCCACGCTTAGTTATGTTCATGTGGAAATACTGATTAGTGGGCATGTCTGTATATGTGAGTTTGGAGATCAAAGGAGACATCCTGGCTGAGATATTAATTTTGAAATCATCAGCACAATATAGTATTTACAGAATGAAAATGTATGAGATCATCCAGAGAGAGAAGAGAGAAAAGTAGAGAAGAGATCCAAGTACCACCGGCAATCAGAAATGTCATGAGAATTCCTTCAAGTTATTTTGTTTCTACCCTTGGCAGACCTCCTAGACCTTTCCAACTAGAGTCAGCTACATGGAACAGGGCTCAGTCTTCATAGGATCTCCCTGTGAAAGCAGGAGACTTATCACTAACTGACTGGGGGACATATGTTACTGGAAAATAATACCAGGTATTAATAATTTGAAGCTTCTGTTTTAGTGCCACCAGCACAACTTTTGATTAAGAAAAAACATGTTCTAAGCCTAGTCTGCAACCTGGGCATGAGGAAACCTTTCTTCTGTGTAAACATTCAAGTTATATGCCAATCCAATAAAAGCCTTAAGATTCCTGGCTGCAATCAATTAAAATTACTAATGAAATGTTGATCTTTGTGCCCTAAGTCATATCCTCTATCTTTTCCAATCTCCAGTACATGTGGTTTTCCTTCCTTGATCAACATCCAATCTCAGGAATGGAACCAAAGTTAATTCTGACATAGGTAAAAATGACTGATGACTTTTTAAAATATTTCCTTTCCCTGAAAAATTTTCTTTTCAACAAAGATTTGGAAAATTATGGTGGCATTGAAAACATCTAATGGCAGAAATAAAGCCTTCAGTGGTGGAATTTCAGGTGAATGCATTCAGGAGAGATTAGGGAAGATAGAGGAGGGAGAAGGGATTTTATGCTACTATTGGTAGCATTAACATATGCAGTGAAATGCCCATTTAGGAAGCAGAGAATATAGATTTAGCTAAAAATGCATATCTTAGATATCATATCCCCTTTATCGATTACAAAGCATTGGTACCCTGACCCAGCTGAATTCTGTGTAAAAATTAAAGAGTCAAGCTTTTTCCCAACAAAAAATTTGTTTTCATAAAGAACAGAAAAGTATGTCTCTCATGGGGTAAAAATAATACTAACAATGGTTAAAGTTTGTTTTGTATTTATGTATTTACTTTTTAAAAAAATGCCTCCAGTGCCCTTCCTTTTAGGAGAAACAAAAGCGACACACACTAGAAAGTACTAGATTTAAAAGTAGAGCAGAGACCCTATTATTTGAAACACAGTTCAAGGCAACTCAGACAATAAAGCCATTGGCTGGGGTAAAATTTAACTGACCCTTTCAAGGTTGAAAGAGATCTTCAAGCAAAATGCTTCTCTGTTAGTAGAAGAAGAGCTCTGTATTGAACCGATTTAATAGTCAAACCTACTGAAATCCCTCTCACTGGGGAAACATAAGCTAAAACAAAAACAACAACAATTAAAACCTGCCACAATTGTGGTAAGTAGACTTGTTGAGCTGTATTTCTCTACTTCAAAGGATACCACAGGTGAGAGGATTTTTTTTTTTAAGTAAAACAAGTCCTATGGACAAAAGTTTTCTTTGGGAATAATATTATTCCTTACTCCTGTTGTGTTAAGTTTACTCAGTCGTTGTAAACTCTTTTCAGCAGACTTTAGACATCTCTTACATGATAGTTAAATAAAAGCCTCTATTTTTTTGGACACAAAAGGATACTTATGGTTTGCTGTAATGCATTTACTATCAATGTCACTGACCTACCTTCAGGACTGAATCCATGAGGAAATGTTCCCCTGCAGTAAATGAGTGACAGTAAATAGGATGTTAGCTGTGCTTCTTGGGAAATGGAAAACATTCTCTGGAAGTTGATTTTCATCCTAGTGAAGTATCTTCCAGGGACTCTATTTTGTTTTTCAGCTCTTGACCACTTTAGCCACAATCACGGAAGATGCACAGAGCTATCAAGTTGGACAAGTTCAGATCAGTGGGTGGTTTGAAATGACTTGACAAGGTGAGACTGGTGTGCCTTCTTAGGTTTGAAATGAAGAACAACAAATATTATTACTGTACTTCTTCTGATTCTCTCTGGGAGCAAATCTGATTGGTGTGCAAATCCCTCACAAAGAAATATTAGTAGGACCCATAATTCTGACACCTCCTCGAATTGTGGGAAGTGAGTCAGAGGCCACACAACAAACCAGCACCATTGTTAATTTCACACTTGAGTAGAACCACAGAGTTAAGCATTCATTGCATGTATTCAAACCACAGCAGACAACTGGATTCAGTGGTAACCAAAAAGGAAAGTTGAATTTTTTTAAAAAAAGATGAAAACTACAGAATACAAGGTTTTCTATCACAAAAAGTCACTTTTACTAATATATGTACTTCCTGGATTTGATCATAATTTATATGTATGTAGTATGAACTATAAATGAGGCCAAAGCTTATACTATTTGAATGAATTAAAGTATAAAAGTAATTTTCCAGATAGTTCTATAAATGACAATTCCTCTTGCCTGGAATCCGAATTAGGGTAAAAGTATTCTCCTCCCTTTCTTTTTCTGTCCCTAATTGTCACAGTTATTTTTACAGTTTGCTCAATTCTTCACTTTGATAATACAGATCTCTTCCAATTACCAAATTTCTCAAATAATTTTGTGATCCTTAGGAAGGCTATATAAAACATTGAATATACAGTCCAGGAGATCACTATTAAAACAGTGGCCTGCATTATGAATATGCATAAATACATTCATTGATTGAACTGTTAAATAGATAGATAATATCAGTTTGGAGTGGTACTGATTCAGAAAAATATATAGTGAAAGGAAGAAAAGGAGAGATTACCCAGGAAAAAATTTGCTTGCCAAATGATGGAAAACTGATATGTTTTTCAAAGTAACATCAAAGTAATTTTAATGTTAAGAGTTTCACCTAACTTTTAGCTTTTATCAACATAAAAGCTAACAATTTGCACACACACACACACACACACACACACACACACACACATTCCTGCATTTATCTTTTATTCCTGCCTTTGTCTTAAGTCCTGCATCTGTTTCAAACTCATCAATAAGATCTTCTGGTGACGTGAATTTAGACTTGAGTAATGGACTCATGTTCACTTAGCATTTCACTTTCTTTGTACAAGGAAACGTACATTCTAATCCAGATCAGCATCCTCTTTCCTGAGCTAATACCTACAGCTGTGCCCCATCCATCAGATGAGTGGATGTTAACACAGATGTTAACAACCAAAAAACAACTATAGAGTGAAAACATTGGTTAAAAAAAAAGTTGCATGTTCTTCAAAGCTAATTGTTACTGATTCGAGTATTTTTAAAGCTGATTTCAAGTGAAACTATTTTCCAAGTTATAATTGGAACCATGATAATTCAAATCCAAAGACTGATTTGCTGCAAGCAAAGGTTGAAAGCATTTGACTTAGAATTCTCAACTTTCTACTTCAACTTATGCGTATAAACATGGTCTCAGGGTATACAAGTTGTCCCCATGAGAAAATCACATTTTACTTGGAAAATGATTTCAAGACATTGAGCAATTAATAGGACAACTTTTGTAGCAGGCAAGGATAGCCACAAAGGAAAGTGTAACTGCTTGAAATGTAGATTAAAAACAAAATTCAGTGGATTGGTATTTTCTGACATGACTTTTTTGAACAGATTTACTGGTGGGCCCAATGCCTCCTTGCCTGGACTAGCCTACACCAAGTAGCCTACTAGCTACTAGCCTACACCAAGTCTCATCCCAGAAAAGCATTTTTAAGATTTATGGGTGTATTTTGAGATTTTATGATTGCCGTTTGATTTATGATGTATGTAGTGAATTTTCTAATAATATGCAGGGTGCAGGCACTCAAACGCAAAAAACATATTACTTTCTAAACATTTTCCATCAAAATACAGAAAGATATGACGGTGGGATTGAAATAATGCTACATTTAGACCGTTCCCTGACTTGCCTCTCCTCCTTTTCACACCCCGCACCCCCCTCTGCCCATGGTGGTATGTCATAGCCCATTCTGAAGGCATATGATGCTTATACTACAGCTGCTGCTGCAACATCTTTGATTTATGTGCCCACTGTGTTTATGTTCCATATATTTTCATGAGAAATCAATGATACTGTTTGTTTTTTTTTTTAAGGGACCCAGGAGACCAAGGGTTTGAGGGAGGTTATAGTCCGACTTGACAGTATTTATAATTAGAGAAGTTTAAAATTTTTACAAGGGCTCTTTATATTCTCATGTCGTAGGCATACTCTCTTCATAGAGAAGACATTATCCAAAAACAGAGGATTGAACAGACAGCACTGATGAATTCTCTTCAGCATACATCCGTTCCACTCTTTTGGTGGTAAAGTCATAGAACCACCACTACAATCTTGTTTAAACTAACAGGAAGCCTCAGATGCTTTTCTGACAGTAGAAAGATCTTGGAAGACTTGGCCAAATAGTTAAAGCCATGAGAGATGTTCAAAATTTAATCATATATCATTATTATATTTGCAAAAGTTGTATGGCCCCAAACAGATAAAATGAATATGAAATGGATGTAGGATCTCCAAAATATTTAAGGTCTTTTTAACTTGCAAAGGAGGCATTTAAATATTAAGAGCCAAAGAAATGCAAAGACCCATCAATTAATATAGCATCATGGGTGGGAATTTCAGATTTCCATGAGTAGCCCTGGAAAACAGACCTCTGGGGCTATAGGGCTATGGCTCTAAATATGAGAGATTATAAATAGGGCTTATGATGTTCCATACATGTCATGAAAAAGAGGCCAGTGAATATTCTGTCAAATGCTTCTGGTCATTGCATAATCATAACCAGCTAAGAAGTTATCCTCCAAATTGCTTAGGATAATAAAATTGTTTATTTAACAAATAAGACTCTTTAAACCCAGGGAGGTTTTAAAATTAAGCATAGAAAAGCCTAAGAGAATCAAGCATGTGGTGTTAATATCTTTGTGTTAAGCTATCTGGGCTTTTAGTTTCTATAATTTGTAGTGTTCCAGAGAACTTGTCCTATAAGAAGAACAGCCTTGTGATTTCAAGTTAATGTGTTGCTGAATAATTGATTTCAACTTGTGATTTAAAGTTGAAAGTGCAAGTGAAATACTAATGAAAAGTACTGGATATTTAATGGAACTTACAAATAACCATTTTAATAATTTTAATAAGTAAATGTACTACTTGAGCATTTGAATGTTGATCAAAAAATCAAATTACTTTAAAAGTATATTTGACTAGTTAAATGAAAATTTAGTTTAAAATATTTACTAGTCTTTAAGTTTTAAATAGCACCAATCATTAATTATAAATCTCTTTATGGTATTATTAAATTCTTCTTGTTTTATAACTCTATAAATTGATTTACAACTTAACAAAGAACTAAATTTTAAACTTTGTGACTGTAACAAATTTATATTAATTTTTAAACAAAAATCCCTTAATAATTATTTTGTGCGCGCACACACACACACACACACACACACACACACCCCTTAGAAGCATCTATAAAGTCACATTCATGACAAAGACTTTTGTGATAAAGAGAATTTGGATTTTTTTTCCCCTTAGAAGTACCTACTATGCCTGGACAACATAACAAAATGTAAACAAGAACTGTTAGGAGTTAGCAGATTGATTCTAAAATAAATAAATTGTGTAATAATTTCAACAAAAGAGGTGAACTAGCTACATTTTTTTTTTCTATTGAATTTAGTCAGATTTAAATGTATGGAGAGAAACATCTAAAGCTATTAATTATCTGGTTGGCTTACAACATTCTTAATCTCCATTTATAAATTTTGGAAATGATAAGTATAGATATAGTTGAAGCCATATTATTCACTGGGTTTGGAGAAGTAGTTTGTCAGTTAATGGCAAAAAAAGAAAAGCTTCAAGCAAGTAATCATTAGAAATAATTAAATTAAAATTTATTTTAACATAAAAACACATTTGTTTGCCTTTCTTTACATATGGATATTTGCTTTGATTAGAAATCAACAGATTAGTATTTTCCACATTCAGAAGTTCATTATCTAAAATTTCCAGTTTTATTTCTTTAAGGTGGTCCAACTTAAAGCAGCGGCTAGCAGTATAATCAGATAAACTGTCAGCTTGTACTCCGTATCTCTGTCTTTCACAGCTCTTGATCATGCCTAGAGAGCCTTTTTAGTGACTCGCCTTTCTTGATTCTTTCCATACCATTCAACATGGTTTTCATAGAAACAAAGATAGATCTTCTACTGTATCTAGATACATTGGCAGATATGTACATATGTCCTGATACATAATGAAAGTGTATATTATAAAATTCTAATGAAATATAACCTTGTTTCAGTCCGCATGTCAACACCATAAATGAGTAACTTGATCATTTGTCCAAATTGATTTCTGCCCATTTAAGTCCTTGACATGTGCAGCAAATCTGCAAAAACTGAAAGAAGGAAAGAAGGAAGGAGGGAAGAAAGGAAGGAAGGGAGGGAGGGAGGGAGGGACATCACATGAGATTAAGCTTCAATATTTTAACCTATGTTATTATGTCATAAGGGGCAACATCAAATAACATATATACAGAAGTACTGTGCTTAAAGCCAGCCCTTACAGGCTTATAAGCATCAATTCTTTAATTTTCAGGAAGTTTGAAAGTCAGTCACTAAACATAGCCATTATCAAAAATTTAATCACATAAACTTAAAATTAAATAAATTACATCAAAATCAAAGACAGTAAATACTTAAAACTCTTCACTTCTTAGTTGCTTTAACGTATTTTCCTATTATCTGTGTTCTTAAGGTTACTTACATTTGTTATATATTTGTGGCGGAAACATCCTATAATGGTATCCTACTAATATCTCTTCCCAAATCTTCTCAATGATGTCACATTGGTACTTTGAAATTGGCCACAGTGGAAGTATTCATACCATGGAAGCCAGAAAGTACGGCAAAACAGGTTGTTGCTTTTTTGGGTGGGGGAGAAGATGGCTGTAGGGGTGCAGCAGTGAAACATTTATCAGGACACCATTGTATATAGGGTACAGTATATTACCAGCACACCACTGTATACAGGGTATAGTATATTACTAAAATATATACTATAAATATTTTTGTCATGTTCTTAAAGTACTGAAATTAATTTTAGGGCAATGAACCTTCAAAGAGTTCCTGCAGGTCATTTCTAAATGTGTTACCCCACTGTACTCAAGAAGAAAAGAGAGTGTTTTGGCAGCCTCAGTGAGAAATCAATAACACACCCTGCCTTCCGGTCCAGACTTGACCCATTAAATTTCATTCCATCAATTGTTAAAAATAACTGTCAGCATATATTTTCCATTGTTGGCTGGGAAGCCAAATGACTTCATGTTCTGTTTTATATATTTATACAACTTTTACAAATAGAATTGAAAAAATTCCCACAAGAATGGACACAATATAAAATATAAGAAATAACAGTCTCCCCTCCTCGCAACCTCATACTCCTGTACCAGTCACTTTTCTTTCTTAGAAAGATACTTTATTTACCTTCTCCAGATTTTACTGGACTCCAGACTTTTATTAGGCTACCTGAAATAACGTGTGGAGAATTGTGCTTACAAAATCTAAGTTGGTTTATATAAGAAAGAACAGAGCTACATTTAGGAGAAAATAAGAGAACAAGTGACCTGGAAGAAAGTGTCATAATGAAGTAAGCTAGAGTTTTGAAAGACCCGAGGGAAAGAAATTTGAGAAATAACTGCCACTATGAGGGAAAGCAATACATAAAAGAGATTTTAAAAATTAATAGCAGTAATAAAAATTTATTGATTATTAATTATGTAACAGGCACCGTTCTAAGTGGCATACATGTATGGCTTCAACTTGATCCTCACAACACCACCATAAAATAGTAATAGCATCTTAGCATCCTCCATTTTACACACAAAAAAACCCTGGAACGTTGAAAATAAGTACCTTGCTAAAATCAGTTAAAAAGTGGCAGAATCGGAATTCACACTCAGTCTGGCTCTTAGCTTATTCACTTAGCCATTAGACTGTAGATAGATTTTACTTACAAAATATGCTTTATAGTAACATCAAAAATACTTACAGAAAATATCCACAAAGACTTTACTTTCTAATATTTTCGGAATTAAGATTTGTGTTTCTAAAAATAATGTCATGAAAAACCTAGGGGTAAGACAGGAATAAAGACACAGACCTACTAGAGAATGGACTTGAGGATACAGGGAGGGGGAAGGGTAAGCTGTGACAAAGCGAGAGAGAGGCATGGACATATACACACTACCAAACGTTAGGTAGATAGCTAGTGGGAAGCAGCCGCATAGCACAGGGAGATCAGCTCAGTGCTTTGTGACCGCCTGGAGGGGTGGGATAGGGAGGGTAGGAGGGAGGGAGATGCAAGAGGGAAGAGATATGGGAACATATGTATATGTATAACTGATTCACTTTGTTATAAAGCAGAAACTAACACACCATTGTAAAGCAATTATACTCCAATAAAGATGTAAAAAAAAAAAAGATTTGTGTTTCTTTTAATCGTGTTAGCACATTTGAACTGGCCTCAATGGATACAGTTTTATTCAGACTAATACAAGTCAAGTTAAAAGAATCTGAAAACCAGTGTCCTAGTCACTGTGACATTCTAGGAAGATTAAATACAAAATGAATCATGACATTTAATGTGTTTTGGCTAAAAGCTGAAAATCTGACACAATTTCTATTGCGTGTGCATTTTTTGCAACCTGTAGATATACAATTTTGCACATCAAAAACTTTTACAGATAAATGGTCTCATACTCTTCTTTAGTAATGAGAATTTAAGAGAAAAATCATGTAGGCTGGATAGACTCAAGGAATATAAATTCAAAGTTTATTTTGCATTAGGTTAGGATTCATGAAAATAAAGCCTAACCTTTCTAGGCATAAGCCATCATTGAGAAAAACATCCACCTAAGTTGCTTGTGGCCAAAAGTCCAGTCTTTGACCTGTACTGAAAGGTTTATGTGCTGGAAATGCTGGAAGTTAATGAAGTGGATACTCCATTTAAGCATTAGCAGCAGAGTACCAGGAAAAGGCCAAAGGGAAAGATCAACCTGGGCTCAGAAAAAAAGCAGAGTAGAAGAAGTATAATCTGAGATCGGAATCTTTGCCTTTTGCACAGTCATCCCTCTACCCCCAAGTCCTTTTAGCCTTTTTCTGTAAAGGAGAATAGTGTTTCATCAAATCTGAGATGTTATCAATTTTAAGATGCACCTGTGGTTCATGTAGAGCTTTTTAATCAGCCAATTAAACTGACAATGCTTTCTTATAGCTAGAATTTTTACTTTATACTTGTTGAAAAATATGCAAAATATTATATATGCATATAATGCTTTTCATATCTCACTATTTTGCACTCATAAAAAGGAAAAGAATAAAAAGTGAAGTGGTAAAGGAATTCCAAAACTTCTTCACCAGATCTTACTCTTTTGGATCACTTCCCACAAAGAGTCATAGAGAGCTCTGTTTTCTCATAAAATATCACCCTCTATGCCAACCAGAAAACTAGTGATACTTTTAAAATATGTCCCAATATTGTCTTTGGGGTCTGACATCCTGCAAGTTTTGATACTTGTGCTTTCTTGATCTTAACTGATACTGACAATGGAAGGTTTCAGGTAACATTTAAGACCTTCTTCTGTAGACTGAATGTTTGTGTCTGCCCAAAATTCATATATTGAAACCTAATCCCTAATGTGATGATATTTGGAGGTGGGGACTTTGGGAGGTGAGTAGTTCATGAGGGTGACACCCTCATAAATACAATTAGTGCCCTTAGAAAATAGGCCTCAGATAGCTCCCTTGCCTCTTCCACCATGTGAAGACACAGCGAGAAGGCAGCCATCTGTGAATCAGGAATATGGTTTTCACCAAGCACCAAATCTACCCTTGCCTTGATCGTGGACTTCCCAGCCTCCAGAACTCTGAGGAGTAAGTTTCTGTTGCTTATAAGCCACCCAGCCTACGGTATTTTTGTTATAGCAGCCTGAGTGAACTAAGACACCATCTTATTAAGGTCCCTAGATAGTTTATGATTGAGACATTGAGGGTTTCAGTTTTCCCATCACGCTATCAGAAACAACAGCCAAGGTCGAGCACACTCAAGCAATAACACATCATCCCTTCTACCTGATCAGAGTCCATTTTAAGATTACATCGATTGTAAGATATTTGCCAATTTCAGAAAAGCTAAAATGTGGAAAATGTACAGTTAGAATTAATGACATTAAGTGTTCAAGCTGTTCTTTGTTAACTGTGCAAAACAATTTAACAGTTTTGACATAATTCTATATTTACTAGAGTGAAACAACTGCTGATTAATTTAACCTGTCTGTATGACTTTTTCTTTCGTAAGAGTACTGACCTTCCTGCCCTCAAAATCCATTATTTTGGAGTCCCCTACATTGTTCTCCATGCTTGGATCTAAAGAGATTGTAATGTCAGCAAGGTTTGTTTTCCCAATTTCTCTTCCCCTGAGCAGAGTGTACTTTGTAAACCCCTTCTCTCACAAAAGGATTCAACATTTTTTAATACCAATTAGTAAAATACATAATTAAGTACTGTCCAATTTGAAGCTTAAGGGTACAAGCTGTATAATCCTTTCTCTAAGACCTTGAGACAGATGTTTCAGAATTCTCAATTTTCTTTTAATGTTATAAAGATAATATCATACATATACCATATCTTATGTAATCCAATAAGATCTAGGGTGGCACCCTGTAATCAGATGTGTTAATATTTCTGCACTGAAATGTGTGAATTGTGATACTAAGAGGAATGAAGGCTATAAATGGCCTCACTTAAATCCAAGTTGGATTTTGCCACCAAATGAGATCACATCAGATGAGTTTTGCCACCAAGTGAGTTATGCAAATCTTTTAGTTTTTCAACCTAAATGGATCTTAGAATTGCAGATATGGAGCTGTGGACATATGTTAAGCATAAAGATTCAAGTTTTTGCATAAAGTTTTAGGCATGAGCTAGAAGGTGAATGATATTTTAAAAGGTGGAAGGAAAAGACAGGTTTTCTCAGTTCCCAAGTCATCGCATCGCATTTGGAGAAATGGACAACATCCAACACTTGAGATTGGCCAGGTGGCTCTGAAAATTTTCCTCATGGCATCATCTTCTTCCTCCTTAAGTTTCCTCATCTCAGAAAATGGTATCACAAACTACCCAACTGCAAGCCAAAAACCTTAGAGTTGTTCTTGATTCCTTTCTCATTTCTCCTCATGTCAAGCAGTCTTACCAACTCTACTTCCAAAACATGCCCTTTTGGAGCATATATGTTATAGGGCCTATAACATCCACTCTCTCCATCTCCACAGCTACTACCTGAGGCCAAATCTCTTCATGTCTTCTCTGACAAAATAGCCTCTTAATCCATCTTCTATTTCTACTCTTAAATCCCCACATAGCTACTCTCCATACAGCGGGCAGAGCGATCTTTAAATTCCAAATCAGATATCTCGTTCACCTGCTTAAAAACCTCCAAACTCTTACCATGACCAGCAAGGCTCTCCATGACCCAGATCCCATCCGCCACTCCCCCTTCACTTACTGTGCTTTTCTTACCTTCATCTGTTTCTTCCTGTTTTCAAATAAGCAAGTTTCCTTCTTCTTTAGAGTCTTTTGCATTTTCTGCTTCCTTGCAGACGCAGCTGGGAACACTGATTTCCCAGACCTGTGCCTCGCTGGCTCCTTCTTCCTTACTTATGACCTTAGATGTCAATTCCTCATCCAGGACTTCCCTGGCTCCCAATTCAAAGTAGATCTAACCTCGTCACTCAACATATGACTCTTGTTGATTTTCTTCAAAGTACCTACCATTTTTTGAAGTTATCTTGGTGAATTGTTTGTTTACTTACTTACTGAGCTGTCTCTACCTTCTGGAATGCAAGCTCCATTCGGGCGAGCACTGTTTACCATTGTATCTACACTGCCCAGACCCTTGCCTGGCATATAGCATTTAATGAGCAGAAGCTCATTAAATATATTTCAAGTGAATGAATTAAAGCTAAGCGATTAATTATTTAACATATTCATCCTATTATTGCAGTCAAATTACTAGTGTTCCTGGTTCACCTAGGCTGTGCTCACACATTTGAAGTAAACTACGCACATTTTGGGGAAAACTATGCACATTTTGGAGAATGGTGGTATGACCAGAGCATTGGAATATGTTTAGTTAGCTTGATATCTTGGCTGCCTAAATCACTACTATATTTCTGTAATTTGTGTTATAGTTAATAAGTGCTTTCTATGAGCCATGGTAGCCATAGGCATATATATGCATGTGTGTGTGTGTGTATTATGCTTCCATCAACTCTGAGAAATTTAAGTAACTTGTCCAACATCTCATATCTAAAATCCAGTGGCACTGGGGTTGATTCCCAGATTCCTCAGGGCACAAACCTGAGGAAATGAATGTAATCACTCAATTTATAATGAGATGAATTTAACCTTCTTTTAAAAATTCAAATGTCATTGTGAGAATATTGCTATTCTATAGCACAATGAAAGAAATAATGGTTATTTGAGTCCTGTGGGTTTTTAAAAATATGAAGATAGAAGAGTTTACTGTGTCTTTATGTCGGAAAGATTATCTTCTCTGTGGAAAACCTGAGTTCAGGGCCTCCAGGTTTATTCCCTGATATGCATATAGAAGATATAAATAAATTAGGAAAACCCTCTCATGAAAATAACTGGGTTTGCAAGGCTATCATTTTAAGTAAGGAAACCAAACTCTATCTTCCCCTATATCCTTGACCTGAAGGGAAACATGTTTTCAGTAAGAAATTTAAATGTTGGTTTAATATTTATAAGAATATTAACCCTGTGTTATAGTGAAGAATATCCAGATTATTTATCAGGACAAAATCATTTTCATGTAATTCAATTAAAACTATAAGACGATATATTGCAATAAAATTGGGATAGGCAAGTCTCCTGAACAGACCAACAGGGTGACCAAGCTGAAGCTTCCAGCTGTCCCATGGGCTAGTTATGTGCCTATTTTAAGACTATCCTGCTACTTTAGCTAAATAGCATTTTCTTTGGCTTATTTTCTCATTTCTTTATTATGTTGCATAAAAGTGTAATTGCCTCAAAAATGACATTCACACACAAAATTTAGAATTTTAAATCAAAAAAGTTGTCTTAAGGTTTTATTTTCAGTTCTTCTTGTCAACACTTCTCCTTAATGCTGACTATATTTAGTGAAACTTCCTTTATGTGTGTAATGACCCTTTCAGCTATAACTATCCCTGTTAATATTAACAGCTAAAGTTTGAAGTGTGATTATAAATGACTTTTTTTCACATGCCAAAAATCTTTTATTTTTTGAAGTGTCAGATCCTTCTTTAATTGCTGGCTCCACACAATGGCTATAAACATCCTCAAAAGCAATTTTTAAAAAGCCATTTCAAAAAACATTATCTAAAGTAATTTTAAAATAAAGTGTTTTAAAATTATAAATACTCTAATACATTCTAAGTATAAAAAATTTAGGACTGCAAAATAGTTATTTTGAAATTGAAACATTTGAGTGTCTTTTTTCAGATTTCTTTAAGGAATCTCATAATGGCAAAAAAAAAAAGAGGTTAATTTCCTGAAAGACACAAAAGAAAGAAATCTAAACAATCCACATGTAAGTCTCATGGCCACATATAAATGATTGCACCCATGGTCAAAATGTTACCAAACTGGTCAACCAGACCTAGGCTGGGGTCATAGCCAGGGCTGAGACCCTGGAGATTCCTCTTCTGATCAGATTTCTGCACCAAAACCAATAGCAAAACCAATGCTGAGACTGGAACAGCACAAGCTTTATTCAATGATCAAGGAACAGAGAAGTGGGAGCCTAGTGCACAAACTAACTTCTTAACCCAATTTGGGTGGAGACACCAAATATATAGGAGGGTCCAGGTAAAAAGGGAGGGAATTGGAAAGAGCAGAAGGAATATTCATGAGTTATCCAAGAACAGGGGTGTGGTTTGAACCCGGAACTGATGCAACTCTCCTTTTCCGCAATTGTCTGGGCTTTTCCGGTTGTTGTCATGGCAATCATCAGCTGGTGGGCATGTCATTTAGCTAATACATTACAAGGAGTGTATAATGAGGCTCAAGGTCTGCTGGAAGTTAAATTCTCCGCCATCTTGGGCCTAGTTGGTCCTAACCGGTTCTTGTTTTTTCTCTTTGCAGCTTCCTCCTGAAACTGAGATAAGAGTAATTGGTTTCTATTAGAGGGAGGGGCAGGGGTATGATTCTGGGGCAACAGCCTTGTTAACAATAACCACAGAGAAAAAAATTTTGTATTTGAAAATTTTATACATTTTATACATTTTATACATTTTATACATTTTATACATCTCAATCTCCCTCAAGGCCACCGCACATTGGAGGAAAACCTGTCTTTGCTAGAGGTGCAGTTTATAACTGACACGGAACAGGCAGGTCAGCCTGAGTGGGGCTTATATTGAGTCCTAGCTTATTGACTCAGAGAGAAGGGCTGGAATTTAACCAGCACCTCCCAAAACGAGACTATGTCTTTTACCAGCACATCAGCAAACAGGCTGATTGAGAAGCCTCGAATCCTCAAGTTCCTCCATAGGGAGGGTACTATTGACATTCCTTACTGCATGTAATCCTCCCAATAACCCTGTCTTTTGGGTTCTGCTATGGTTCTCATGTTACATATAGAAGATACTGAGGCGCAGCCAGTGCGGCTTGGGCAAGGCTTTGACTAAAAGCCTCTTTGGTTGCAGGTTATTCTACTGCTTCTACTTCCTTTCCAAACACTGGAGAACTGAAAGATTTATAGACAAGTAAAGAGGGCCAGGGCAATGATTCTCAGTTGGTTTATGGATAAATAATGGAATACATATATTCCATTATTTGTATGTAGAGAGAGAGAGAGAGAGAAAATATACCAGTGGTTTTGGTAGAAAATACCAAATTTTAAGAATATAAAAAATGTAAATATAAAGATTAAAAAACCAGAAGGATTAATGCAATGACTGCTTATTCAGAGAAGAGGATTTTTTTTTCTGGTAAGTTTTCATACACGAAATCCCTTCTCTATAAGCATTTAGATCAAACTTCATTCACATTAAGAGAAATTAATTGCTTTCCATTTCAATTTATTTTCATTTAAAGCCAGCCAGTTTTTTCCCTAATATTACAGACTCATGCTTCACAGGCACTGTTAACTAAAAAAAAAAAGAAATTTCAGTTCATGACAAGGAGGGAATGAAAAGCTTAAGAGCTTGAATTCGACCCTCAGATTGCCTGGATTCAACTCAACTGTACCTCAGTTTTCTCTCCTGTAAAATGGAAATTATGAGGATTAAATGAGAAGATACAAAAAAAAGCACAAGATATCTGATAAACATTAAATTATAGCTCTTACATCTATTTTGATGTTATTTACATGCAGAAGTGATCATTGGAATGTCTTAGATAATAAAATGGCTTCAATTGTCAACAATTCATACTAGAAATGCATAGATTATTGAATCAATTCTGTAGTGAATACGGGGCTGATTGCCAGTTTCCCTAAATTTTCAAATAGTGAGATTCCCTTAAAGGTGAGTGATATTCCATAGGTACAAATGCCCCAGGCCTCCTGATCTTAAAACTACACTCCAAGCCACTCATGAATCACTTCATTTTGGCATTTGGAAAACTCAAGTCAGCATAACACAGCCTTACAATGTCCCTAATGTGACCCCATAAAAGATTTACTTGTAAACAGACAACAGAATCATGACAAGCATTTTCCTTTATCTGCATCAGGAAGCATGACTATTTTGAAAGCCTGAGAAGATTAATAGGCTTTATAGCTCAAGTATTTTCCCTCCAAAATTCCTGGTTTCATGCGGGCTAGATTAAGGATGATACGGTTGAACAATTAACGCCCAGGATTCCAAGAGTAAAACTGTATTGCCCCAAGCAGCAGCCTCAAAGCACAGCTAGCAATTAGCCATTCAGAGCAAAGGGCTGTTTGACTGTTTATTTATAACTCCTGGCTGTCCATTGCCTGCAGGGGCCCATGTCTGCTGCCAGTGGGGCATATCAAGGAATGAGGATGTGGCGGATTCCATTCCTGGGACCTGTGGAATCCGGGTGGAGCTTGGCATCGCTGCTGTTGCTCAGCTGGTCTTGCTTCATGTGCAGCTGGAACTCTGTCATGTAATGATGGAGACTTTCACTTACAGTTAAGGTATGCTGACATCTGCATGTGTTCATCGTGCTGCGTGATTCACGCAGACCTGAGCAAAGTTGGGTTTGTTCTTAGTTAAGTCAGTAATAAAGGAGCTACTTTAGGTGCCTACAGGAATTTCAGAGATCATAGGTATGGTGGTATAATACCTACACAATAGATATCTATAAAATATCTACATAATACCTAGATAATATCATATATACCAGAGCAGGGAAAAATTCAGCAGATAAAATTCATGTTGTTAACTGGTTGACCTTAAAATAGAGCGAGTATCTTGGAATATCCAGGTGAGTCCCATGTAATCACAAGATTCCTTGAAAGTTGAAGAGGGAGGCAAGAGAGGTGGTCAGAGTGATGTGAAGTGGAAAGGACTGGACACGTCTTCACTGGAGGGAGGGACCACCAGCCGAGGGCTGTAGGCAGGCTCTAGAAGCTGGGAAAGGATAGGCAGTGGATTCTCCCCTAAAGCCTCCAGAAGGAACACAGCCCTGCCAATTGACCCCTTCCTTGTAGCCCGTGAGACCCAGGTCTGACTTCTGCCCGGTAGAACTGATAAAGAATATGTGTGTGTTGTTTTAAGCCACTGTTTGTGCTAATTTGTAACAGCAGCAAAAGGAAACCAATACACTTTCTCTGTGGCCCCAGAGAACTCCCCGTTCTGCCTCTTTTTGTTTCCAGGGTACTCCTCTTTCCTGGTTCCACATCTCTTACTGTTCCTTCGCAATTTCTTGTTAGCTTCTCTTGAATATCTATAAAAATTGGTTCTTCCCCAGGTTACGCAGCTAGTCATCTTTTCTTGCTCTACAGGAATCACAAATTTGCTGAACATGGCCCAGATTCAGCTTGCAGCTATGTTTTCATTGGCCTACACGGTGTTTTTACACAAACCAAATTGAAATGCACTTAGGTAAGACATGTGTCCTCTGGTTTTCCATAATTCACCCAACTCCATACTGTATTTCACCCGGCCTACTTCCCTGGCTTACACTGTTTGCTTTGTCCTTTAAGGTTTTGAGTTGAAGATCCCTCTCCTAAAACATAAATGGGTAATGAGATGTTAAGATGTTATATTAAAAAGAATTCTTGGGACTTCCCTGGTGGCCCAGTGGTTAAGACCTCACCTTCCAATGCAGGGGGTGTGGGTTCGATCCCTGGCCAGGGAGCTAAGATGCCACATACCTCGTGGCCACAAAAACAGAAAAACATAAAACAGAAGTAGTATTGTAACAAATTCAATAAAGACTTAAAAAAAAAAAAAAAGGTCCACATCAGGAGGAAAAAAAAAAAGAATTCTTGAGTCAAACAGGTTTAGGAAATACCAAAATAGACAAAGGTAGGTTGTTATATGTCAGGAGTTGACAGCCTTGATTATGCTAGCTATCATATATCTATATAATATAGGATATAGCTGCATACAGCAGGGCTGCATATAGCATGTAGCATCTCCCCAACTTATGTCCCCATGGAACCTTAGCTAGGGGAGCATCTTACAGGTAGGGTGCTCCAAGTATACACACTGAGATGTGTTGTTCAGCACACTCTTTTCATTACTGCAGTCATCACCTGTATCTTAATGATTTCCCAAAGCTATAAATATAATAAATTGGACACCTACAAAGCATGTACATACTGCATGTCACATACCGTTCTAAGCACTTTCACACATATACGCTGATTCATGACCCTGAATGATAATAAGCACTGTTCTTATCCCAATTTTACAGGTAAAGAAACTAAGACCTGGGGAACTGACCACGTACTCAATGTCACACAACTAGAAAGTTACAAAGCTGGAATTTGAACCCACCTTGTTCCTGAGTCTGTGCACTGAACCACCTACATCTAGCACTTACCCTCTCTTGAACTGGAGGTGTGGGTCCAGTATAAGAAAGTACTGTGTACCAGGAGTAGCTGAAAATATAACAAGCCATTTCAGATAAGATTAAATTCATTGCCTCAGAAAGAGGTTGGAGGACTTCTTCAGTGGGAATTTTCTGGGAGGTGCTAGTATTGAAGACATCTAATCTAACCATAAGATCTTTCTACATATGAGATTCTAAAAGGGTAAGAGAATCTATGCTGACTGAAAAGGCAATATGAGCAAAGGTAAGGAATGTTGTCCAGAGCAGACCAGCCTGGCTGTTACGAAAAATTCACGGAGAATGGCTGCCGGAGTAGCGCTTCAAAGATAGACAGGAATCAGATTGCAGGAGGCTTTGAACGTCAGCAAAAGAGGGATTCGATCTCAGTCCTTAACTGACGGGGAGTGCTGAAAAGTACTGCATGAGGAAAGTGATAAAGTTTTAAAAATATATATACATAGTGATATGAAGGAAATTAAGACAGTCGTCTTGATCTCCTGAGGGAAGACTAGGGTCAGTCCTCTTTTGCATCTTCTCTTCCTCCCTGCCCCACTAGGTGGCACCAGAACCCAAAATCAGGCCACTAGAAAAGGCTGTCTCTGTTCTTAGCCGTTCTTGGAGGATGACTTTGTATAAAGATATTTGATGCGATTTGAACATATCAAAAAATGTTTTTATTGCCAATTCCTAATTTGTCTCTTCATTCACCCTGGGGTATTTTTCCAGTAGTTAACAATTTTCAGCTTAACTAACTGTAACGTTCTGAAGAAGAGCTTCTGGGGACCCTGCCAGGTTAGAGTACTGGTATAGACCAATGAAGTAATGCATCTGGCAGAAATTGCTAACAGCCAGCTGGAAGCTGATACGGTGGAAATTATTCGACTCTTTATGCAATAAGGGGGAACTCTTTTAATTCACAAGGCAGGATTTTCAGGTGGCTTGTTGAATTACCTCCTAGACACTGAACTCTACTTAGAGCATGGAAGGAGGTGAAAACCCGAGCTAACTAATTACCTAATTCTTCAGGAGAGAAATCTGAGAGCCCAGCACATTGTCCCTCCTTCCTTTCTGAATGCCTCTTCTAGGTACCAACTATTTCACGCAGAAGAGGGCTCCTCCTTTACGTGTTTCTTAATTGAAGCTTTTTTTCCCTCAGTGCCACAGTTCTGTTCTTATTCTGCCTTTTTAAAAGATGGGAGGGCTTTCAATTTGTTGGAAAGTTAGTGTGCTCACAAATTTACATAGAAAGCAATCATTTCTGGTCACATGTAAATATGTATGTAGTGACAAAAGTACCCATAAATCAAGGTTCCTATTTTAAACATCTAAGACCAGTTCACATGGTTCAAAGAATCAACAGGCAAATGGCATATTGCTCAAATCACAGGTAAGTGGGCACATGGAATTTTTCCCTAAATCCTTCAAACTGAAATTTGAGGAGGAAATGCAAAGTTAGTGTTCGTGTCACAAAGGAGGTATTGTTTAAAGATAAACAGGCTTTTGTCTAAATACCATGGTCTCAGTTTTTCCCTGATTTTAAAGAAAAAGAAAAAAAATGTATGTACTCTACTTAATTTTGTTTATTTGAAATTTTTACACTTCCATTTTTCTAAACCTGTCTTTTCTAAAATGGGCAGTAGAAGACAGAGGCTAAATTAGATGATAGACTTATGGACTTGGATAAATAATTAATGGCCTGGAGTAATTAGCTGGAAGATGTTTAATCATTAATCTGTCTGAGTCATCACAAGCATTTGCGCCTACCCACAAAGTATTGCACTAATTATGTGTATATATATTTTGTCAAGATGGAAATAAATATATGATGAGAATCAGCACTTTGAAAAATTAAAATATGAAACAAGTCTGTTTGGTCTACTCTTTGTTCGTTAAAGATGAAATTTCACTTTTCCTTATTTTACCTAATAAGAAAAAAGTTGTAGAAATTCCACCTGCATTTCTAAGCAAGAAGTAAAACTCTTTGGTTAGGGAGGCAAAATAATTGGCTAATTTTGTCTTTCTTTAGGGACTTTTTCCAGGAAAAAAAAAAAAGCCAAACCCAAAACACCTCATTATTAAAGTATCTGGTGAACAATTAGGGTTCTTTCAGAGGACTTAACGGAAAAAAAATGTCCTTTAACATAATGCTGTTTTGCAATTTATGGCTGTGTTCTTCAATGTGGTGTTTTCCAATACAATTTTATTACAGGCTTTAAATTATACTTTCACAGGAAAGGTCTGCCTTTAAACTTTTAGGTCAGAATTGTTCAGATCTTTTCACACTGAATCAATCAGGTTTAAAGCTGGCAAAATCCTTGGCAGCCTTGTAAATCTTTCAAAAGATGTTATCCAATTACCCTTCATGGGCCACAGGATTCTACAGCGTGACTATTTCCTTCTCTGTGTGGAATTAAGTGCTCGTGAGAGGTTAGAAACCAATGGAGTTGAAAAATAAGGTTTTGCATTTTTCTTCCCGTTTACATGGTATAGATATAGCTCCAGCTACTAATATATTATGAGGTGGGCCACAGACATTCTGACCTAAACAGTGGCCTTGGTATTTACTTGTTTTAAATTAGCAAAAAAAAGAAAGAAAGAAAAAACACATTAAAATAGTACCAGAATGGTGCCCATTACAAAAACTTTATTTGGGACCTGTATTCAGAATTTAGCGTAAAGATATATGTCAAATAGAAAGCATAAGAGAGCACTATTGCTGTTAGCTTTTCAAGAAAAACAGATTTTTAGGTACACTCAATAAACACACATGGATTGGAAAAAATAACAAAAAAGATAAATGTACTTCTTTGGTTTGGGTTTTGATCTTCTAAAAAAATGTGCTTATTTTCCATTTATAAAGCACATATTAATCTTTGTTAGTTCTTCCTCCTCTAGGTTGCCAATATAGAATACTAATAAAAGGCTAAGGAGACATTCAATTTATATAAAAGCTTATTTCATGCCACTTGGTTTCAAGAGGAAAAATAATCATGGGCAGAATCATTTCGAAATCATTTTTCAAGGAAAAATGTGAACATGCCTATGGATTCCTTCACAGAAGCTAGAAAAGCTCTGTTCTCCTTTGTGATGTAAAAAACCTAGTGGAGGTTATGGGATTGTAGTTGCACCTTTGACCTCAAGGCCTCTGGAGTCATTCACTTGTCATGACCTTTGACCTTTGGCAAATCACAACCCTGACTCTCTGTTTCGCTTGATTTTTACTACCTATAACAAAAGGTCTTTCCCCCTCTGGAATGCATAAGAAGAAGTCATATAAATGTTTAAAAATAGTGTGTCAGCCAACAGTCTGGCCAAGAGAAGATAAGCATCAACAACAAAAACAAAAAAACACAAAGCCCGAAGGAAAATGGCTAACATTTAAAGTGTCCTCCGGTGGAGCGGATTGATTTCAGGGACTACAGTGTGAACAGTTGACCACATGTTCCCTCTCTTAAAATCTTTGTTTTCTTTGATTTAAAATGTGATGTAGCAAGCGTTGGGAAGGTTGGTGCTGTTATAAATTGTGCTTCTGATTCTTTGCAGGCGGGTCATTAAAACTTGCAGACATCACCCCCGCAGCTGTGTGTTCATCAACACTTCCTTTTAACCACTATCTAAATTGCTTCCATCTCCAAAGAAATGCAATTCCCCTTATCAGGATTGTGAGTGAAAGGTGAATATGTGTAAACACTGGGAGTAAAATGTAGAATTGGAACCAGCTCGAGTGCAGCTGAGGAACCAAGGCAGTTCATAGCTGTAAAAATGTATACAGGAGGCCTCTGGATTGAATAGTCAGTTACTGAATATACACAGTATTAAGTCCCAAATATTACTTAGTCTTTTTTTTTTACAGTGATTTTTAAATTTTTATTATTTACTTATTTATTACAGAAGGTCCTTATTGGTTATCTGTTTTAAATATAGCAGTGTGTACATGTCAATCCCAAACTTAGTCTTTAGGATATCAACTGTTAAGGATCTAATAGACACTACTGATGGGTTAACTATCAAGTAATTCGAGTTTTCACTAGTTTTCCTTTCTAATACTCAAGTTTATTTCCTTGCTTATTTATTTTAAACGAATAGTGGGGAAGGGGACGCTTGAAGATACAGATTAAAGAAGTGTCTAGAAGGCTCAATACAGCAAAGAGTGATGTATGCTTTTCCACCAGGATGAGAAGAAATGGAATCTCTTGAATTTTAATACTGTAGGATTTGTCTACTTAAGGAATACTCTTGTGGTTACTTATTTCCCAGCCCGCATGGAGATTTTTTTTTTGCATTAAGATAGAATATTTTAATATTTATTTTGGGGACGGTTTAATTTTTAGCTGTTTTCACTGGCTGTATAGTGGAAATCCACCAATTTCTTTTTTTTCCTGATAGTTTCTCATTCCCTAAGGATCAAAAGAAGTGCTTGCTACTTTGAAAATACAGTGAAAACTGGCACATTGATGAAGTTAGTTCTAGATAAGCAATGACCTGGTTCAATTATAATTTAGAAGGAAAATTAAGGGTTTGCCAAGTACTCAAACAAGTCTAGTTAAAATCTTTGCAACAAAAATTTTTCAGTATTTGTAATTCATTTTAAACACAGCTGAAAACAAAATCTCTTTTAAAAATCTTAATACAAATCTGTTTATAGAAGTATATCTGCAATCTATAGTTTTTGTAATCTCTAGACAAAATTCATTAAAAGGTGTCCAACTTTTAAAATGTTATCCTTCCTAAGGTCAAGGTAAGGTAAAGTGAATGGGCAGCAAACTATGGAGTGGTAGGTATACTATGCTCTCTGAACGTGTTTCATACTATGTGACATCCTGTGCTATTCGAATGTACTTTTTCCTAATTTTCACTTCTATCACCACAATACCAAAAACTTCCTGCAGCAACAAGGATCTTTTCCCCTCAGAGCTCAGCTAAGGGTCCTGTGGTTTCAAATTAGAAATCTCAGAATTTAGTCTTTGTTACCTTTCCCCTGGAATATTTATGACTTCCTGTAGAGCTAGTCTTCAATAAAACTTAATTAACCATATGGAAATTTGAGGGAATTTGTTGAATTTCTTACCCGAACATGCTTTTGAGTCTGAAAGTTGAGTCAATAGAAAATAAATTGATCCCTTAATTTCACAGAAATCTGTGATACATCATTTGGATAACTAACTGATGGACATTATCCATGTTTTAATTGTTTCCCCTACTTTGAGTCATTGAAATACTGCTGTCTCTCATTTTCTCCTTCTTCCTGAAAGACAGGGTCTAGAATTTTTATAGCTGTGATTTTTAAATAATAATATTATGAAAGATAGTAAACAAACCAATTTTACTTAGGGTTTTACAAGGCTAATATTGACAGCAGTATTTCTCAAGACCCCCTACTATGGACTTCCTCTAGAGCAAGATGTTTTCGAAATGCAAAACATCGGTCTCACTGCTCTCACCTTCCACCACCTCTCCCGAACTGCACACGCGCAGCTCTGCTTAACACATGTCAGTCACTATCCATCCAGATAGAGCAGGGTTTCTCAACATTGCTACTGCTGACAATATGGATGGGATAATTCCCTGTTGTGGGGATTGTCTTCTTTCATTTCAGAAGATAGAGACTGGTCTCTATTCCCCAGGTGCCAATATCACCCTCCCCAAGTGGTGACAACCGAAAATGTCTCCAGACATTGCCAAATGTCCTCAAGTTTCCCCGCGTTGTGAACCACTGAGATAGAGACAAAATCCTTAAATAAAAAGTGTCTGCATGGTATTTTTGTACCTATCAAAACCTGCGTTATTCAGGGTTCTCCAGAGAAACAAAAGTGTAGTATAGATAGAAAGCGATTTATTATAAGGAATTGGCTCAGGCAAATAGGGAGGCTGGCAAGTCCAGATCCACAGCATGGGCCAACAGGCTGGAGACCCAGAAGAACAGATGGCACAGATGAAGTGAAAGGTGTTCCACTGGAATATTCATCTCTCTCAGTGACCCCTTCCTAAGAAGGGATCCTCAGGCTTTAGGGACACAGACCTTCTCTCAGTTCCTTGAATATATGTCCCTTCCCATGGTGGGTCTTTACACCTGATGTCCCCAGTCCTGGGACACTTTTTTCCCACCACACCCTCCATTTGGGCAATTAACTCCTTTCCACTCACCTTCACTTGCACTTCCTGATGACATTTTTTCTCCCCCTTCTTGGGTAGGTAACGTCTCCCTAACTTTTCTTCCACAGCACTTATGCAACTTCTTCACAGCACTTATCACTGCAAAGTCCTTGGGGCTTTTTGCATTTTTATCTTTCTCTGTATCTCCAGCACCTAGCATATAGTAGGTACAGTTGTCCCTTGGTATCCACAGGGGACTGGTTCTAGGACCCCCATGGATAACAGAATCCATGCATGCTCAAGTTCTTCATATAAAATGCCATGGTATTTGCATATAACCTATGCACACCCTCTTGTATACTTTAAATCATCTCTAGATTACTTAAAATACCTCATACTATGTAAATGGTATGTAAATATCTGCTGGCACATGAGAAATCAAAGTTTTGCTTTTTGGAACTTCCTGGAAGTTTTTTTTGGAGAATATTTCCAATTCATGTTTGGTTGAATCCACAGATGTGGAACCCACAGATCCAGAGGGCCGACTGTACTCATAAAATATTTGTTGGCTGCCTGAATAAATGAATTAACATTTACCCCAAATATTTTTCAGATGACTATTGGCTTACTGAGTGACTGTTGGTGAAATAACTGATAACCTAGGCCTCACTCCCACTGTTTGTTATTCCAACACTTTGAACACTGTAAAATGCATCGCTTTTTTTATACTGTAGCATAAAATGTGTCATGAGCATTTGCACACTACATATTTTGGAATTTAATGACTTAAGGAAAGGTAGGTACGCCCATGATCAGTCAATTGCCTCTGGGCTCCAAATGTACCCTTTGTTGCCTTGCTTTATGATATTGGGGTTGGAACCCATGAAGATTTCTCCTTTGCCAGCTGGCAGCGTAGTAAGCTTTGTCAGCGGAGGGTGTCAGAGCAGGGACAGTGCCAGAGAAAAGACTTCTCTTGACTTGGTCGCATTCTCTCATCTTGCTCCTAGGATGCAGCTGCTACAGGTGTGTGTTCGGGAGGTCCAGTGGCACAGTCCTCCAGCAAGTCTTGCCGGGACCCCAGTGGAAGGCTTTCTGAATTCAATCCCTTGGCAGGTTTCCCTTCTCACCAGCCCCTGCCAGCTGGCTGTGACCAGTTTTGTCCTGGCGCTGTTCAGTGAACTTCTCTGCCATCCAGTGGGTCCAGCCACACTGTCAGCAATGAATTCTACATCTGTGTTGGAGAGGATGCCCCCTCTCACCCCAGTGGTCTTCCTTCATTGAGTACTGTCTCTCAGCACTAGGAGATTCTTTGAGTTCTCCTTTATGCCCTCTTAGAGGCTATGTACCTGCTACCAGTTAATAATTCTTTGTATTAAATGTTCCCTTTTTAAATTACTGGTGTGGATTCTGTTCCCCTGGACTCTGTCTGGAACAGTGGGTCAATGAATAAAAAGTCTGAATACGTACACACAAGCACACGTACATAGTTTTATCTCAAGAATATTGAAATATGCCTTCTAAGATGAAAAATTTGTAGCAAGCAGAGCTTTTAAAGGACATACTGCAGCGATCAGTATCCAAGACACAGAATTTTACTGCTGGATGGAGCCCAAGAGTTCACCCAGGCCCTTGTTTTCCAGTTGAAGCATCTCTGTCACCAAGAGGTTAAGTGACTTCATTTACTACTGAGTGGAAGAGTGGCCTGATAGGAGGCAGTTCCTCCATGAAATGTCCCTGCCCCCCTTCTCCGCCCCGGGGAAGATGCTCTCCCAGACCTTCACCAGATGACGCACTGGCTTTTTTACGGGGACCCATGAGAGGGGGAAATTTCTCTCAGGTCTAAGTACCAGAAATAATTATGCTTCTTCTGAACAACTGCTCCAGATTTAGCTCGTGGACAATGTGAATCGTGTAAGTGCTTGTTTTCCACTTAGGATGGTGGCCAGAAAGCTTCTGAGCCATGCGGTGGCTCCCTCCTGGCAAGGGGGCAGCACCTCACGAAACATACCTTCTGCATCCCAGGCCTCCTCCCGTTAATCTCAGCTGTTTTCTACCCTGCTTTCTCCTTTCCTTGATAGCCTCACATATTAATTCTCATTATCTTATTACACATCAGACACTTTAAAACATCAATTTAAGAATAGGCTATCTGGGGCTTCCCTAGTGGCGTGGTGGTTGAGAGTCCGCCTGCCGATGCAGGGGACACGGGTTCGTGCCCTGGTCTGGGAAGATCCCACGTGCCGCGGAGCGGCTGGGCCCGTGAGCCATGGCCACTGAGCCTGCGGGTCCGGAGCCTGTGCTCCACAACGGGAGAGGCCACGACAGTGAGAGGCCCGTGTACTGGAAAAAAAAAAAAATAATAATAGGTTAACTATAAATAAAATATTCGAGTACAGATCTTCCATTATCCTTATTCTCACTTCAGCATTCTTTTCATTACGGTGTTTGCTGACAACAGAAAGGAGTTTAAATACTTACGTCCTCCCCAAAGTGGGTGCACCTTGAATGCCTAAAAGCAATTTGTTCAGACATTTCAAAATGTTCCCTGTCACTTGCTCACCTAATTAACGTGGTTCACAGATAGTGGGCCAGCATCCTTTTAACTCTCAGATTTTGATTTATTTCAGAAAATATAAGATCAATTTTCCAAGTAATTCAATTGGCTTTTTGGGTTAATGCCCTTCATGGCTTCAAATGTATTCTTGTGCCTATTTCTATTACTCAAGGCTTTGATCTTCAAAACTAAAGTCTGCATTTCTCTTAGGGCTCTTTTGGGTTGCATAGCTCAACTGAATCAATGAGGAATGAACCCGTATCTGCAGACACCCTAAGTTTTTCAAGCGACTGAACTAAGGGAAATCAGAATAGACAAAGGAATTAGGAAAGACACGTTGCAAATACCATACCCTACCAGTTGATATTTATTAAAAGAGGCTAGTAGATTTTCAAATGTATACCCATCTGGAAAGTGTGTTGGTTTTGAAATTATTCATAGAAAGTATGCTTGTGTTTTCCAGTGTTATCAATCACCTGAAAATTTCTGATGAGCACTTTTAAGACATTTTAACCAGTCTTTGCCTGAAGTTTGTAATCGTTTGCTTAAAGAAAGCCCGTACATTGTAAGTGGAAGTTCCCCTGGCATGGTGATGTAACATCGGGCACTGATATAAAAGGCAGTGGTATAGCAGGAACAGAGCTTTCTATATACTGTGCACAGACAGGGTCCCTGGGGGCCAAGGGAAACCATGTTGGAATTTGCTGCAGTTACATCTGCTCTTGCCCAGCATGGTCAGCCCACTTATGATAAGATGGGGAATCCCTGAGTAATTAAATCAGGACTCTAGTCTCCCCACTAAAGAGCATTTCCTTGGCATTAATAGTGGTGTTGCCCCTGAAGGATGTATTACCTGAGCTTCCCCTTGACAACCATGCAGGTTCCTCCAAGACCATTTGCAGGATAATGTGAGTGAGTAAACATGAAGAAGCCTGGCTTGCACAGTACTTAGTAATATAAATGTAACAATTCCTGTGGCTATTTTTGACTGTTGCCGAATTACAATGGGAATAAAGCAGCATGGAGAAAGCTATGGCTTAAGTGTGCTTAGTTTTGGGGTGAAGGTAGAGATAAGGGCTGCTGCGGTTTAAAAATAAATGATTCTGTTGCCATGGTTTCCTTCTTTACAAATTCTTTTCAACATGAATTTCTGTTGTTGTGTTTAATTTTAGATTCATGCAGATTTTCGACAAACAAGAATTCCTATACATCTGAGAAATGGTTTTTCAAAAGCTGCAGGAAGAGATGTTTGGCAGTCTGGCTTAAACATTTCTGAATAAGCTGCAGGATTCTGGCTTTAGACAACTACCAAAGGAAAGCAAATAAAGAGAATGAGAACTTAGAGAACGCATAAGACTACGTTTAACCTTATGATTAAAAATGAATTCACATTACTGCAAGCTTTAAGGGGAAAATGTTGTCTTGAAGATGGCCTCTCAATAGGGGGAAACACAGGGAGACAGATGTCCCTCCTAGGAAATAGCTCTCTTGACAACCAACCCATAAATGTTAATTTACCTAAATATGCATTAATTAATATCAAAGGCTCTAATTGTGTTTTCAAAATCTGTCATATTACCGCAAATATAATTCAATTCTTGAATAGGGTTTCAGAATTACTTAAAATTTATACCTGCTCAAAAATAGCTATGCTTCGGGCTTCCCTGATGGCGCAGTGGTTGAGAGTCCGCCTGCCAATGCAGGGGACACGGGTTTGTGCCCTGGTCCGGGATGATCCCACATCCCGCGGAGCGGCTGGGCCCGTGAGTCATGGCCGCTGCGCCTGCGCGTCCGGAGCCTGCGCGTCCGGAGCCTATGCTCCGCAACGGGAGAGGCCACAGCAGTGAGAGGCCCGCGTACTGCAAAAAAAAAAAAAAGCTCTGCTTCATTTTTTTCAATTTAATAATAGATATTCCAAACTTGGAAAAACATAAACAAAAAGGAAGAGCTGACTTTACCAAAGAAATTCTTTTTCCTCATGCTTTTATTACAGGATTGTTTAAATAGTAAAATCCTCTACCACAATTAAAATATGATTTGATTTTTAGGAGTACCTTTGTTTCTTTTTTCTTTTTTTTTTTTTTGCGATACGTGGGCCCCTCACTGCTGTGGCCTCTCCCGTTGCGGAGCACAGGCTCCGGACGCGCAGGCTCAGCGGCCATAGCTCACGGGACCAGCCGCTCCGCGGCATGTGGGATCTTCCCGGACCGGGGCACGAACCCATGTCCCCTCCATTGGCAGGCGGACTCTCAACCACTGCGCCACCAGGGAAGCCCCAGGACTTGATTTTTAAAAAGAAGGAAAGGATAAAATTACTTGGGCAGAAATGCATTATTATACAGTTGTTAGGTAAACAGTAGACACTGAAATGTTGGTAAATGCTAGTTTCAAAAGTATATTTAATAGTTAAAAGGTTCACAGTATTTTAAATGTTGCTTTTGCTGTTCAATTTCTTTTTCTAAGGATTTTGAGGTTAATCTCAATAATCCAGCAAAATGAGAAATCCAGAAGTTAGAATACATTAAGATAGTAAGGGATGAAATTCATTGTAACTGAAAGGAAATGAGTGAACAATATTTGTCTTTATAAACTTATTTTCTAATTCTGTTACTCTGATTTATTACAGTAATTAATCAACTATTTTGTTAATTGTATATTTAGTGTTTAGTCATTAAATTCTATTTTTGCTTTTTCTTTAAAAAAAACTCAGAGAATAAAAAGTAATTCTTACAGTATTTTAGTCCAATTAAAGTTGAAACAGAAGTTTGTGGTATTTGTTTTTTTCTGAAGTATAGTTGATTTACAATATTATACCAGTTTCAGGTGTACCCCACAGTGATTCAGTATTTCTGCAGATTATACTCCATTATAAGTTATTATAAGACAATGGTTATAATTTCCTGTGCTATACAGTATATCCTTGTTGCTTATTATTTTTTACATAGTAGTTCGTATCAATCTCATACCCCTAATTTGTCCCTTCCCCCTTTCCCTCTCCCCTTTGGTAACTGTAAGTTTGTTTTCTAAATCTGTGAGTCTGTTTCTGTTTTGCATATACATTCATTTCTATTATTTTTTAGATTCCACATATAAATGATATCATACAGCATTTGTCTTTGTCTTATTTCATTAAGCATAATATTTTCTAGGTCCATCCACATTGCTTAAATGGCAGAATTTCATTCTTCTTATGGCTGAGTAATATTCCCTTGTGTATATATATACACAACACATCTTTATCTATTCATCTGTTGATGGGCACTTAAGTTGCTTCCATGTCTTGGCTATTGTAAATAATGCTGCTATGATCATCGGGGTGCATATATCTTTTCAAATTAGTGTTTGTGGTATTCCTCTTGATGTACCCTATATTTAAATTTACACATATGAATTTTAGAGCATTTTAGAAGGGGTGTGTGTGTATTTGGGAGAGAGGCAGGAGATTTGATGATTAAGATATTTCAACTAATAGCATAGACACAGCCCAAGTTGATGGAATGATCGTATCAGTCTCCACTTCTCTCTGTAGGTGAGAGGGTAGTGCCTCATGTTTTATGATATTTCTATAGTGTAACAATCAGACAAAAAGTATTGTGAAAATTCGGACATTTTGAAATTTCCATGCATAGTTCAGAGCTGCTCCTCAGAGCAGACTTTGTCAAGGATCTACTTTTTCTAAGGGGGTTGGGATAGCCAAGGACCTACTTGTTTGATTTTCTCTGAGCTTTGCTTATGGCTGACTTGGAAGAACAGCTGGCCAGGCTTTTCTTTTCTTTTTTTAACATCTTTATTGGAGTATAATTGCTTTACAATGGTGTGTTAGTTTCTGCTTTATAACAAAGTGAATCAGTTACACATATACATATGTTCCCATATCTCTTCCCTCTTGCGTCTCCCTCCCGCCCTCCCTATCCCACCCCTCTAGGCGGTCACAAAGCACCGAGCTGATCTCCCTGTGCTATGCGGCTGCTTCGCACTAGCTATCTACCTTACGTTTGGTAGTGTATATATGTCCATGCCTCTCTCCCGCTTTGTCCCAGCTTACCCTTCCCCCTCCCCATGTCCTCAAGTCCATGCTCTAGTAGGTCTGTGTCTTTATTCCCGTCTTACCCCCAGGGTCTTCACAGGCTTTTCTTGATGGCAGTTTGCCTCTGCCCTGAAGCTAAAAGGGCTTTTGGACTATTGCACAACCCCAGAGTTTCTATAGCTAGTAGGTCATGTGGCTTTGCCAGAACACTGAAGGTAAATAACTCGAGCTATTGCAGACTAGTGTAGACTGGTCTTCCCACCAAGAGCAACTTGACAAGCTTGACAAAATACTTTTTAAGAATTTGCGTGAAGGTTCTGGAGAGCAATCGGGGCAGCCAGTCTTAAGGGGCCAAGATCCCAAGTGGAAGAGACACTCATTGAGATTAGCCTCCATTTTATGTCAGTTTTCCCTTGAGCTCTCTGCCCTTCCCAAACATCACAGATATAAAGGCTGACAAATTGAGGAGAATGTGGGTGTGAAGGGGCAGAAAAGATAAGCAGAGTTTTCTACAGTCTCACAGGGCTGCGGGGAGAAAAATTGGAGTCCAGGAACTGAGGGGCCAAGATCGTGGAGAGAAAGTAAACACAGAGAAGAGAACCAAAAAATCTGAGATCAGATGTATAGAGAAACTAGGTGACAGAGGCAGGTATAAGATAGATAATGGAATTATGGGGTACAGACTTTACAATAGGTCAAGAAAGTATTTGAAAAAATGAAGAATATCATTAGTCCTATAGACTGAATGTTTACACCCTCCCAAAGTGCATATGTTGAAAGCTAATCCCCAGTATGATGATATAAGGAGATAGGACCTTTGGGAAGGGATTAGGTCATGAGGGTGGAGCCTGCATGAATGGGATTCATGCCCTTATAAAAAAGATGTCGGGGAGCTCCCTTGACCATTCCACTATGTGAGGACACAGTGAGAAGATGGTCATCTATGAACTAGGAAGTGTGAACTTACCAGATACCAAATATGCCAGCACCTTGACCTCGGACTTCCCAGCCTCACGAACTGTAAGAAATAAATCACTGTTGTTTACAAGCAACCCAGTGTATAGTATTTTGTTATAGCAGCCTGAATAGACTAAGACTATAAGAAAATTGAAATCTATTCAAAGGAGGAATCAAATGAGCTCTCTAGAACTAAAAATTAGATAAAGTGAAATTAAGGATGCAATAGATAGGCATAATAATAGGTTAGACACAACTGAAGGAAGGAAAATGACCTGGAAAATGGATCCAAGGAAAAGATATCCAGATTGAAGTATAGAGAGAACAAAGCTAGAAAAGAGAGAAAAGAGACTAGGAGAATATTGGACAAGATGTCAAAATCTAGTATATGTGTGATTAGAGTCCCAAAGGGGAAAACAGGAGCAAAAGAGAGAGAATTAATATTTGAAGATATAATAGCCAAGAATTCTTTAAAATAAATTAAAAATATCAAGCCTCAGATTCAAAAGGCAATATGAACCTCAAGTATGATAAATACGAAGAAAAACACACCTAGGCAAACCACCAAAATGTGACCAAAAAAAAAAAAAAGAAAAAAAGAAAAGAGATAACCTTCAAAACATCTAGAGAAAAATTACAAGTTTTTATTTTCAAGGAGAAAAATGACCCTTATAATAACTCAATAGAAATAAATGAAGCCAGAAAACAATGCAATTACATCTTTTAAGTAAAAAGAAAAAAAACTTACCAGCTTAGAAATGTATAATCAGTAAAAATATTCTTCTAAAATGAAGACAAATAAAGACATTTTTAGACAGACTAAAATTATAACATTGTTGCCCACAGATTTTCATAAGAGAAGTATTACAAGTACTTTTTCAAGCAAAAGGAAAATTATAATAGAAGCACAGAAATGCAGGAAAGAATAAAAAACTATGAAATCTTAAATATGTATGTCTAAATAAATAAATATAAACTGAAAATAATTATAATTTCACACTATGTGATAAAAAGTATAGAATTAAAATGCATGACAACAATAATTCAAAAGGCAAGGCGTGGCAATAAATGCTATTAAAGTGTTCTAAGATCCTCATATAATCTAAGAAGTAATAAAGATTCCATTTATATTAGACTCTTATAGGTCAAGGATGTTATGATTTCTAATATAATTAGTTAATGTGTAACTAAAAAGCTAAAGGAAGGAAAATGTAATTATAAAAATATTTTATGAAAGCTAAAGGAAAAAAAAAAAAACCCCACAAAAAAGAGACTTAGAACAAGCAGAACAAATGGAAAACAGAGTGAGATAATAGAGTTAATGTCAAATGTATCAATGATTACATCACATATAAATGGTCTAGAAAAAGTGTAAAGCAAGTTAATGGCTTTGCAAAACTTTCTGACAACTTCTGACAAAATTAGATATACATCTATCCTATGACCCAGAAATATCAACCCTTTGTATTTCTCCCAAGAGAGGAGGAAATGTATACACATACAAATGCTTATAAGAACTTTATACATAATATGCAAAAAATGGAAACAAGTCAATTCTATGTTGACAGAAAAACAGTCATACAATGTTATATTACTCAGCAATAGAAAAGAATATGTTGCTGATACATGCTAAGCACGTCTCAGGTGTTCCACGTGGAGCAAAGGCAACCATATCCCAAAGCTTACATGCTGTATCATTCATTTATATGAACTACATATTTAATTTCATTTATGGTATTAGAGCTGAGAACAATGATTGTCTATGAGAGTGGAATGGAGATTGCCCGTAATGTGGCCAACAGAACTTTCTGGGACTACGAGAAAGTGGGTGTATACATTTGTAAGAACTCATCATGTTATACATTTAAGATACATCTCACTGTATGTAAATTTCACTTCAATAAAAAATTGAAAGCAAACAACAAAAACCCATGCATAAAAATAAGTGGACTAAATACTCTAAATGTTTTTAAAAACTACCAGACTGGGTTTTTTGAAATCCAAATTAAATGCTGCTTAAAAGACACATTAACAAAGACACATGAAAAGACAAAGAAAGGCTGCAAGCAAAAGCATGAGAAAAAGATATTTCATGCAAACACAAATTCAAATAAAACTAGCATATATAAATTAATATCAGACAAAGCAGAGGAAAGAAAGTAAGGAAAGAAGCATTGCTAGACATAAAAAGAGATATTCTTTCACATTCCTCCACAAAAAAGATAAAACAACTCTAAATTTGTATGCACCTAATAACATATACCTGCAAAATATATAGTGCAAAAATTTCCAGAATATAAAGAGAGGTAGAAAGGTCATAGTGAGAGATTTTAAATACCTATCTCAATAATGGAAAGAGAAATCAGACAAAAAAATCATTAAGGTTCTAAAGATTTGAACAATTATTCTAACACTCTTGACCTAATTGACTTAATATATGACAAAGCACCAAGAACTGCAGAATGTACATTATTTTTCAAATAAACATTGAGTAGTTATCAAAACTGTATGCAGTTCTAGAAAGCAAGCTGTGACAAATATCAAAGGAATTTAATCAGACAGAGTATTTCTCCAGTATAATGGAATCTGTAACAGTCAAATCACTGTAAAACCACCTTATGTTCGGAAATTGAGTAATTCATAAAGAAAGAAAAAGAAAGGAAGAAAGAAAGAAGGAAAGAGAGAAAGAGAAAGAAAGAAAGAAAGAAAAAGAAAGGAAGAAAGAAAGAAGGAAAGAGAGAAAGAAAGAGAAAGAAAGAAAGAAAGAAAGAGAGGGAGAAGGAAAGGAGGGAGGGAGGGAGGGAGGAAGTGGAATTTTTAGATACCAATCATAAAAGTCCAAATTGGTACCATCGGTTTTGAAAACAGGTAGTATCACATGAAACTGAAAAAAAACTGCATGTCCATTGAAGCAGCAATTCCACTCCTAAGAATGTACTCAAGAGAAATGCATACATAAAAAACACGTGTACAGAAATGTTTACGGCAACACTATTTGAAATAGTCCCAAATTGGTTGACATTCCCTTCAAAAGATCATCAAACCATTACAGTAGATAATGGCGCCATATTCGTAATATTCATTCACTATATCATCATGTGAAAATGAATGAACTGTAGATATATGCAACTTGGATAAGTATCAGTTTTGAGTAAATAACACAGAAGTATGCATATTTTGTGACCCTGTGTATGTAAAGTTCATCTATATAAATTATGTTAATGGCTATCAGGATAGTAGTTACCTTTGGGGAAGAAAAGAATTGTTAAAGACTGTAAGAGGGCAAAAAGGGGGCTTTGGGATGCTAACAATGTTCTATTTTCTGACACGGAAACTGGGCTGCGCCTAACTGGCGTGTTCATTCTGTGGAAATTCATGGAGCTTTACATAAAGCTATATGTATATATTATTTATACTAAAAAGTTAAAATGAAAATGTGGGGAATTTCTTTTGAATATCTTCAGTAATGGCAAATGTTCACTTCTTTGAGGGTGTGAACGTTTTGAAAAAAATCAAAGGTAATTTTGAAGCTGTTGAGTAAAGTGGGCGATTAAACCAAAGAAAGGTGTTCTGACCAGAAAGGAAGTGCAGCTGTAACATAATGAGATTCTTTATTGAAGCACAGAAAGTGGTCACAAAAATATCATTTCAAAAGGGCACTTCCAAGAATTTTAATGGTTAGAAAAAACTGATAGGAATAAGTGTACTGTTTGTATGAAATCATGCTATTTGATCATGAAGGCATGTATTTAACTGTGCTTCCGTATATAGCTTCTCATTTGGGCCACTCCAAAAATCTGGTGAAGTAAGGCTTATAATCACTTTAGGAAGGCAGGGGTTAATATCCCATTCCTTTAAATTTTGGAGGGGAAGAGATAGATGAGGGGGAATTTCAGGAAGGTGGTCAAAAGGAAAAAACCTGTGTTATAAGATATAAGATAAATAAGTACTAGGGATGTAATATGCAGCATAAGGACTATAGTTTACACTGCTGAATGTTGTATAGGAAAGTTGTTAAAAGAGTAGATCCTGAGTGCTCATCACAAGGAGAAAATTTGTTTTTTTTTCTTTTTTGCATCTATATGAGATGATGGATGTTAATTAAACCTATTGTAGTAATCATTTTACAATATATGCAAATCGAACCATCATGCTATACACCTTAAACTTATACAGTGATGTATGTCAGCTATTTCTCAATAAAACTGGGGAAAAAATATTAGAATTACAGAGAAAGAGAGACAGACATGCAGACAGAGAGACAGAGAGAGAGAGACAGAGACAGGTAGGCTACCCAGGCAGTGAGTTACCCAAGATTACACACAGTGGGAAAGTGCTAGAGGCTGAATTTGTCCAGCATCTTCTGATCCCTGCCCATTTTCTAGCGCCACGCATTCTGGAGGGTAATAAGGATATCTGTATTTCTTTTTATATTTGAGCTCTTTCCTCATCTACACTACTCTTTTGAGCCATATAGCACGTTAAGCTTCTGATCATGTATTAAACTAACACACCATTCACAGTATTTGTAAGGCAGCAATTTTGATGTTGTAAGATCTAGCAGTTTTATATCTAGGTTTATGCCATCCATGAATGATAAGCTCAGTAAGAAGAATTTTTAAATCAATATTTTTCTTGTACCATTGCCACCAATACCTTTTAAAATCAAGCTTTTCTTTTGGGGTGAATTTATATGATTCCATTATTTTCTCGTGCAGAATTGGGCAGCTGTCTAAATTCAAGTACAGAGTTCCTCTTTCAAGTTTGTTAACACATTCACTAGTGTTTGGATGATATCTCAACCTACTTCTTCTTTTTTTTTTTTTTACTTTTCTCTCATGCAGTATTTCTTACTTTTTTTTTTTTTAAACATCTTTATTGGGGTATAATTGCTTTACAATGGTGTGTTAGTGTCTGCTTATAACAAAGTGAATCCATTATACATATACATATGTTCCCGTATCTCTTCCCTCTTGCATCTCCCTCCCTCCCACCCTCCCTATCCCACCCCTCCAGGTCAAGCTACTTCTGATGAATTACTCTGTCCTCAGAGAATTAACTTGGAGCATAGAGAGAGAACTTACTTCCCCATATAATGCATTTTACACAGTAGATGACCAACAAATATTTGCAGGATGCATTAATGAATGGATGGATGATTAATGATACGTAGCACTTTAATTAGAAGAGAGGCTCAGATCATCCCACTATTTCAGGACCATACCTTGGACGTGCTGTATGTTCTCTGCCCTTTCTAACAACTTACGCAGTTGTGCTAGGCAATGCTGGAAATGCTTGTGATACCACACGTTCACATATAGGTGGGTGATTCTCACTTTACTGTTAATTTGAGTTTTGTGGCTTTTTGATGTTTTCATTTTATTTTTCACTGTGTAGAATCCACATGACCTATGGAAGACAATAGCTAAGAGGTATAACTGGAGCCAAATTAAGCCTTGGCTGATGTATTTCAGAAGATGATGTTATCTAGGATTTCTTGTGAGAGGTGGGGAAGACAATGATTTTTCTTTGTTCACCTTTCTTGACCTATGTTTACAGCTGTGAGTTTTAACAAATTGGTGGCCTATATACATACATGCAGAGATCACATGGTGAAACAACTTTTACAAAATCAGTGACTTCTTATATTTCCAGCATTTCATTTTTCTCCAATTTCCGTGTATCAGTTCAAACAGGAAAGAGACGGCTAACTCAAAGGATTAAGAGAATATTGACAGAGCTATGGGAAAGGTTAAAATGGGGCTGTCATACAAAATAAAACATGCACTGAACATACAACTCAGCAATTGTACTTTTGGGCATTTATCTCAGAGAAATAAAAACTTATGTTCATAGAAGCTGTACTCCTAGAGCGCGAAGAAAGGCAGAGAAAGGCCTGGGGGCCAGAGAGCAGGGGGCAAATAGAGAAAACTGCATGTCTCTGTTATAAGCAAATATTTTCTTCTAGTATTTCCCAGAGCGAGGTTT
Organism: Aethalodelphis obliquidens; assembly: GCF_003676395.1. Classification (NCBI taxonomy): domain Eukaryota; kingdom Metazoa; phylum Chordata; class Mammalia; order Artiodactyla; family Delphinidae; genus Aethalodelphis; species Aethalodelphis obliquidens. Next base: position 18,163,288 of record NW_020837959.1, on the reverse strand, counting down.
TTCTTTTAAAAGTAGTATTTATTTTTCTGAAATTTCGTTACATGTTTTTCAGTTGTCTATGTACGCTTCTGCCTAGTCGGCCCTATGATCAGTATCATTCTACAGGTTGTGAACCTGTGTTTATAATTTTTGTACAGTAAACAAACACCTTGTAAACTGGATACATTTCATTTCTTAAATTTTAATCAAGGGTATTTATTAAGCTCTCAGAATAAGTAAGTCTTGCCGGAGAAACAATTAAAGGTGGGAAAAGCGGGGAGAGGGTTTCCCTGACCTCTAAGTTATTCATAACCCTATGCAGAAGATGGAAATATTTACCAAAACCCACCAGTACATGGAACAAACTGAAAGGGAGGGGAGGCTGTGTCTTTAATCAGGTGTAAAATTCTAAATTGAAATATTGACGTCCTTACGCGTAGAGCTTTAAATTTCCGCGGCAGTCGTGCGAGTGTTTGTGGTGGGGGGTGAAGTGAGAGCTGTGATACTTCTGCATTTCATCCCAGGAACGTAGTTAGCGGAGACTTGAGATGCCTTTGCATTTCTGAGGCAGATTAGGCTTCCTTCCACTCTTCATAATTTTCCTGCAGAAACTCGAGATGGTTTTTTCCGCAGTCACCTTGTCCCTCTTCCCGTCTCATGTTGCAACTATCTGGACTTCATCAATCTTTCCGCCTTAATCCCTGACCAAATCTTCTCTTTTCCTGCCACATCACAACATTTGAAGAGAAACAAACTTATGATTTGATCTTAGTTTTTAACAAGATAGAAAAAATTATGCATATCATCTATTAATTTTGAAATGTAGGCCACGTAGGACATTACTGTGACATGAAGGCATGTTTTTTATTGAAATTCCAGTTTTTTGAATAGAAGGAAAGATTTGACTGGGATTTCCTGAATGAAATAAATAACCTCTAACCAACTTTGCAGTATTTTCATCTGAGGAAATGTAAAAGGATCCGCATCTCCTCTAAAGTATTTATTTAGATTTTTTTTTCTTTAAAGCTGTGTTTTCTTGCATTTGATTGTCACCAGCAAATATAAGAAGTGATGAGTTTTCCTAACGGCTGGAACGAAACAAGATCTCTCATTAAGTAGCAAAGAATCCAACCGCCTTTGTTCTTTGTGTTCACTTTCCTTACACAATGACTTCTAATTTGCCCAACTGTTACCTTCAAAGTAAAAGGAAGAATCTGATTTATAATCAACACAATTTGCTCAGTTTTACAAAAATTGTTTGGTTTAAATAATTTGTACAGAATGAAGATGTCAAAAACACTTCAGATTTTACTTATCTTCTAAAACAGATTTGCTTTGAAATCCAATCTAACTAGTATATACATTTTGAGTCTATTAGTCTTTAATAAAAGATAGTGGATATTTTTATCAGACTGCCTCTGCAGAATAATACCACTACTCTGCATTTAAAAAAAAGCATCTTTATCTTGAAAAAGTTGGAATATCTTTCATCTCATTGTATCCTAATTCAGGGGCAGTAGAATCCATCTTGCAGATGAAGGATTGAGACAGAGACAAATGATTTGTTGTCCAAAGTGACATCTGCATAAGGGCTGGCCCTGCGTGAACTTAAGACCCTCACATCCAGCGCCACTTGCTCTGCTCGCAGTAGCCAACACTGCAGGAGCAACAGTGACTGATTAAAAGCTCCTACCTCCCTCTGCAATTCCAGCAGCAGTGGTCACTACCCTTCTGAAGATGGCTGCTGCAGGCACACTTTAAAAGTAGAAACTCAGGAAGTAAGAGAAAGCGTTTGGGTTTGTCTTCTGGGGCAGGAGAACTCCTCTTAGCAGGATGCTAACCTGGTCACTCCTGGAAGTCACACTTTTCATCCCCAAAATGACAGCTTTCTAAAGGAAATAAATAACCCCTCCCATCCTGCATATTGCCAGGGAACTCCGTGGAAAAAGACGCGCGACCCAGGGCAGTGTGCTGCAGAGGCTGCATGCGCTGGGGATGGGGGTGTGAAGGAGAGAAGGGCCAGGAAAGACAGAAAGGCAGATGGTAGGTGATGAGCAGCCAGGGCTGGATAAGAAAAGACAGCAGTTGAAAGAAAATGGGGAACTTACCGAGATTGGCTACAAAGGCTAGAAAAGCCTCAAAGTGCTGCCCCTTGAAGATGGATTCACTGTATCAGAAGCCTATAAACCCTGTAAAACCAAAAGAAAGAACGGTCAGGAAGGGTAGGGCTGAGGCAAGACCTGTGGTTCTAACTCACAAGTGACGAAGAATAGGAAGATTTAAGTCCACTACTCAACAGCATTTCTATAAACACTTCAACCAAACTGTTTAATCAATTCTTCCGTCAATGTCCATGGTACTCAGTTGTTCCCTTTTTGTGACAAATCCCAGAGAAGTAACCTCAATCTGTTACCCTTTGCGAAACTGCTGATTCTGGGTGGCCTCAGAAACAAAGCTGCAGCACACGCATTTTGAGGAAGGAAAGTAAAAATGTAACCTCAGGTCCAGTGTTTTGGGAACTGAACGACTTTGGTTGCCAGCTCCAGGCTCCTTTATCTCTTCCGTCTCAAATTAGGAAGAAAAACCTGTTCTCCCTGACTGCATTCCTTTTCAAAAATTTTCCTTTCTCATACCCAGATGGTGCCCTTTGAACTTAAAAGCTAAAGAACTTTGTTCCCCACTGTAAATCGTCCCCAAGGCCACGTTGCTTTTCCATTTAGCTGCCAAGCTGGGGAGAATTGGCAGTTATACTGGACAATTAGGACTTTGAAATATTATCCCAGCACATATGTAACAGGTTAGCACAGCGCCTGGACACGAAAGGGAGTGCCTTCCTTCCCTCTGGGCACTAACCTAGGCGGGTCTAGTTGCATTTCTACCACCGAGATAGGGGAAAGCTGGTGTCCTAAGAGGGGATAGATACAGAAGAAAAGAAAAATATGAAAGAATGTTGCTGGACTCTTATTTTAAAATTCAGTTTTAGATTGATAAGTCATTGAGCAAAGCCTGAAAAAAAAAATCAAAAGGAGAAAAAGACAACAGGAAATGAAAATATTAATGCTGAAACCCCTAAAAGCAATCACCTTTATCTCCAGCTGTAAAACAGTCCACACTCTAAAACTCAAGTCCAAAGTATTACAGACACTGACCAAAGACCTATCACTGAACTGTCTCTATTAATAATTAGGGATGACTTTAAGTTTTTCCCTAGCACTTTATTTAGTACAATCCAATCTAGGTGTATCTCCTAGAAAAAATAAGCAATAGCAGGGCTGTTATTTATATAATCTGTGAAAATAAGCATTAACCCACTCTTCTAGTCCCTGAATAAAACCAGACATATGGTGGGTATTAAAAAGCAAATGTAGTCTATCGCAACTTTGTAAATTTTTGTTTCTTTCTTCATGGAACCTCTCACTTAAAGGGAATTTTCCTGCTTCAGTCTTCCTTTAAGAGATGAATTCTCTAAAACACTACCCGCCGCTTTCAAAATCCTTAAATCCAGAGAAAAGTGGCTCTTAAAAGTATTCAGATTAACCTGGAAATAATACGGCAGTTTAGCCAGCTAAGAAGTATGTGGGCCTTTCTAGCTATTCCTCATGATTTCCTGACCAGAAGAGAAAATAACTTCTAGCTTCACCTTGCGCTAATAAGTCAAGAGAAATTTGAGCCAATGTTTAAATAGGACGTACATAATCCAGACTGTTATACCGAAAAGAAAATTGTATTGGATTTGGTTGAGTTTTCAGAGTTTGATGGAAAGACTAGATCAGGGATCAGAAGATGTGGGTATTAGTCTTAGATCTGCAAACTTGAGCAGTACCTCTCTGATTCTCACTTTCCTCATCTACAAAATAGGATAAGAGAATCCATTGGGCCAATCTTTATTTTATGTGAGAATTTCATAACTATAATCAGATATACATTATCATTCACAGTTAGAGGGTATTCATTCAACAGACTCATTTTGAGAGTTCCACCTTCCGAAAGGATTTTATTCCATTTAAATGTTTATTATCATTGGGCGTAGCCAAAACCTCTGGTGTTTCTGGAAATAATAAGAAGGGTTAAATCTCAGGTATCACAAAGCTTGCTTTATTCCTCTGACCTCTAAACCCTTAATTCTGGAAGTCCTGCCTATCCTCTCCATGCAGACGGCTTGATCTCACTTGGGGTAGGGAAAGAGATGCTTCTAAATTTAGTCTAAGTGGATTTAACATATGGCATCATACCTTCCCGGGTCAAGAGGTCCCTGTGTTTCTGGAAAACTGGAAGACAGATTTTGCTGGGTGGTAGAAATTGGAGAAGGAAGACCATTCGATTATTTGGAGAAAAACAGTGACTTGAGGATGTGGGGTTGCTTTAAACTAAATTTCTAAAAGAAAGCTATGCCCTAATGCTAAAAAGCCTTCTTGATTTAGGCCTTTGAGATATTTCCCTGATGGCATTTAAGACATATTAAATTATTTGGCATTTGGTCCATGTGTGAAATGGACTCAGCTCTAAGTGAGTTACTCAGCCTTGGACTTGGTAAATTATCTTTATTGGATTTGAGGATAAAAATAAATAGAAGCACAAGGAGGGTTAGAATTGAGGTTTTCTTTTCCAAAGCCAAAGGCTCAGAGTCAATAAAAAGTCAAAAGATAAAGGCGTAAGAAAAAACAACAGCAACAGTGAAATTAAGACTTTTAAATTGGAAACAAGTTTTTTTTTGGAAACAATTTTTAATAAAACTGTGATTCAAACCTTGTAAGTTTCTTATTAAAAAAGACCTGGCTTTAATTTCAGGTGAGTATGGGTGGCTTCAGATCAGCAATGACAGTAATGTGTATTTCGGTGAACTTCAAATACTCGTGAGGGAAAAACAGATATGATCTGCCATATTTCCTTATGGCTTAAGTAAGGCATCAGGATTCATGCTCTTATGTCTGTCTGGGATATCCACGATTACTAACATTCTTATAAATGTTTTTTCCCTCGTTGCACCAAAGGCATAAAAGGACTCCAAGAAAAGAGCAGCTTTCGAGACACAGCTGAAATGGTGTAAAATCCAAAATGAAGGTGTATATTTGGTTCTGTGCAATAAAACGATGGCAGTAAGTGCCACTGTAAACTATGTGAACACTGCCATCTAATGCATTGCTAAAAATCGGCAAGTGCTTTGGAAAGTTTTGCTGGGAAGCAAGAGAAACAGAAAATAACCTAAGTAAGATCACTACCGTCAGGATTTTACTTTACATTAAATGGAATACAGTATTCACATAAATCATGGCTCTTGTTTCTTACTTTTCAGCACACCAGCAGTACTTGTTTTCTGAATACCTCTATCTTTTCTCATCTTCCAAGAATAGATTTTTTTTTTAATCTTACCAGTGCTGTGTAGCAAATAGTATTTAAATTAAGACCTTTTCTATCTGAGGGCTGCTTTGTAGCTTGGAGAACACAGGTCATCAAAACATATCCATTGAAAAAATCCAAAGACCTAGAAAAGATCCACCAGTGTGTCTTTATTCAATGTGGGATGTGATTAAAATGTCAGATGTTGTGTTAGAAGCTATCAATCCTGTATCCACCATGGCCATTTTCATTGCTTCAAGACTATTTAGAAAAAAATTTTTTGAAAACCTGTTCACCATGGTTGAGCTAAAAGAAGCATATCACACACATGTACACACACCTACACACACACACACACACACAATAAAACTATCATAACTTCCCCTAATCTTTACATAAGGAATATTTGGGGAAAAATACTTAAAAAAGATATATCAACCACTTCTAATATTAGCACTTTGCAAAAGGGCTCTACTAAAACTTCAAATGAGCCTGGCACAATCATCTATATAAACTCTATAAGCAAGTAAGTTGAAATAATCCTGTATTCTTTGGTTTCACTGCCGGGAAATAGCTGAAGGTCATCTTGCTGCAACAATTCCCACCCTGAAGAAACTGCAAATCACATTGACCAAGAAAGGATGAGTAGTGGGGCAAAGGAGAGAGGGTGCAGTAAATCTGATAAGTTTGGGGATAGTGTGCTGCTGTAAACTGCAGCTGAGGTGAGTCCTTCATGGTAGCGAAAGATATGTGAGGGGCAAGACAGTTGTTTATACAGACAATGGTAGAATGTTTAGAAAACGATTGCATTTGCGCTTCATTAATTCACTCAGTTTGCTGAGCTGAGACCAAAGAGTGATGGAGAGATCAATGAGATGATGTCTCCATGTTTTAGAACTTCCACCCCCCAAAAAAATAAAAGTAAAAAAAAAATAAAACTTCCACCCCAGTAGGAGAAAGAAGATATCTTCATAAATACATAATATATGTATATATTATATGTATATATTTTTACATAAATATATGTGACATAATACGGCTCACAAATACATAGTATATTTGAAAAGAGTTTAGTAATTAGCAGAGTAGATGCCCAATAATTATATTTTTGAATGTGTGGATAACTATTTGGATAAATGAATAAATGGATTTATGAATTAGTGTCCTAAGAGAGGCTATGGGAGTTCAGAGAAAAGACAAATGATTTCTGTTAATTTTGGTAAGCTGGGGAGTGGAGACAAGTTATAGGAGTTTAAGAAAGAATATAAAATATAGTTGGGATTCGTGCAGCACATTGAATGATTGTTAATATAAACCCAGGTAGTGACAATAGTAAGTAAGGCCATTGGAGGCAGAAAGAATAATAAAGGCTTGGAGACAGGAATTTATTCTGAATGAATGCATTTCTGTTTGCCTGATGATCTAAAGATGAGGGGGAAATTTCTACCTCCCACCATATACAAAAATTGGCTCTAAAGAGATCAATGATCTAAATATAAGACTTAAAACCCTGAGAAGCAAACATGGAGGCAAATCATGACACTAGATTTGACAATGAATTCTTAGCTATGACACCAAAGGTACAAACACCAAAATTAAAAATAAATTGGACTTCAGCAGAAATTTAAAACTTCTGTGCATCAAAGGACATTATCAAGAAAGTGAAAGGGCAACCAACAGAATGGAAGAAAATACTGGTAATTCGTTTATCTGACAAGCATCTGGTAAATAGGATACACAAGGAACTCTTGAAACCCAAAAACAAACAAAAGGATAAAAAACACAGTTAATGAAGGGCAAAGGACTTAAATCAAATAAACATCTGTCCAAAGCACATGAAGAGATGCTCAACATCGTTAACCATTAAAGAAAAGTAAATTGAAGCTGCAATGAGGTACTGCTTCACACCCATTAACATGGCTATAATTTCTTTAAAAATACAAGTGTTGTCAAGGATGTGGAGAAACTGGCACCCTTATTTGCTGGTGGAAATGTTAAATGGTTCAGCCACTGTGGAAAATAGTTTGGCAGCTCCTCAAAAAGTTAAACATAAAGTTTCCTTATGACCCAGAAATTCCATTCCTAGGTATCTATCCAAAAGATATGAAAGCAGGTACTCAAACAACTATATATACGTGCATGTTCATAGCAGCACTATTCACGCTATCTAAATACAACCCAGAGGTCCATCCATGGGTGAAGAGATGAACAAATGTGGCATATCCATACCATGGAATACTATCTGGCCATGAAAAGGAAGGAAGTACTCATACATGCTAACAGTGATGAAACTCAAAAACATTATGCTGGCCTTCGCTGGTGGCGCAGTGGTTGAGAATCTGCCTGCCAATGCAGGGGACACGGGTTCGAGCCCTGGTCTGGGAGGATCCCACATGCCGCGGAGCAACTAGCCCCGTGAGCCACAATTACTGAGCCTGCGCGTCTGGAGCCTGTGCTCTGCAACAAGAGAGGCCGCGATAGTGAGAGGTCGGCGCACCGCGATGAAGAGTGGCCCCCGCTTGCCGCAACTAGAGGAAGCCCTCGCACAGAAACGAAGAGCCAACACAGCCATAAATAAATAAATAAATAAAATTTAAAAATAAAAAAGGCAAAATTCCTTTAAAAAAAAAACAAACAAAAAAATTATGCTAAGTGCAAGAAGCTAGACACAAAAAGGTCACATATTACATAATTCCAAATATCTGAAATACCCAGAAAAGCCAAATCCATTTTCTGACCGGAAGCAGACTGATGGTTTCCAAGGGCTGGGGGGAGGGGAGAATGAGGAGCTCCTGCTCAATGGCTGTGCCGTTTCCTTTCAAAATGATGAAAATGTTTTGGGAGTAGAGAGAGAGAGATGGTGGTTGTACCACACTGTGAATGTACCAGATGCCACCGGACTGTTCACTCTCAAATACCTAATTTCATTTTGTATGAATTTCACCTAAATTTAAAAAAATTATTAAGGAAATAGGAGAGCAGGATACAGAATAAAAAGCTAAGTTGAATAATTGTTATTTGCTGCCAATCAAATGCACACACAGGGAAGAATCACCCTTTGTAAGTTCTTGGTTAGAAGAGCGACGTGATCATCTCCATGCTAGGGGACGTTTGAAGTAGCTGCAGTGTGTGGTAGAGATTGGACAAAGTGACAGGAAGCAAAACTACCTGCTCATAATTTTAAAAGTAGTTCTGCTGCAGGAAAGGAAGTGGGGCGCAAGAGGATGATCATGTCCCAGATCTCAGGTGAGTCCCTGAGACGGCTGCCAAGTATGGGCTCTTGGCTTCTTGCAGGCAAGAATTCAAGAGTGAGCCACAGTAAAGTGAAAGAAGGTTTAATCAGGGAGATACACACTCCACAGACAGAGTGTGGGCCATCTCAGAAGGTGGGAGGCCCCAAAATATGGGGTGGTTATTGTTATAGGCTGGGTAATTTCATAGGCTAATGAGTGGGGGGATTATTCCAACTACTTTGAGGAAGGGGCAGGGATTTCCAGGAGTTGGGCCACCACCCACCTTTTGATCTTTTATGGTCGGCCTGGGAACTGTCATGTCACCTGTGGGTATGTCATTTACATGCTAATGTATTATGAGTGTATAATGAGGGTCAAGGTCTACTGGAAGCCGAATCTTCCACCGTCTTGGACCTAGTTGGTTCTAACCAGTTTATGCTGTTCATTTCCATGGAGTTTAAGGACATTTTTTAAAATTGGAAAGTTGTTTCTTGGTTGTAAAGAGATTAACAAGACCTGCTGTACTAAGAAATTAAAAATAGAACTACCATACAATCCAGAAATTTTACTGCTGGGTATTTATCTGAAGAAAATAAAAACACTAATGTGAAAAGATATATGCACCCCCATGTTCACTGCAGTATTTTTTACAGTAACCAAGATATGGAAACAACCTAAGTGTCCATCTATGAATGAACAGATAAAGGGGTGGTACATACATACAAGGGAGTATTACTCAGCCATGAAAAGAATGAAATCTTGACATTTGCAACAACACAGATGGACCTTGAGGGAATTATAAGTGAAATAAGTCAGAGAAATACAAATACTGTATGCTTTCACTTACATATGGAATCTAAAGAAGAAAAGAAACAAACAAAACAAAAGCATAGGTACAGAGAACAGAATGGTGGTTGCCAGGGGTTTGAGGAATGGGCAAGACAGGTGAAAGGGATCAAGAGGTACAAATTTCCAGTTATAAAATAAATGTCATAAGGATGCTATATAGGGCATGGTGACTATAGTCAATCTTTTTTTTTTTTTTGCGGTACGCGGGCCTCTCACTGTTGTGGCCTCTCCCGTTGCGTAGCACAGGCTCCGGACGCACAGGCTCAGCGGCCATGGCTCACGGGCCCAGCCGCTCTGCGGCATGTGAGATCGTCCCAGACCGGGGCACGAACCCGTGTCCCCTGCATCGGCAGGGGGACTCTCAACCACTGCGCCACTAGGGAAGCCCTATAGTCAACCATTTTGTACAGCAGACTTGAAAGTTGCCAAGAGAGAAATCCTAAAGGTTAACTTAGTACAGTGACCGATGGTAACTAGACTTATTGTGTTGATCATTTCACAATGTATACAAATATGAAATCATTATGTTATACACCTGAAACCAATATAATGCTATATGTCAATTATACATGGATAAAAATTTTTTTTAAGAATTTGTGACTGCAGTCATATAAATCATACATTTGGCATTATAAACTTGAATATAAAGTCGCCTCTCCACCATCATCTATAAGGAAATAATTTCCATTACACAAACATTCCCACTAAGAAACTTACATTCTAAATATGCTTAATTCCATTTCTGTTAGATGTTCAAATATTCTTTTATATTTTCTGATTCTGACTAAGGCTCTTGGAGAAAAATACCTTGAACCTGCTCATCTCATTTAGATGGTGCTAAACAGGGTTAATGCCACTTGGTTGCACACTTAAGAGCTATATTTACTGAGGAGTGATAGACCTGCCACACTGCAGCATTGCAAAACACAGGGGGAAAACAGGAGAAGCTCCCGTTCTTTCTGCTTTTGTTCATCAAGCCGATCCTGTTTTTGCTATACCTGTTTTAATGTCTCCTTTTCTGCTTTCCTATTTGGTCAATTTCTTTCCCCAAAACGTTGGCTGTGTAGTAGCAATTACAACCTGAGTACTTCCAGGCCACCTTTATCCTCTTTCAGGCTTCTCCTTCCTCTGGTCAATTTGGGGAAGGAGAAACTGGTTCATGTCAATTGCTAAGTCACTTCCCCTCTGCACTATTTCATTATCCCATCTGAGGCCTCTACTCTCTCGGTTGGCAATCACCCCTACCCATTCACACCTCAGAAGGTCATTAAATCAAGGGGACATGTAGCATTCTTTATTGGAGGTTTGGAACAAAAATTCAATATTAGACATTCCACACTTAAAAGTCCCTCAACTATCTCCTGCGCTACAGAACATTTACCCTTGTGTGGTGGTGACCTCCTCCCATATTGTAAGTCCTGATCTGTCCCTCTCACTTCTCCTAGGAAGCTCCCACCATTCAATTTCTCTTCATTTTGCAGTCAATTTACCAATCTTCTACTTTGCTGTCTCCTTTCAAATCATATAGGCATTGGCTCCCAAGGTCAGACCTTTAAATATTTTCTTAAACAAAGTCTCCAGAGAGAAACTATGCCACTTCCTTAGAGGCAAGAACAGCTATGTTATTTGCAGTTTTAACCAGCCTATTTTTCCCTCCATGTTAGTTTATTTTACTCAAAAACAGCTCATGTTGTCCTTTATGTCAGGGTCATAATAACCAAAGATAGTCCCTGAATACCCTCGAGTTTTAGAAGTGCTGTTACAAGAGAAAGAATTTCTGATGATCTAACTTGAGGTCACAGAAGATACAACAGCGATGAAAAAATTAAAATACTCATTTTCTGTTTCAATACAAACCAGTTCAGAGATAAAAAAAAAAAAAAGGCAGCACTTCTCTTTTTCTATTTCCAAGTTGAAGCAGTGCAGAAACTTTCAGCTGACAATGACTACGTCATGAACTACACTAAATAAATGAAATAAGCGAACTCCTTGTAAAAGCAGAAGGCGATCATGGTTATGATTAGGGTAAGCCAAGGTGCAGAATACCCAGAGAGAGAGCTGACGGAAGTATTAAAGACGCCATATGTGGCCCACCTGGCTGGGAAAGAAATCTGGAGAAGCAGTCAAATGAATAAATCAGGAAAGTAGATCAAAAGAAAGTTGGAAAGTGAGATAAATGTAAGTGAATTAGAAGAGAAGGAAAAAACTTTTCTATAATATGACCAAGATTTTGAGGGAGCTAAAGTGTAAGATAACAATTAAGGGAAATATATGTGTATATATATATATATATATCGAGTCTGTATATTTCCTGTATATGATCTGTCTGCTTATAAGTTGTTCGAAAGTGTAGCAGTCAGCATCAGTAGGGGTCCTTCGTGGCAAGCAACAGAAATCAATTCAAATTTAAGCAGAAAAACAAAATACTGAAGGGTATCTAGTATCTCAAAGGCTTGCTTGAGGGAGGTGGAAGGCAGCACCCAAGGGAGAGGAGGTGGGCTCCGCGCTCCCACAGAACAGCCCGATTAGGGTGCTTTCTTATTAACAGTGCTCCCAGTCGGCCCTCAAGCGAAGCCTCCTCGGATGCTTCCAAGACCGCTGTGGGAAATGTCTCACTGGGCGCTTCTCCCCTGAAGATCTGAAAGTTCAAAGCCCCAGGCATGAACCTCTCCTTGCTGACTGGGCCTGTAGCACACGATCACTTCTAGGACGTGGGAGAGAGTGAACTGCCATGAGTCTCACCACGGCTCACAGACTGTAGGGGACTTCCTCAAAAACAGAAATCTCTTCCCTACCCTCCCACCAAACCAGACACATCGAATGCCCTCCATAAATACTGAACGTTTGACAGTGCTAGCAGTTTAACTTAGTTGAATTAATAAATGGAAATAGTTAGAATTCAGTTTTCCTGACTGATCTGTTCCTCACAAAAAAAGGAATGAGTAGGAATCTGGAGTCCCCAGGCTGGGGATGGGGACAGTCATGTGTGCGGTGAAGGGCCAAGGCTCCAAAGTCTAGGGTTTACATCTCAGTTATAATATTTATTGTCTTTGAACTTGGGTAATTTTGTTACAGCTTCATATGTGTGACAGTTAAAATGAAAAGGCTATTCATCTCTTCGAATTATTCTGAGGATGACATTTAAAAAAAGCATCCCACTTGCATACGGTTTGCTTAGAACAGGGGCAAGTGCTCGTAGAGCATCAGCCACTCTAACCACTCACACGGTGGGGCTCCATCGCCCTCTCACGGGACGCCCAACACACACAGCTACTCTGAACAAATTCTTGGTTTTTTGATTCCTCTTCCTCCCAGAGCTGAGTAGAACCCTGATGTAAGCCATCTGCTTCCAGTGATCTTGACGGATTTCCTGCGTTGTTCTAGTCATCTCCCTTTATTTTGACCTCAATCTCCTGAGGCTGTTACCTTGTGAATAAAAGCATTCTTCAGTTCCATGTTGGGTTAAAAAACGTAAGTATTCCAACAGCCCTTTCTAGTACTACTGTCCTGCTCATCTCTTGCTAACCACCTGGCCACCAATCTCTAGCTCCCTTGTGGCTGGATCCCACTACCATGAAGATGAGCTCGAAAGTCAATGATTTGGCTTTGAATCAAGCTCTATCATTCTTAAGCTGTGTGACCTTAGACAAGTTACTTAACCTCTCTTAACCTTAACAATGCCTCGTCTGCATTATTTGTATAATGAGGATGCTAATGAATCTGGCACATAAAAAATACCCTTGATTATTATCTCAATGAGTGTTCTTAATTATATGAGTAGGCAAAGCTTCTGGTGGGATACAGTAATAGAAAAGGCTCTACAACTGATTTTCTCATGAGGGGTTGCAGTAAGAAGTTCCTAGAAGATGTACCAGTCAGAGTATCTGTAAGAAACTAATATTAAGATCACTCCATTAGGGAACTTTATAAAATTATTGTAAAAGTGGAGGGGAGACAGCTTTTCTCCATTCACCTCAGCTCTGTGGATCACAATGGAAGATGCAACCACAGGTGCCAGGTAATAGGACTACATTCCAGTATTGGATCCCATCACAGGATCAGTCCCTCCCGGTTTCTGGGACTCGTTCTACCCAAGGGGCAGGTGCCAACCTTGTGTGCACAATGGAATCATCTGCAGAGTTTTTCAAAAGCACCAATCTCCAGGCCGCACCCCAAAGTCTAATGTTTAACTGGATGAAACGGGGGAAGAAATAAAATTTTAAATATAATTTTGTTTTAGAAAGGAAGGGGAAGAGGAAACGAGGGGGAAAGGAATCGCTGTCCTGGGAAATTACTGTTCGAGGCCATCCAGGCCATTTCTTTGCTTCCTAGAAGTTCCCTGAAATCTGTAAAGAAAAGATAAAACCCCTAGATAAGTTCCTGAACGTGCTATTGTTCATGTGCTCAAATAGCTCAAAACTTTCACCATCAAGAAACTCTTAACCAAAGTTTAATCTAAATCCCTCCTGTTAAAAGCTAAGTCCCATTATTCCAGTGTTTAGCTCAGAGGAAACAAGACCTGCTCACAGCATTCAGATTGTACACTTCTCCATCCTTGAAGTGTCACCTCACTTTACATAAGTGAGCTCTTTTTGTGCTTAATAAAATTGACTTGCCATTTCTACTGAACTGTAGTGTGAATCAGCTCTCAAGCAATGCAGGGCAGTACCTTCTTGTTTCCTAAGCCAGATTTTGCTGTGATAGCAAGCCGCCCCGGGCCCGAGGGCCATTATGGGGATGGGATGGCAGACCTTTAAATGACCTCCATGGCCTCCATGCAGACCAACTTACACTGCCCTGTGGCCACAGGCATCTGGTAGTAGCCTGACTGCATTAAGCTTCTCTGCCAATCCTGGGAAATGAAAAATGAGTCTTTGGCAATCTTCAATCTGACTCAGTGTGTATTTAAGTCAAGGTATGAAATATAATAGCCACTGTTACTGAGCATCTAGTATATGCCAAAGATGTTGTAACAATTAAAGGAGAAAATTTATGGACAGAGCACACTGCCAGGAACAGAGTAATCTCAATAAATGGTGACTGGTACTGGCATTCTTACTAATCCCAAAAGTGGCCTTAAAAGGGTGACATGATTATTCTCACTTTATAAGGGTGAAATCAAGGTTTAGAGAGGTTCCATCACTTGCCCAAGGTTATACAGTTTGTAAATGGAAGAGCAGTCATTAAATGCAGGACAACTTTTGAACAACAGAGGCTTGCCCAGGATGGAGAGGGTAGAACATTTTTGACTGTTCATGGAAGTTTCCCATGGTTGGGAAGGAGGTTGAGTAGAGATTGCAACGAATTACTTCCTTTTCTTTTGCACAGCATCACAAACCACCTAAAAATTAATCTTCCAGTAGACAACTGCTTCTTTGGTGTGTGCGTCTGTGTGTGCAAATCACACATGGCTATGCGTGTGTAGACAACGTGATTTATTGGCTTAGTGGTCATAGTAGAGAGAGACAGGTGATGGATTGCATTGTAGCAATAACACAAATCGATCACATTCAGAGATTAATCAACATCATTCACTTCAATTCTCTAAGTATTTATTAACAAGGGCATATTACGTGCTTGATATGTGCACTACATTCCTTGGAGGATATGAAAGAAAAAGATGGCAGGGTCCCAGCACTCAGAAATCTTCGTGTGGTTAAAACTCTCTGTGAAATAGGGAATCAAATGATATAAGAAATTGTTCATTAATGTGCTAAATTAAACATAAAATTAAGTACTAAAATATATAATAGATACCTTCAGGATGAATTAAGGGAAAGGAAAGAGCTAGACCATTACCAAGGAAGGCTTCAGGAAGGAAGAGAGATGGAAGATGAGCACTGAGGATTTGAAGCCAAATAGAGAAAAGGGTGTGAATGTCTTTTCCTTTCATCCCAGGCCTGTTAAGAATCAGCCTGAGCAAAGCACTTAAGCCAGGAATTCATTTAATTATTCATTCATCTGACAAGTAAACCTAATACATGCCAGACTTCTAGTAAAAAGAGAAATCAGCATGATGTGTACAGGGAACAATGAAGAAGCTACTTGGTGGAACAGACAGTTTGATAAGGGGTTGCAAAGACATAGAAATTGGGTGGAGTGAAATTCTGGACACCAAGAGAGACAGAAATAAGATGGCCCATGAGAAACTCCTCTAAACTCTTGAGGAGGAAAAAGAAAGATACAATGAAAGTGGTGTTAGAGAAAACCTCATCGAGGAGAAGGGCTCAGGTTCCTTGGTGCCAGGCTAAGACACATACATCTGCACACACTCCCTACGTTCATATGTATATACACAGAGAGAGGCTGAGAAGTCTTTTGCCTACTTGATTTGGCCATGCTAAACCTTCAAGAAAAATACTATTTGATAATGGCAATGGATACTCTTGAAGGCAAAAATGAGTCAGTAATCCTCAACTCTGGTTTTCAGCTGGAAATCAAATAGCCCTGGTCTAGCCCCTTCTGGGGAATGTTCTCTGATCCCACCATCCATAACGTAGGTTTGGTTTTCCATTACCAGTAAACAGAATATCAAGAAGTCTCCATCTGTACCCAGAAATCTATGTACTTAGTTAAAGAAGGGATTTTCCCCCCAAGAGACATAAGGCAATGGGGTGAGAAAGGAAAATCTTTTCAACGAAATTAAACAAATTCAGTTTCATGTGCTTCACAGCTACTAAAAAGGCACAGAGATCAAATCTTATTTTCCTGCTGTCAGACCTAGGGTCTAATTATTAAAAAAAAAAAAATCCATGACACCCAAGTTAATTAGTACAAAACTGCCTTAAATGGCATTGGCTTCATTAAATGACAGATAAATATTTCAGAATGACCCTCTCAGTGGGGGAAGGGTGTGAAAATTGCCAAAGAATGGCTTTAATTTTAGAATACCGGGAAGAATTTCACACAGCAGCAAACATAATTTCACTCAACCTGTATGAAAACACTATATACTTAAACAGCTATAAACCTTTGCTTGAAAAAATAATAAGTAAACACAGGACTTCTAGTGAATAAAAATGGAGTTTAAATCTATATCAAGTATTGGCTTGGCTGCTAACAGATTTGGTCTAAATGTCAGTGTACGACCTTCTCACTTAACTCGAGACCATGTGGGTTTGCTTTTCCTGATACAGGTTTAGTAAATATGGAAGCAACCATCTCAAACATCAGCCACTCAAGCGAAAGGATATGTATTACTCTTAACCTATCATGCCTATGGGTACACTAGGAGCTTCCACAGAGACAAAAGTGGCCTGAGACTTCACAAGGTATGATGCCCCTGAGATCACTCTGCCCTTTCCCGCTGCTGCACAGACATCAGTACAGACAGCAGCAGACAAGGGAAAGCAGCCAAGAACAGCAGCAGAAACGCCAGACAGACAAATCCATTGTAGCCAATCCAACATCTCCAACAATTTCACTAGTTTGGTTCAACAGTTTCTGGAGAAACGGAAGCTATCACTCCAAATGACTCCTGGCCAATTTTTACAGGTCATCTCAAGCTTCCTGTACCATTGCCCTTCCAACTGCTCACATAATAAGGGTCCAGCGAAGTCAGCTATGGATTGGCAAAGCAAAGAGTTGGCTTTGGCTCTTTGTAACGTTAATAGGAATTACGGGAAGCAAGGAGTTTAGATGTTCAGCCAGTAGAGTGCTTTAGAGCAATACTGTACCCACTTGCTTTTTCTAGCGCTGACCCATTGGCTGGTCCTGCATCTTGAAATACACAGCCATCCATCTCGTTTCAGAGGCAGAGAAGATGTACCAACCTAACTATGTGTGACGGGGGATGCCCACATTGACTTAGGATGCCTAATCTGATCTAATAGATTATGACTAAATCTACAAAGGAAAAGATGCACATCAACTGTTCGCATTAAGTCACTGTACCTAGGTCACACACAGCACCATTTAGTAAGTTCTACGTGCCACTGTCCTCAATAAAAGTGGTTTCATTGTCCCGGGGAAAGGCATGTTTTGGGCCAAAGGGGAGACTCTCAGTTCCCCACACCCAGGAAGGCAGATGTACAAGAAGTAAATAACATTAGAAGCCATATAATACACAGCCCTAAGCTGGGCCTTATAAGGAATAATTTTTTAAAAATATCCCTAAGTTTTTAGGGTTCTTTTCTTATTGAGAAAAACAAAATATACACAAAATAAAAATCAAATGCTACAGCAAGATCACCAGCTGACTTCATTTCTCAGGTCATGTTGCATTTACAAAATATAATTTATGCTATGAGGCAATATATCCACTCCTAAAAAAAAAAACCCACACTCAGCAAAATCATACATGAAAAATAACCACAGATTATGCAAAAAATGAGATTATGGGCAGACCACTCACTATCAATTCAATCCATAACAAGAATGCTAGCAAAAACAATAATGATTTTGAGAAAAATACTAGCTCTGTTAAAAAGACATTGACATTCCTAATAAATAAAGAAATACTAAGTGAAAGTATTGGCGGAAGGGGATATAAGGAAGAGTTGAGGCTGCTGAGTTGTAAACAAGATCAAAATGGACAAACGTTGGGGAGAGTTGCAAAATAGGAACTTCCAAGACAAAGCCCGTGTCCTGTGGCCATGCTGAGTCAACAGGAAGAGCGTAGGGTAAGGAACATCACACACAGACTCTATTCCTGTACACCAGCTGTGTTACTGTATTTGTGTTCAGCTGCTATCACTTGATGGTGTAAAACAGTAACCTGCTGGGGCAAATCACCCATGGACTGACCTACGTGATTGATGCATTACAATGATGTCTTTCTATCCACCCACCACATATAGGCTAGTTTTCAATACAGAAACAAATGTTTTAGCAGAGCAGATCAAATGTCGTGTTTATTTTATTTTCTTACCCAAGCCTCCATTTAACTAGCTATCAGTTTCTCCCATCGTTACTAATAGTGTTACCAATATCTGAACACCCCAAGCTTGAATTGCATTTTTTCACTCTGTCTTATTTTTGAATAGCAAGTTGCCAAGTATTTCATTTACCATCAAAAACTACCGCACCAGATTTCAGGCCCCTCTCTCCTGTCAAGGTGTGGTTGAAGAAAGAATCAACAAGCCCATTGGAGAGACAAGATACAGGAGAGGGGTAACTCTTGGCTTCTCTCACAAATGTGAAACCGGAGAGTGAGACCTGGACGTCACGACCAGGGTGGAAAGTGAGAGAGGAGCCACCAGGTTCTCTGCCAAGTACAAATCTTATCATATTATCTGGGAGCTAAGTGGGGAATGCTAGCCTCCATATAAGAAGAATCCAAGGCAAAGCCAAAGAACCAGGAAAACAAGAATGAGAAAAAGCAGAGCTGGAAAGGGAGATGCAGTCTGGCCAGGACTCATCCTTCACTTAAATGAATCAAGATTCATATATTGATACATCCTTTGTGTGGGAAGGTGGGATTCATTTCAGAAAGCTCAAATAGGATTAGGCACAGAAGCTTCTTTTCTTCCTGAGCTGTGACTGCAGGCTGGCCATCAAGATCTAATCTTTCTCTCCCACTATGTGTTTAAACAGTTGTCCCGGGCATGTCCCCTCCCCATCAAGACTGTACATCCTAAATTTACTCACCGTTAGGTGTGGCCACATGACTACACTTTCAGCAAAGGAATATAAACAGAAGTGATGGATGCCTTTTCAGTCTCATAATGAAATAAGGCCGTGCCTTAAAACCCTGAGCTTATCTGTTCCATGCACTCTCTCCCCTTCTTTCTTGATGTAACTCAGACATTGCAGCAATCCAGTTTCTTGACTGCCATGCACCACATGAAATTGGCAGAAACCTGGGTACCAAATAACTTTGAGTATAGTTGCCCTATCGACCTGCAAATATTACCTGTGAAAGAAATCATCTTCCATATTCTTTAAACCTCCATCCCTTGCAGTTTAGCTTATCTCAAATAATATACATTCTAAGACATTCTATAGTCTATCTAGTCATATTTTTCGGTTAGTTAATTATTTTTAAACTAATTTATTAATCAAAAGGCAACTTCGAATATTCACTATCTTGTCATTCCTGAGCAAACTAAAGGAAATCTCTTATGAACCTGTTGATAACTGTCCATGAGCAGTATTTTCCCAGTGATGTGGGAAAATGATATGGGATATTTTCTTGACACTGTTCCCTCCATCTGAATGACATTCTTGAACATCTTTAGCTGTTCCAAATTGTCATAATTATAATTTTTGAGTTGGGGAAGGCAATAAAGCAAACTCTTATATCATTTGGAAGAATAAATGAGCTAGAATACACAAGAAACTTTTTTAAATAAGGAGATTCTTGCTCTTTGAAATATTAAAATCCTCTTTAAAAAAAACTACAATAAGTTTTAAAAGGGAGGTATTGGCCAGAGAAGAGATAGATTGATATTTGAGACAGAATATATATATATATATATATATATAAACATATATAGAGAGATACACTTAGGTATAATTACAGATAAAGTTGCTATCTCAAATCAAGAAAAAAGACAAGTTGTTAATAAAAATTGTGTTGGGTCTAACTCTCCATTTGAAAACTGCAGCAAAAATCAATCCCCACCTCACCTCTTAGAGCAAAATTATTTCCAGACCAACTAGAAGCTTAAATGAAAAATAAATATACAAATTTCACAGTGAATATTTATCTAATTTAACTAACAAATGAAAAAGAATTTTTGATAATGACAAACAGAACCTCCAGAAGGAAAAAACTGTGCAAACATTTAAACCTTCAGTACTAAATTTTAATTCAAAGAAAAATGACAAATATATAAAATGTATACAAAAGAAATCAATGTCTTTAAAACGTATAAAACTCTAAGCGTTACTATGAAAAAACATTCCCATAGAAAGTAAACAAAGGATTTGAATAATCAAGTCGTGGAATAGTAAATTAAAATTGACAGTGAGCATATAAATATGTTCAGCTTCACTAGCAATTCAAAATTCCAAATCAAAATGAAAACGAGAGGCTATATTTCAACTATCAGATTGGTAGAGAAGCTCGTTCCACTAGCAGGAGAACTCGCAGATTGGAGACTAGGTGTGAATTGAGGTTTATGAAATCTCTCCTCCCACTTGGATGACTTGTGCCTCGCCAGGGGCGTCTCTTCCAGACTGACAGGATCTCTCTCTCCTGTGTTCTGATCCTCAGGGGGTTCAGTAGATGTGCCTTTATTCACACCTATAGTTACCAGTCTCTTTTTCTGTTCATGTCTAGATTCCAGAAGATCCTTTCTGGTGTTCATACCTTTAAATATGATCACCTCCCTAAAAAGGCCAGCACTAAATAATGACTTCCTTTGGCTAAAACTAAATGACAACGTTATAAAGAGGGTTTCTTGGCTAATTAGGAAGAAGAAGGCTGGAGGAGTGGGGATGCAGGCAGGATGAAGTTCAGGCCCACATGAGAGCATCATTCTTTTTTTTTTTTTTTTTTTTTTGCGGTACGCGGGCCTCTCACTGTTGTGGCCTCTCCCGTGGCGGAGCACAGGCTCCGGACGTGCAGGCTCAGCGGCCATGGCTCATGGGCCCAGCCGCTCCACGGCATGTGGGATCTTCCCGGACCGGGGCACGAACCCGTGTCCCCTGCATTGGCAGGCGGACTCTCAACCACTGCACCACCAGGGAAGCCCAAGAGCATCATTCTCAATGAGATCACCTCTACTTGAATGTCCTTCCCTCTGCTTTATCCTCTCTCTGGATCATCTGCCTGCAAGACAAACCCTCTTTCTTTCCAGAGTATTTCCCCATGTGGGACTACATATGTCTCATTTCCCATTTTTCAGGATAAGCAAATCAATCAAACTGATCCCCAAATGAGGCAGTGAGTGTGCTTGGGGAAAAATGTCTTACTCTAAATGGGTGGTTCTAATGGTGGTATTTGCCAGTGCTGTGGCCTGGGTTTCAGCCTTAGCAGCAGATGAGAATCACCTAAGAATGAATCCAGAGCAGATTTTAAAACATATCAAAATGGCCCGGTGTCATGACAAACCAATTAATTCAGAATACCTGGCACTGGGGCTGAGCCATATTTTTTGTTGTTTTGTTTGTGTTTTAAAGTTCCAAAGATGAATCTAATGCTAATATTCAGTGAGGACTGAGGATCAATCCCTACAACAGTGGTTCTCAAAGTGTGGTCTCCAGATCAGCAACAAGAGCACCTGGGAACTTGTCAGAAATCAGATTCTCAGGCTTCTACAGAATCTGAAACTCCAAGGGTAAGACTGAAGACTCTTTGCTAGCAGTACCTCCAGGCGATTCTGACATGCCCGCTCAAGTTTGAGAATTACTGCACTAGGACAGTCATTCCATGACATTTTGTGAGTCCCTCCTGTGTCCAAGCACTCAGTATATAAAGATGAAAGAACAGTTTAAAAAAGCAAATTTGGTGTGATAAGTACCATTAGGAAAGATTAACCATGTACTATAAAACTCTAGAGGAAGAAACCATGGACAAGGTCATATCTGGCGTGTCATCACAGACCACAGGCTGGCGACTTTAAACCCAAATATTCTGTTTACTTTCCATCTTCTGATGAGAGATCTGCCAACCCAGTTACACAGAGTGAGCCCAAGACTGAGAGGAATAAATGGCAAGCTGCATTTCCTTATCTGCTGGACCCCACTGCAGCTCCAGCCTTTCTCAGAAGTTGACCGGTCAAGGTTTGCTGAATTTAAAGGCTCTGACCCAGTATGCCCAGCACCCAAGTGAAGCCAGATTCCGACAGACACCACACACACACACACGCGCGCGCGCGCGCGCGCACACACACACACACACACACACACACATCCTCGGTGTGCGCCAGTTCCTTCTGGTCCAGGGGTCCCTCATCAGCTAAGCCCAGGTCCTCCCGTGCAACCCAGAAGGAAGGCAAGGAGCAAACGAGAAGCAAGAAAAAGCAGAAGGGCTGATATGCTGGGGCTTTCCAGGAAGAAGCTTCCGGACGACGGCGCCACTTCCCCGGCCGCTTGCCTCAGCTCCTCCTACCGGGCGCACCTCTGTCTCCGCCGCCGGCCCGACGCGCGCTCCCAGTGCCCAGCGCGCGCCACGGGAACGCGGGGACCAGCCCTCGCCCGGGAGCGGACAGTCAGCGATCAGAACTGGGCCTGGGGTTTGGTACTCCCGGCCTCCTGGGGGTGGGGTGGGGGACAGCGAGCCGGCCGCCGCCGGCCAGAGGCGGCCCCTCTCCACCTCTCCTGGGCGGCCAGGACGCGCTGCGCGGTGCGCAGGGAAGCAGGGCGGGGTTTCAGGGTTGCCGGTACCTCTCGGCCTCCTGGGGTCGCCTCCCTTCCTTGCCCCACCTGCTGCGCCCTTCTTCCGCGTTCTCCCCTGCGCTTGCTCCTTCTTTTCTGGACCCTTCTGCGGCTCTCCTCCCACACAGTGGTTTTAAAGGTGGGAGGGAGCCGCTGCCGTACTGGACTCCTGACCTTGCACATTCCTGGAAGCACCTTCGAAGTAGGGTTGAAAAAGAAATAGCAAAGGATAAAGCTGCTGGAGACAATCAACGGAAATTATTTTGGGCATCTCCCACCCACCCCTCCACGCACACCTGAAAATAGAGTGCAAGAGAATCACTGGTTCTGGGCAAAATTCTCAAGCGGACTAAATAAACGCCCAGCTTTGAGTTCCTGGGGAAAGAGTACCCAGGACATACCATTTCCTGGTGGGGAGGGGTGAGTCCCGCAAGGCATAGAACAATGGCGTTCAGTCCTGACTGCGTGTCGTAATCACCTAGGAAACAGGAAGATGTAATGGAGGGGTTCGGGTGTGCGTGTGTGTGCGTGCGTGCGTGCGTGCGTGCGTGTGTGTGTGTGTGTGTGTGTGTGTACACACAAAGTACCAGGGTTGGGGCTGGGGTATATATCAACCATTTAAAAATAGAGCAGCTATTCCTATGTCCTGTGATAGGCCTAGACATAATTTGGGATTTTTTCATTTTGTTTTGATTTTTTTAGTTCCTCGGGTGATGCTGAAAGGCTGGCATGATTCAGAACGGATACTCTAAAGCAGTTTCCAAAGTGTGGCTTCGAGACCAGCCGCGTTACCATCACGTGGGAGCTTGTTAGAAAAGCAAATTCTCCCATCCCACCCCAGATCACTGGATCAGAAACTCTTGGGTGAGGCCCAGCAATGTGTGTTTCAACAAGCCTTCCAGGTTACTGGGGTGCTGAAGAACCGCTAGGGATTGGCTGACCTGTGCCACCCAGAAAGCTAAGAAAGATTGGAATATTTTTAAAGGGCTGTAAACAGACAAAGAACACTGTACACACACCTAGGTGGCCCACAAGGCCAAAAGTATTTACCATGTGGCCTCTTACAGAAAAAGGCCCCATTCTAGACTAGAGGGTCATATGGTGGAGACTCTGTTAGCTCACCAGCCACAGGCAGTGGGAGGACACTGAGAGATTGTGTGAAATAGTGAGGTGCTGGGAAGGGCAGGGAAAGACAGGATAGGAAGGTACAAAGAATAGAGAGAGGGAAATACATTTTCTTCTCATTCGTGTGAAAGACCAGGCTTGCTAGAGGATGTGTTAAAATCACTTGAGATCAAAGTCCGTTTTCCCTCTTTTTTTGTAGACAGGCATTATTATGAGCATCCAACAAACAGATATGTAGGACAGGCCGTACACGCGGCACATGTGAGCCACAGCAGTCTTCCAAGTGGACTGTGACGTCAGCTAGGTCCATACTCAGACCCCGTCCAGCAGCCCTGCATCTACACAGAGGTTTGTGTGGAGTTTGGCTCTCCCTAAGCTCCTTGAAGACGGAAAATAGAGGCTGTGTTTATGTTTGTATTTATCACCTGAAGTACTGTGACAGGCACACAGTAGGTCCTTAAACGTTTATGTACTCAAAATTTTTTTTTATTTTATTTTGTTTTGCGGTACACGGGCCTCTCACTGTTGTGGCCTCTCCCGTTGCGAAGCACAGGCTCCGGACGCGCAGGCTCAGCGGCCATGGCTCACGGGCTTAGCCCCTCCACGGCATGTGGGATCTTCCCGGACCGGGGCACGAACCCGTGTCCCCTGCATCGGCAGGCGGACTCTCAACACTGCGCCACCAGGGAAGCCCCTCAATGTGTTTTAAATGCCTACATGTGGTTCCCCAAGATGTAGTGCCAGCTCTCCACATATGTGCTAGGTTGGTATTTGGAGAAACTGTACCAACTGTCAGATAAAGAAGAGGCTGAATAAAATAAAGGCTTTGGGGCATCTAAAATAATGAAGATTATATATATATATATATATATGTTTTATTTTTATAAGAAATACAGGTATCCTCTGCTTTCTAACTTTATTCTTATGAAAGTTCTGCAGTAGTACCTGTTTTCAATAACTGAAAGAAATCCAAAAAGGATTTTCATTTTTATGAAAAAAGGTGAAAAGTGAAAATTACGTTCAGTATCTGTTCTGCAGGGAGCTGCTACAGAGGCAGGGTGCGACCCAGCAGCAAGAGTGGCACCGCCGAGCTCCTTCCCCAGGAACTACACTCAGCATCTCAGCATCAGGCCTCCATAGCTTTGAACTGTGTCTGTGAACATCTGGGCTTCATCTCGATTTATTTTGTGCATCCGTTAGCAAGATGTGTCCTAAGCAATTCGCTGCTTCACTTTAAGCTGTTTTGGCTTACGAAAGGTTTCATAGGAACGCTCTACTTTTCGATAGCAGGGGAAGCCAGTAATGTCTGTCTTTGATAAAACAGTGTATCGCTGCATAAAATGGGGGCATATCGTTAACCACTCAAAATAAATATTTCATTGGAGAAGCTTATTGTTGGTTAATGTTAGTGTTATTTCTTCACCTGCGTCACCTCCCTATTCACCATTCTTCATAAGTTTAGCAAACTATACATGTATGCTTAGATTTCAATTTTAAAGACCAGAATTACAGCATCCATTTCTACTGAATGATGTTATTTCTAGGTGCTGGCAGAGAGCCATTACTAATACTACTTGGCTGTGGTGAGGCTAAAATGAATTCTATTAAAAGAAAAAATCCTAAATAACAGATATGTTCACAAGTTGCACTCCATTTAGCATGCAATCTGCTTTAAAATATGTGATTCTTTTAATCCAGAATTAATATGAAATTATTGCATTTCAGCACAGTATTATGTATTTTAATAAGAAGCTAAGTTTTTGTTGTGTGTGTGTGTTTTAAGTTTTTTTTTTTCCAAATGTCATATTGTAATTTTCGAAAAAGGCAATTATTTTGAGATTTGGTAGCCTTCTTCTGAAAAAGAAACAAGAAGCCATTGATTCAAAAGCAAACGACTGTTTCCTCACATTTAATCCCACTAGAATTAATGGTCATGTTTCAAAGTCACTTCCTGCCATCCAGACACCTCACTTGCCATTAAATTAAGAAGAGGTGTAGCGACACCCACATAATCTACTACAGTGAAACCCTAATATTTTTAAGATCTAGAAATTCAGAATTGTCAAGTACAGAGTACCTAGGTAAATTCAGTTGGAGCCAGCTACCACGTGAAGTCTCGTTTATGCATGTAGTTGTAAAAACACAACTTTAACTTGAAGTAATTTTTTAAAAATCTATTAAATGACAATATCCCTTCATGAAAATAATATGTATGTATGAAGGTGTAGGTTGAAGCCTCATGGGAGGGTGAGGGATGAGACCAGGGCAAAGCAAGAGACTCCTCAGGCATGAACTTTAAGGAGGCATATTCCCTCTCAGGACCCTGCAAAGGCTATCTCTGTAGGCATCTTTCTTAATTCACTGTATTCTTGGCTTTGCTTGACATCTTGTGTAGTAATTTTTTTAATGAGCAAGTATTTTGCTCATTTTATAGATAAGTTGTATAGATGTTTTCAGCCCAAGTTCTCACTCCATCCAAATCACATTTTCCAATATGCATATATATTCATGCATGAAGTGTTTGCAGGTATGGAGGATCTGAAGAGGCAATGGCACCAAGAATTGTTTCTTTAACAATTTAACAATAGAAAAAATAAAACAAGCTTTCGAACTGTTTAGTAGAAGCCAGACATTGTCATCTGTGATACCATTTTGACTTTGGAGTTCAGGATGCATGTCTCCCCTCTCACCACAAACAAATCACAGTCTACTGGGCTCCGCTGCCCGGCAACACTAATGTATTACCTGGCCTTCACACGGAAGATATCAGAACTCCCTTTGGAGTTTCTAAGTTGAAGAGATATCCACCCTATAGAAAATTGGTTGCTATGAAGGAAAAACTCAGTCTGAACTAAAATGCTTTGCAGACCATGAAGGAAAGTGGCAGAGCTGTAAACACTAATGGACCTTGTAAACAGTGGTTTCAGACATTACATCCAACCACTGTGGCAGATAAGTCATATTTTTTTCGTTAGTGTCAGACACAAGCATTATGAAAAAAATCACTGGCAGCTTTATTGAACGCTAATGATACATTTTATGAAATATAAGATGAAAGGGGATGTCAGGGAGACTTTAAAATGATACTTTCATTCAGATTACTTCAAGTTAAAAAAAAACCCTTCTAAATGAGGTTTACCTCTCTATTAGAAAGGTTAAGTTAGGAATGTTTACATGAAAAACCTAATTTCCATGAATTGATATTAACATTAGAATGAGATGTTGTTCCATTTGATAATATAGATGAGTGGGAGTTATAAGGGCACACAAGGTCAAATTCAAACATTGCAATGAATGTTATGTCTTAGAAAATTAAAAGATATAAAACCTTAAGTCCAGAGCTCCTGAAATCCCAGCCTTGGAATGACAAAAACTACCCTATATTTAATTTTGATTGGATGATCTAGTAGGCATAAAGAAGGCACGATCCATATGCCTGAATATAGACATTCATATAAATATATAAATACAAATATATACTTAAATGTATGCATGTGTGTGCATGTTGTGTGTGTATGTGGGTACAGACACACATACATGTAACACACTCAGACCACAGTCAGTCCTATGAAGGCAGTATTCTCTAAAGAAAGCTACTTATTTTGTTTCCCTGTCTTTGGACCCAGTACCTTTACTGAAGTCAACAGGTAGAATCCTTTCAGTCCTTCTGTATCAGTAACAATACAAGAGTATCTTTAAATTTTCCTAGAAGGGTTCTTTAATTCAGAGCTTTAGGAAACAATAAAAGACTTAAAGGAGAACGATTGAACCAACATAGTAAAACCTTATATTCAGTTTTACTAATCAGTTAACTTACGCCCTGACACTGAATTACCTTGGGGAAGTTACTTAACATCTCTCAACTTCAGTTTTCTCCTGAGGATCATAATAGGAAAGAATACCTTACTCTTATATTGTGGATGAAGTGAAATAATGCACATAAAGTGTACCTAGCTTTTTAAAAGGCTAGTTCTTTTTTTTCATCATACATATCATGGAAAATATACTTTCTCCTCACTGAGAATTGGTGAAAACCATTAGCTGTGTACGATGCTAAGCATCTGATCTACAGTTCTCTTCTGATCTCTGGGTTCTGCGTACCATCTTTGGAGTCCCTCACAATGTTCTTATCCTGCCCCTAGGGGGGGTCGGATGCCTCCCAGGACTGGGGCTGAGAAATCTCAGGTGTTATCTGCAATATCTCAAAAGTCCCCATTCAATATCCAAGTCTTTGTCTCCAGCGGTAAATGATCTTCCAACTGTCCTCCAAAGTGCCCCTCTGAATGCCTGCCAAGGATTACTCATGTCCCTGAAAATGGTTTCTCTCTCATGCATCCTGCGGCTTCCTGGTCCTCTCTGATGGCTGCTAGTCTGACACCTCTGTGCCTGCTGCCAGGTCTGCGTCCTGTGCCCTGCTCTGCTGTGGGCATGGGGGGAACCAGATTCCATGACATTTCTGGTAGGAAGAGTCACCTCTGAGTTCGGTCACTGCTGAAAAGAATCCCCCATTGTGTGGCATGCAAACCACGATGCCATCTGTTTGGCTCCATTGAACATCGACCTGCTTGGCGACAGCAGCCAAGAGAGCTCACTTTTTAAAATGTCATTCCTGATTGGTGTGTTCTGCAAAATACTTGAGACAGAAGAAATCAGACTGATTTTATAGAGAGACACTCTGGGAGCAGGTGTTAGGATTAAGGATTACAGTGGCATCTCCCACCCCGTTACCAGCAAACACTTACATAGTGCCAGATACTGTTCTAAGCACTTTACGTATATGAATTCACTTAATCCTCAACAACATGACTGTGAGATAGAAACTAGTATTATCACCATTTTGCAGGTAAGCAATTTTAGGCATGGGGGTTAAATCGGTTGCCCATGGACACAGCTATTTGGTGGATGAGCAGGGAATCTAGTCAGAGGCGGCACTCCACTCCCTGTAAATGGTACATTTGAAATAAGATTACACGTGATCATTATAAATAATGCTTAATATTGGCCATTCTCAAGAGAAAAGAACGGAGCTGGATTAATCAGACTCCCTGATTTCAGACTATACTAAAAAGCTACAGTAATCAAGACAATATGGTACTGGCACAAAAACAGAAATATAGATCAATGGAACAGGATAGAAAGCCCAGAGATAAACCCACGCACATATGGTCAACTAATCTATGACAAAGGAGGCAAGGATTTACACTGGAGAAAAGACAGTCTCTTCAATAGGTGGTGCTGGGAGAACTGGACAGCTACATGTAAAAGAATGAAATTAGAACACTCCCTAATACCATACACAAAAATAAACTCAAAATGGATTAGAGACCTAAATGTAAGACTGGACACTATAAAATGCTTAGAGGAAACATAGGAAGAACACTCTTTGACATAAATCACAGCAAGATCTTTTTTTTTTTTTTTTGCGGTACGCAGGCCTCTCACTGTTGTGGCCTCTCCCGTTGCGGAGCACAAGCTCTGGACACATAGGCTCAGCGGCCATGGCTCACGGGCCCAGCCGCTCCGCGGCATGTGGGATCCTCCCGGACCAGTGCACGAACTCGTGTCCCCTGCATTAGCAGGCGGGCTCTCAACCACTGCGCCACCAGGGAAGCCCAGCAAGATCTTTTTTGACCCACTTCCTAGAGTAATGAAAATAAAAACAAAAATAAACAAATGGGACCTAATGAAACTTAAAAGCTTTTGCAAAGCAAAGGAAACTACAAACAAGACGAAAAGACAACCCTCAGAATGGGAAAAAATATTTGCAAATTTATCAACAGACGAAGGATTAATCTCCAAAATATATAAACAACTCATGCAGCTCACACAAACTAAATCAAAAAATGGGCAGAAGACCTAAATAGACATTTCTCCAAAGAGGACATACAGATAGCCCAGAAGCATGTGAAAAGCTGCTCAACATCACTAATTATTAGAGAAATGCAAATAAAAACTACAATGAGGTATCACCTCACACCAGTTAGAATGGGCATCATCAGAAAATCTACAAACAACAAATGTTGGAGAGGCTGTGGAGAAAAGGGAACCCTCGTGCACTGTTGGTGGGAATGTAAATTGATACAGCCACTGTGGAGAACAGTATGGAAGTTCCTTAAAAAACTAAAAATAGAATTACCATATGATCCAACAACCCCACTACTGGGCATATACCCAGAGAAAACCTTAATTCAAAAAGACACATGCACCCCAATGTTCATTGCAGCACTATTTACAATAGCCAGGTCATGGAAGCAACCTAAATGCCCATCGACAGACAAATGGATAATGAAGTTGTGGTACATATACACAATGGAATATTACTCAGCCATAAAAAGGAATGAAATTGGTTCATTTGCAGAGACGTGGATGGATCTAGAGACTGTCATACAGAGTGAAGTAAGTCAAAAAGAGAAAAACAAATATCATATATTAACACATATATGTGGAACCTGGAAAAATGGTGAAAACCAGATGAACTGGTTTTCAGGGCAGAAATAAGGACACAGATGTAGAGAACAAACGTATGGACACCAAGGGGGGAACGTGGCAGGTGGGGTGGTGGTGGTGTGATGAATTGGGAGATTGGGATTGACATATATACACTAATATGCATAAAATAGATAACTAATAAGAACATGCTGTATAAAAAATAAATAAAATTAAATTTAAAAATTAAAAAATAATAATAATATATTAGTTTTTAAAGCCCGTAAAAAAAACATATTGGCCATTCTCTAACTTTGAAATTTTAGTCATGACATATATGCACTTATATCCACAAGAAGAGAAAAACTGTTTCAAAATTACAAAAGAAACATTTTGACCACTTAACATTAGAAATAACCAACTGGAAATAAAGTCACTTGTCTTTTAGCAGCTTCCCTAAAACAAAAGTAAATAGAAGAGGCAAAAGATTACAAAACCAGACCTGTGGTACATTATATGCTTTTCCTTTGCAGAAGTAGAAAATGCAGGATAAATAACTATTTCATGAAACGTTCTTAGGAAATTATGAGGACCTTTAGAAATAGCTGTAACACAAGTTAGCTCTGAATGTCTTGATTAATACTGCCATCTAATGCCCAATGGAGAAATCCAAATTTTGTTTAGACTCTAAATATGTCCTAGTGCTGTCCTCCAAAATTACTAACAGAAATGGCAGCACATATTGTATTATCGACTAGCACCCTTTAACTGCAGCAATTGTCTTGAGATAAATTTTAGAAAGCTCAGCTTCTAACATGGCAGTCCCAGGCACCTTTGGTGTAGATACGGTGACTCATTATAAAACTGATTTCATTATAACCGACAATGTACAAGGCAAAATATCACTCATTGGTGATAACCTGTTGATAAAATCAGTATTTATTCTGGTTTCTATTTAAATCTCTTTAGATTTTTCAGATTTTTCCTCTATTTCTTCTTCTTGAAAAGTGTATTGATAAAACCTTTCTCCCCTTGGATAAAACACTTCTTTAGAAATATACCATAAATAAATTTGAAATATTCTATATATTATTGCATTTTTATTATCTAAGGCTTAGCTAATGATATGATATTTTCCTAATGAGACTTTCAAATATTAACGAACTCATTCCTATCAACGTGGTTAAGAAATTCTTAGATAACTATGGCTATAATAGCCACATATATTTCACACCTAGAAGAATTCAATTCATGGGTTAAAGCTCATTTGAACTTCCAACTTCCTGAAACTAAGAATGCTTCGGTTAGTGTACTAAACCACAAGTAGACCATCAGTTGGTTAATCAGTTTCACAAGGACCTTTCTCACACTGTGAGCGGGCCTGAAACAGGGCTCCACTCAGAGCCCAAGGGCGTATGGAAGGACAATTTGAGCAGTGCACTGGGCAGAATCTCAGGACCAGAACAGAGGGTGCCTAGGTGGGCAGTGAGCGCACCACGATTTATCCACTTAACATCCTCCCTTCCCTTTTGCCTTCAGCTCTGACTTCCTTGCTAGCCTGCTAAGACTGACAAGAAAAGCATGATCACTGTTTCCAAAGGGCAGAAAAATCATCCAGGGCTAGATCTGTCTCTGAATGTAAACTAATTCCATCCTACTGCATTTATACAAGTATCTGGGGAAAAGAGGAATAAACGGTATCTAGGCAATTTCAAACCAGTTTTTTAAGAAAGAGTTGATTTACTGTTAAAAGTGATTCTGAAAGCTCATAAAGTATTGTCAAATCTGTAAGTAGCTATTTTCAGAATACCAAGTAGCTTAAGTCCATTCAACCTCTACCATTCGAATCAGTTTGTGGTTGGCACAGCTGAGATCACTTGCTGGGGTACTTGGAACTGAGCACAGAGGAAAGGAAATAGTTTGACCTGACATTAATTAATATAATGTTGTTAGCAGCAATTTAGCTGGCTAGATCCAAGACCAAAATTCTTTGAGGTTTAACCTTCTGGTATGAAGTACTTCTAAGCAATTTTCAGCAACTCCACGTGGAATTCTTAAAATGCAGAACTAACATTATTAGAATAATGGCTATGAACCAAGAATGGGAAAGAGGCAGACATTCATCTTGACAGAGATAAATAACAGGCAAAGTAAATTATTAGCTAGATACTTGTTATACCTGAACTAACCCATCTCACTTATATTTATACACAAAGCATCAAGTAAAAGGAAAAACAACTACACTGGAATCTACTTAAATGAGCATAATAGTAGTTACTAGGGGAAAATGATGTTGATTGTATCATTAAATTTATTTATTTATTTTAATTAATTTATCTATTTTTGGCTGTGTTGGGTCTTCGCTGCTGCATGCGGGCTTTCTCTAGTTGCCGTGAGCGGGGGCTACTTTTAGTTGCGGTGCACGGGCTTACTCATTGCAGTGGCTTCTCTTGTTGCCAAGCACGGGGTCTAGGTGCACGGGCTTCAGTAGTTGTGGCTTGCGGGCTCTAGAGCACAGGCTCAGTAGTTGCAGCGCACTGGCTTTGTTGCTCCGCGGCATGTGTGATCTTCCCGAACCAGGGCTCGAACCCGTATCCCCTGCATTGGCAGGTGGATTCTTAACCACTGCGCCACCAGGGAAGCCCTGTATCATTAAATTCAAAGCATTCACTTTAGGCACTGAACACAGCCCTCCAGTGGGCCTTTTATCACAGGCTTAATGTGAAGAGTGCAAAAAAAACTTGCAAGCTAATGTTTTTAGCATCTCCAGCTCTCCTCACTTTGTGTTTGGGATATTGACAATACACACGCAGGAGAAAAAAATCAGCATCGCAGTCCTCAAAACAACTTCAAAAATAATGTGGAAATATAAGAAAGAATAAAGGGGGAAAAAAACCACTTGTACTGATTTTCTGCCTGATGTTCAGGTTAGTGAATTTCATTGGCCGTCAGGGACTATGTAGGCCCAGTCTCTCTCTAGATTCCATGAAAGACAGAAACCAAAGTATAAGTCACTGAAGAAGGTCTGCTCCCTTGAATCACTTACCACAAACTGAAATGAACATTAAAGTTTTATGTAATTATCGTCCATGTTTTGAGAAAATTTTCTTGCCTTGAATCTTCGCCCTAAAAAACCAGAAATATCCATCTAATAATTAAAGTCGGCCATTCTGTGTAGCGGTCCATAAACTTTATAGTTCTTGTTGTTACATATCCATTGGATAATCTGATGCTCTCCCCAGAGAAATCCACATACTCGTACATCACTCCACTGGATTGCTCGTGGAGATAGGTATCATTATTTCCACTCTTCAGTGATGGAACTGAGGCTCAGTATATTTATGTGACTTGACCAAAGTCACAGAACTGGTAAGTGATGTGGTTGGGACAGGATTCTTACATAGTTGAAGGTACAGGGAGTGGATTTCAGCTGCCTAGATTCAAATCCTACCTCAATCACTAACTATTTGTGTGACTTTCTGTCCCAATTTCATCATCAATAAAGTGGAAATAATAATAGGACTTCATAGATTTTTGCAGATTAAATGAAACATATATACAGAACTTTCAACAGTGACAGGCATGTAGTAAATGCTCAATAAACCTATGAATTATTATGATGCCTATAAATGTTGTGTTCCAGATCCTATATTGGCAGTTTCAATCACAAAATGTTTTAAAGACAATGTATAAGAAATATGCAGGGTATCACATACTTTTGTTTTCATATGTTTGTTCTAATGACATATCCTAGTAAGATTAATAGTAAATAGTTGGTCTACAATGAGATCCTTTAATATTTAACTTTTCATTATTATGTTTTTAGTTTGTCTACCTGGTTGAAGAGTGCATTTGTGTCATGGCACTATATACAACATATAATAAATAAAGTTTTAAATTTTTATATTACAATTGATTTTAAATGGGAAAGTCTAAATTTCAGTGATTGATTAATATTTGATGATATTTTTCTTTAGTATGTAATAGAATTCATACTGAACAGTTTAAAAGTCCTGGGGAGCAATATTCAACATCCAACAAAAGTTACTTCCAACATGTAACTATAGAGCAAAAGCACCATAGCAGAGCTCAAATAGTAGTACAATATTGATCAGAAAACCAAGATTCTGGTTTGGACTTTCCTCCTAACAAGTTGTATGATATGTGACACACATATATCATCTGTCAGGGTCTCCTCATTGGCAAAATATACCTACCTCAGGCTAACTTCTGTAGCAGATGCCATGGCGACCCCACTGTGGTAGACAGCAGCCACCCACTTCCTCAGTTCCTTCCCCAGAGGTGGAGTCTATTTCCCCTGTTCCTTGAATCCAAATTGGCCTCATGACTTCCTTTGATGAGCAGAAATAGGCAGAAGGATCTTTGTGCAGGTTCCAAGGTTGGGCCTCAAGAGACCTTGCAGCTTCCACTTTTGCACTGAGAATGCTTCTTCCACCATTCAAGCCAGCTTGAAGCTGTCCTGATAGATCAGGGATCAGCAAACTTCATCTGTAAAAAGCCAGATGGTAAATATCTTAGGCTTTGGGGATCATACAGTCTCTGCCACAACTCCTCAACACCATCATTTTAATAAAGCAATATGTAAACAAGCGTGGTTATACTCCAATAAAACTTTATTTACACAAACAAGCAGCAAACTGGATTTGGTCCACAGGGTGTACCTGGCAGATCCCTGTGATAGATGATGAGAAATTATATGAAGAAGAGCTGCAGCTACCCCAACTGTTTCAGCCATTCCAGCAGAGGCCCCAGAGATGTGAGCAAGACCCAGCTGAGGACAGCTGAAACCTCCCAAGACCTGAAGAATTGTCCAGCTGAGTCCCCACCAAATGGCCAACCTAAAGAAATGTGAAATGTAATAATTCACTGTAGTTTTAAGCCACTAAGTGGTTTGCTACACCATAAAAGCTATATGATACATACATTTTAAACTTCTGTCCCAGTCTTGGGTGCCCATTCTTCAGCTTCTTTGAGGTTACTGAGGGTTCAGACCTGCCCCCTGCGCTGGAGAATTTCCTTGCCTGGGTGATTACACTCTCTCCAGAGGGCGGTGCACAAAAATATGACTGACAGGCGAGTACAAGCCAAGTGCCTGCTCAGAGTGGGACTGACTCAGTGAAGCAATTCTGCTCCACAAGGCTCCCTCTGGGAATAGACTGAAGCTAGTTTCCATCTGAAATTTTTGCTTAGCTTTCTTCTCTGCCGTCTCCTGCTTCCCTCACTCGCTTTCTCCAGCAAGTACTCCCACGATAAACCACTTGTTCAAAAGTTGCCATCTCAAGTTCTGCTTTCAGGAAACCTAAGATAACTTCCAAGAATTCTTTCATTGTCAATCATAATCAGGACACAGTTTGAGATAAAAGGCTGAAATGCAAATGCATAGGGCAATGTAATAAGCCAACAAGACTAAATTGAATCCACCTTAAATATGGCAAGGGACTTCCCTGGCGGTCCAGTGGTTGGAAGGGCAACACTTTGACTTCCAATGCCGGGGGTGCAGGTTCGATCCCTGGTCAGGGAGCTAAGATCCCACATGCCTCGTGGCCAAAACCCCAAAACATAAAACAGAAGCAATATTGTACCAAATTCAATAAAGACTTAAAAAAAGGTCCACATCAAAAAAAATCTTAAAAAAAAAAAGAAATAGCAAGAAGAAAGTGATCTGCTACCCCTTAAATGTCTTGTCTGAGTCTAGAAGTGCTAGTAGGGGAAGGGAAACTGAAAGTAGAGTGTTTTTGAAATAAAATTAATTTTCTGGTAATTTTACTCCACTTCGTATCATTTTCTTAAAATTAGTGAAGTCTGGTTTTGACACAGATTTTTGTATTGTTCCCTCAAAACCTGTCCCATTAGACCTTGCACCAGCATCATGTTTCTACATTAACAGTGGTTCCAAATCCTGTCTTTCTGATTCCTTTCCCTTTCACTCATGGAGAGGAAAAACACACTGATCCACCACCTCATGGGAAAATTGAGACTATTAATGAATTTCTGCACATAAATTACACTGAGGTCACCAAATGAAGTGTAATTTATAAATACAATATACCTATCATCATTATTATGCAAACAGCATTCTGAGCATTTTGAGTAAAAAAGAAGAAGAAAGAAATATTGGCATCCACAGGTTCTTTGCAAACTGGGAATTGGGTAGCACGCAGAAGGGGAGGTCTGAAGGACATCCAAAGAACAAGTAATGACAGCACCAGGGTTTCCCTTTCAAGAGAAAAGAAATAAGGAATTATCAGAGAGGAAACGTTAATAACTAGCACAGTGAAGTATGTGGAATGAATCCCTAAGAGATGTGAGATAGAAACAGAAAGACAAAGCCCAAATCTAAAGGCTAGAAAGAGAAAATATAAGAACAAGAAAATGCATTTATTGGAACGGATGAAGATGATTCTTCCTTGTTGTCTTCTGGAGATTGAAACCCTCAGAAAAAGAATGTAGTGAAAAATAAAATCAGGGATGCTCTGAAAAACATATATTGGAATTTATAAATGCTTAGATATTGTGTAGTTAAAAAATTAAAATCTAAGGTAATATTTTAATTTTAAAATGCCACCATTTCAATTGCTTGATTTCTTAGTCATTACTATTCAAACAAAACCGTTCTGTTGCACTTGATTTCTTAAAGGAAAAAAGAAAGAAAAGAGAGCATCCCCAAATACAGACTTCCTTTTGAAACCCTGAGCACTTCATCCAATTTTCTATATTTCAGTTTCGTCGTCTCTAAATAAGAAAATCAGGCGATGTTATACATTCTGTAATTCTTTGGATAAAACTGCGCTTTTATTACATGAATGCTAACTGGAGGAAACATTCTAAATGGCATTTTAAAGTCAGATTGCTGTTTGTAACCTTAGAATACAACTTAGGAAAGCAATACTTTCTGCGTTGCCTGAAATCATAAACTAAAAGGACTCAAAAAAGCTAATTTGGTACAGCTGGAAAGAGATCTAAGGATGCATGTTAATCTAATGACTGTTTAGGATAGGAAATTATAGCTTAAATAATTTATATGAATTTAGATATTCATTAAGGTTTTACAGCATTTCAAAGTGAGTTATTTTAAGATCAGGAACTAAAAATAGTGGCGTTTTCCTTCACAGAAACCAAAGATAAGTAAATGGCAAAGCATAATTAATATATACATTATTTTAGCATTTATGCAAACCAGAAGTTACAGAAAATAATAAAGCATTTTGAGTTAAATGTGTGTGAATATTTACAGGAAATGAAAAAAGAATCAACTAGGTTCCCTTTAAAATTAGGAGTACTCATGGAAGAGTTTTCATAGACAGGCCTGACTTTGTCATAATAAAGAAGACAGAGGTAGAAAAGAGAGTGAGGATAAAAATGCAAAAAAGAAGAGCTAATTAGGAAGCAGTGGTCCAGACATGGAAGATGGAAGCAGTGAGAATCCTGTACTCACATTGAGGGGGATCACCCTGGAAGGGGGAAAAGGAAGACAAATATAATTAGCTACTAGTTGTCAAGACATTCACTTTTTCATAGGTTCCAATTGCGGTCTTCTCTGGTTCTAAACCACTCCTTCTTGGTCACCAGTATGTGGAAGTGCTTCAAGACCTCTTGCATTCAACCCCTCTCCCTGTGCTCCAAGCCCTATTTCCATTTTGATAACTACTCTCTGGACACTGGTGCTTTGTGGACCTGACTGGGGTCCATGATTGATTTCTGACTCGAATTCCCCAAATCACCATGGCTGTTCCCATCTGAAATTTCCTCTATTTTTCACTCTCCTAAAACTACCCACTTCCATTCCCAAGGTTGGGACTATTTAGTCATTAAAAAATGTTCGAATGGCCTAATCATTTGGCTACTTGATATATGTTACAGTCTAGATTGTTGTGATACAAAACACATGTGAATTGTCCCCTAAGTCTTCAGAGTTAAGTATTTGCATTTAGATTACTTAGGCATCAATATATTATATTATATATAATTAATTCTACATAATTATGTATTATTATATTGGATGCATATAGGTATAATTATATTAACAGATTTAAAATAAATGCACATGCTATTAATATCAAAACTAAGTATATTAAAAATTTCTTTAGTGCATAGTTAAGTATCTTACTCATAGCTACTTAATAAATTTCTACTAAATGGAAGATAACATTCTCCATTTCCTCTGATTATATTGTTGCCAAATATTAACCTTTGTCATTTTAATAAAAAATGATGACCATTTTTTTAATTAATAAAATGAACCAGTATAATTTAGGAGTCTTTGTTGAAACAGGTATAAAAGATTTGGAAGGAAATAAACAGTAAAATATTATTTTGGTTATATGAAGATTTTATTTCTTATTTGCAGTCCTCTGGACCAATTTAGTTATAACTGATCTTCTTATAAAATTGAAGTTTCTGTAGCATCTATATTTTTCCTTAGGGCATCTAGGAATCATTTTAAAATGGAATAATTTGGAATGGAGCTTAACTAATAAATAAGTTGCACTATTATTCATAAGTTTGTGTTTAAATATTAGTGGGCACTTTTTGTGAATCAAAAGAACATGATTTAGTTAGTTGCTGTTATCTTTCTAATTTTACTGGCAATTTAAATAAGAAAATCAAACACTGATTGAAAAACAAAGGTCATTTAATTTCCTTTGCACTGTTCAGTAATCTTCATTTAATACTTTAATGAGAACATTCATGCCAAAGTTTATATAGATTTTTTCCACTTTAATCTCTTTACCTTATTAAATCGACTCATTACTGGTATTAAATATAAAAATAAACTGCAGATGACCTACAAATCACTTCTTTAAAAATAATATGTGATTATAACTTGAAATGTTATAAATGCAGAAGAAATCTGTTTGAATCCTTGATGTTTGTGGCAAATAGTAACATCTTTATGCTATTTTTATGAAGAAAAAATGTGATTCCTATACATATGCATCAACAGTACAAGTAATATATATGTGGAATACAATAAATGTAATAATATATACCTAGAACCCTTATTTTTGTTCAACAACAATGATTTTTCACTTATTTAATTACATTATATTGAGTGCCTATAACACACCAGGCACTGTGCTGGGGAAAGTTATTTAACATCTAAGATAACTAAAGATCTGACATGACAGTCTATTTTTACATGAACTTCATTGTCTTTGAACTCCTTCTAAAAAAGGCAATTAATCTTCACATTTTGTATATGAATGGTATAGTAGACCCAGTGTGGGTTTTGGCACCAGATTGACTTGCTTTCAAGTAATAGTTATGTCACTTACTGGATAGGTGATTTATGTAAGTTACTTAGACTTCCCAGGCCTCAGTTTTCTGATCTGTGAAGCAGGAACGATAACACAGTTGGGTTTTTTAGGGTTGTTGCATGATGATTAGACACACACACACACACACACACACACACACACACACACTGTTTAGCATGATACCTAAGACATCATAAATACTCCTCAAAAGGTAGTCTTTAATAAATCTAATGTTGTGATTCAGGAAAGATCACGTACAGTGTCACTGTATTAGTTGCCTATTGCCGTAGTAACAAATTACCACAAATTAAGCAGCTTAAACAATACAAATTTATGACCTTACAGTTCATAGATCATAAATCCAATACAAGTCTCACCAGGCTAAAATCAAAGGCACTGCCTTCCTTCCTGGAGGCTCCAGGAAAGAAGCTGTTTGCTTGCCGTTTTCAGCCTCTTGAGGCACCTGCATTCCTTGGCTTGTGACCCCTTTAAAAAAGACAGTGACAGCGAATTGAGTCCTTCCTCATCCATCTCTCTGTCCAGAGACAGAAAAGGTTCTTTGCTTTTAAGGTCCACGTGATTAGATTGTACCCACATAGGTAATCCAAAACAGTCTCCCCTATCTTAAGGTCTGTAACCTTAATCACATCTGCAAAGTCCCTTTTGCCATGTAAGGTAACATCTTCACAGGTTCTGGGGGTTGAAGCCTGGACATCTTGAGGAGCTATTATTCTGCCTACTGCAGGCACACTGGGACCAACCGGGAGGTGCCTTATTGAGGCACAAATGGCAAGAACTCAGATGTAACTGCTGCTTGTCCTGGACATCCTTGGCAACATGTAAATTGATCCTAAAGACTCTTTCAATGCTTCCTCTACCGACATGAAAGCATTAGAATAAATTCTATCGTTAGAAGCAATCATAACACTCTTTGACTACCTATAAGAGAGCAGTGTGCAAATGGAAGAGGAACTAAAACTAAGTCCATTTATGCTGAAATCCTCAGGCTCTCTGGAACTATCTTCCTATTGGAATCATCATATCCCATGGATACAACTACCTGGAGATTTACTGTTTAAGCACTTTGCACTGTCTGGGAATATCACACTGTATGTTCTAACTCATTCACTATCAGATGTAAGTGATTAATAATCCCTTAAAAACAAAACGAAAAAAAAAAGATGCAGGATGGCGTGACTGGTTTGGGCAGCTTCATCTGGATAAAGTAAATGGATGATTCTAAGTGTATCTACCTCAGCAGTGTGGCCATGACACTAGCTCACGTTTTCTGTCTTATGAACAAAGATGTAATCAACTATTCAAGGAAATCATTTGGCCACTATAATTAATTCCCTTCATCTTATAAAGGAAATATATATGTGCCATTTTAGTAAGCATTGAAGTAGAGTGGAAAATCTATTTGATTTAGTCTTAATGAATTTAATGCAACTTCATTAAAAGTTTACAAATAGTTTTGATATATCTACAGAGTTTCAGACACTAAGTTAGGCATCAGAGCCTCAATAGATGAAATCAGTATGTTCTCTCAAAGAGGCTACACTGTAATGAAGGTTGAAAACTTGGAGACTCTACCATCCTAGACCCTCACAAAAGCCACAAGGAACTGAATTCCAAAGAGATTTAAATGCAACCGGTTCTGCCTTCATATCCACTAAAGTAGAATTCATTAGCAAGATTGGATTTTTGAGATTAGAGAGGTGAGGGCCTTCAGTAGAACACTGACTCCAATTATCCTGGTAATCCAATGGAGAAAGGGTACGAAAGACACCAAGCACATTGGTATTAGAGAAGCAATAATAGAAACAGCTAGGGCTCCCTCATCAAACTCTCTGGGTTTTCAAACCATCCAGCAGGTTAACCTGTGATATTCATCGATCAGCTCGGCCTTTCTAAGCTTCAGAGACCACACTTGTAAAGCATGAAGGCAATGTGGCATAGAGGGTAAGAACCCAACGTTCTGGCCTCGGAATCCCATGGGTTAGAATCCTGGTTGGTCTATCCTCAAACTGAGCAATCTTGAGCACATCACATCTGCAATGTTAATCCTATTACATGGGAAGAATAATACCTGCTTCAAAGGCTTGTTACAAGAAGTAAACGTAGCATACAGAGCACTCAGGATGGTGTCTGGATGACAGCAAACATTCAATAAATGGTAACTGGTATTATTAGAAATTACAGTTCTCAAATACATCGTGAAGATTAACAATAAATGCAAACCAGTTTTTTCATAAATGGCAATGTTATGCAGTTCTGAATTTTAATAATAACTCAACACTTCAGAAGTGTTTATAACCATGGACGCTGCCCCCATGCCCCAACAAGTGTATGGCTAATTTTTCCTCATTTCACAGATTAGGAATTTGACTTTGGAAAGCTCCAAATGGTTCAGGATCATATATTAAAGTGAGAATGGAGAAAGAATTCAAACTCGGTGACCCCTGGCTCTCTATTCATTGCTCTACCTGTTAAATTATATCACCCTGGCAGTTTAACAGTGGACTGGACACATGTTCAAGGGAGAATATTTATATACACAACTCTTGGCACCATAAATATTGGTCTGAATTTATCCTGCTCCAGGCCAATCAACACCTTATGAAACTTGTGATTTAAAAGGCTTGGGTCTTTATTCATGCAATGTTAATATAATGGAAAACAATTTGGTATCACCAGCAGGAATGATTTTACAGGCATTAGCAGGTGGCAGACTACATAAACTTTACCTTTCTTGACATTTTTAAACAACTAATAGAGTTTTAAAGCATGTCCATGTTCCTATCACTTAAATAGTGAAACTATTAGTGATAAACAAGGTTTATAAGAAATGTGAATTTGAAGCATTTTGTTTACATTCATTTAGGTACATATAA
The DNA here is from genome assembly GCF_003676395.1 of Aethalodelphis obliquidens. Classification (NCBI taxonomy): domain Eukaryota; kingdom Metazoa; phylum Chordata; class Mammalia; order Artiodactyla; family Delphinidae; genus Aethalodelphis; species Aethalodelphis obliquidens. The sequence continues at coordinate 18,120,904 of NW_020837959.1, read as the reverse complement.
ACTTTGATAAATGCTAATGGGAGTTGCCAACATGCATTCCTTTCATAGCAATGTAAGAACATTCTGTACAATTCCAAATAACCCTTTTAACCTTGTGAAAAATGAATACGGAACTGGTGTGTATAGAGCACTAAAGCATAATAAGAGCAGAAATAAGTGAGCTTTTATTCCAGCTCATTCTCAGGCTAAAGAGTAAGAAATAATTCCAAACAAGTACATTTCATGAGGGCTTATACTTTCTGGCACATTCCTCCTGGGCCAGTCAGAAGAGAATGCCTTTATTTCTTACTACTCATTTCTCGGTAACACTTGTCTGGCTTACTTGCTTACCTCATGTGTTTTCCTAATACCATATTGAATTAGAAATATAATTAGGAAGTATCTACTAATCTATTCCACAGTATGTATTTAACACCAGGTACCTTTTATAGTAATAAATGAAACTGCTGTCCCTGCTCTCCAGAAACTCACAGTCCAGTGGGGAGAGCAGAAAATTAAGCAGGAGATTTCAGTACAGTGTGATAGTAGCTAAGGTATACAGTGTGATAAGGGCTAAGGCATTGGTAGGTAGGGTGTTCTGGAAATACATGGAAGTACAATGTAAATAACTCCAAAGACTCTAATGCTAGGCAGAGAACACCTACTGAGCCAGGCACAGAGTAAGACATTATAAAAAATATAAATGCAGTTCCTGGTACCCAGGAACTTCACTGTGATTGAGAAGATGAAGCCCCAAACTCTCTCTCCTTGTCTCCAGAACCAAACTGCCTCATAGACATCTCCACTTGAACGGCCCACCCAAGTTTAGTAGCTAAAACTTACTATGTGCAATGCTGAATGCGTTTTCTCCTTCTGTCTCCCATTGTGGTCCTCACCTCCTGCATTCTCTCCCTCAGCAACTGGCCCTGACCCACCCAATCCCTAAATTGAATCAGGGGAGCCATATGCTTAGGGGCCCTTCCTAGATCTTCTCTCACTCCAAAAGCACAGAACAACGTTTGGTGAGGTCAGTGGTAGGGGGGGTGGGACTAGTTCATGAAGGCTTTAAGTGACAGGCTGAAAATGATGGGCATTATCCTGTAGATGATCATGAGTCATTAAATCATGGCCAGCATTGCCTTGTCATATAAGTAAATGAAAGAATATAATGTACTTAGTGAATTACCATGAGTGATAAAGATGCACTGATTGATTTTAACATCTGCCTAGGAAACATTGCTAGGGAGCACACTTCTTAAATCATAAAGTGCATTCTAAAGCCAAACATTAACAAGAAGATCATTATTTAAATAAACAAATATACATTGATACATGCGTGTATACATATACAAATTTATAGCATATTCTAAAGCCAAATATAAAAGGAGGTAAAATTTTTTAAAATAAGTATATCAGATAATACACATCAAATATTGTTGTCTCTTGAAAATGGTCATCTCAGTGCACCATATAGACAAGTTTTTAAGAGCAAGGACTCTTATATCCAATAGACCTTCACCGTCATCCTGCCTGTGCCATTTGCCGACTATGTGACCTTAGAAACTTTTACCTCTTCGAGTCTCAATTTCCTCTCCTATGAAATGCATATAAACCCAACCTTTCATTACTTTGTGACGGTTAACCAAAGCAACATAACTGAAGCAGTGAGTATGTAGTAAGAACTCAATAAATGGTAAATACAACTAACTAACTTCAAGAGAAAAGCCAAGGAGGAACATGGAATTTTGCCTAAGAAGAGGTCATTTTAAAGCTTCATTTGGCTTTTCAAGTACTTAATTAAGGGAACAGCCATTAATAACTATATGACATGTTCTGACAAGATGGTGGAATAGGATATACTAAAAATTATCCAGGCACAAATATCTAGATATGCTAGATAAAATTCACCTAAATGCATATTTGAAAGTCTAAGAAAGGGAAATATGCAGGAACTGGAAACAAAGGAGAATTGACAGCTAATGCAGTAAATGAATATACCAACAGGCATCTCTCCTTGCCTACGAGTGGTTGATATGGACAGTCTTTGTAAACATACAACTTGGGTTTAAATATCCATGAGTGGCAAGAAACAAGGTCTTGGGCCCATGCAAAGTAGGAAATTAGAGCTAAAACCCCTGCATAAATCTGGGACCTCAAAATGTTTCATTCTCAGTGAGAAGTAGACTAGAAAAAAAAAATGTACTCACAAACTCCACAAGATAAGAAGGAAACTCAGTCTCTGCCATGGGTTTTGGTGGAGAAAAAATTTAAAAAGACAATAACTCTCCTTTGAAAACAAACCTTGGATGGGTTTGGGTTTCAGAATTCTCCTACCAGGTTATCTAGGAACTCCCAAACCAAGAAATTAACAACAAGAACAACAAAAGTGATCCTGGGCATCTGATTACTTCTTGGGTGTCTGGTAGAAGCAAAAACAAAACTGTATTGGAGGGCTAAAACTTCCATCCAAGTTCACTATATTCTTACAGGTACTCTAAACATGCAATGCTAAAGATAGGTTTAAAATTATATATAATTATATATATATATCGCACCATCGGCAATGATTAGCCGAGACAACCACCAAAAAGCTTAGAACCCCGCAAATTTTACATAAAAAAGAATCTGATAAACCCTTGAGAAATAAACATTTTAAGTATTATTAAAAGAGGAATCAAACCTTAAGAAAAGAACGTGACACAATGGAAAAAGATTAGGTATATCTGAAAAAGAATAATTAAAACTTCTAAAATTGAAAAATATAATCACAGAAATTGCATTTTAACAGGCAGATTACACAGCAAATAAAACACAGTTTAAGACACAATTATTGAACTGAAGGATAAGGCAGACCTTAGGAAATTACCTAGAATGTACCACAGAGAGACAAAGAATTAGAAAACTAAAAGAGAATTTAAGAGCCAAAGAAGACAAAATGAGAAGTTCCAACATATAGCTAATGGAAGTTCTAGATGGTGATAACAAAAAGAACACAGGAGAAGTATTACACAAAAGATAATGGTTGACATTGTTCCTGAAGTGATAAAATATTCCGATTGTAATTTATGACTCAAAGAACAAAAGATCCATTCAAGACTAAGAGATGGATAGATAGATGATGAGGATGAAAGATAATAGTGAATAGGGCTTCCCTAGTGGCAAAGTGGTTGAGAGCCCGCCTGCCGATGCAAGGGACACGGCTTCGTGCCCCGGTCCGGGAAGATCCCACATGCCGCAGAGCGGCTGGACCCGTGAGCCATGGCCGCTGAGCCTGCGCGTCCGGAGCCTGTGCTCCGCAACAGGAGAGGCCACAGCAGTGAGAGGCCTGCGTACTGGTAAAAAAAAAAAAAAAAAAAAAAGATGATAGTGAATCTATACAGTGACCATCATAGACAAGACATTTAAAGCAACCAGAAAAAAAGATTATTTACATGGGTTCAATAATTAGGCTGACGGCAATTTCTAAATAATAAAAGACAGAGGATGTTATCTTCAAAAGCTTGGAGATGGTAAACTATTAGCCTAGATTCCTATGCTTCCAATAAGGCAAATAGCTGTCTATTATTGAAAAAATGAGCTACATACTACAGCCCTTTGGGGGAATTTTCAAAGCAGGGTATAACCTTAGTTGACTGTGATACTTTATGTACAGTCCTCCTAACAGCCAGAAAAGTGGAATTTAAAAACAAAACAAGATCCCTTGAAGCCCTATGATTCAGTAATTTGGGAATTTAAAATTCAGTACTTCACCTTCAAGATGCTGATTTCAAGAGTGAGTGGTATTCAAATGAAAAAAAAATTATATCAATATTCTATAAAAAGCACACGTGGATTTTTATGGCAGTGATGTCAGAAAGATCATTCTGAAAAAAACTGAATCACTTAAGAATGGCTAGTTCAGTTCAATTGTACATAAATGTTTCTTTTTAAAATTGGACTGAATGAGAAAAATCTTCTCAGATCATGTGTGGGGTGTTAAAGTTCCCTACTATTAATGTGTCACTGTCCATTTCCTCTTTTATGGCTGTTAGTATTTGCCTTATGTATTGAGGTGCTCCTATGTTGGGTGCATAAATATTTACAATTGTTGTATCTTCTTCTTGGATCGATCCCTTGATCATTATGTAGTGTCCTTCTTTGTCTCTTCTAATAGTCTTTATTTTAAAGTCCATTTTGCCTGATATGAGAATTGCTACTCCAGCTTCCTTTTGGTTTCCATTTGCATGAAATATCTTTTTCCATCCCCTTAATTTCAGTCTGTACGTGTCTCTAGGTCTGAAGTGGGTCTCTTGTAGACAGCAAATATATGGGTCTTGCTTTTGTATCCATTCAGCCAATCTGTGTCTTTTGGTGGGAGCATTTAGTCCATTTACATTTAAGGTAGTTATCGATATGTATGTTCTTATTGCCATTTTCTTAATCGTTTTGGGTTCGTTATTGTAGGCCTTTTCCTTCTCTTGTGTTTCTTGCCTAGAGAAGTTCCTTTAGCAATTGTTGTAGAGATGGTTTGGTGGTGCTGAACTCTCTCAGCTTTTGCTTGTCTGTAAAGGTTTTAATTTCTCCATCAAATCTGAATGAGATCCTTGCTGGGTAGAGTAATCTTGGTTGCAGGTTTTTCTCATTCATCACTTTAAATATGTCCTGCCAGTCCCTTCTGGCTTGCAGAGTTTCTGCTGAAAGGTCAGCTGTTAACCTTATGGGGATTCCCTTGTGTGTTATTTGTTGTTTTTCCCTTGCTGCTTTTAATATGTTTTCTTTCTATTTAATTTTTGACAGTTTGATTAATACGTGTCTTGGCGTATTTCTCCTTGGATTTATCCTGTATGGGACTCTCTGTGCTTCCTGGACTTGATTAACTATTTCATTTCCCATATTAGGGAAGTTTTCAACTATCATCTCTTCATATATTTTCTCAGTCCCTTTCTTTTTCTCTTCTTCTTCTGGAACCCCTGTAATTTGAATGTTGGTGCATTTAATGTTGTCCCAGAGGTCTCTGACACTGTCCTCAGTTCTTTTCATTCTTTTTTCTTTATTCTGCTCTGAAGTAGTTATTTCCACTATTTTATCTTCCAGGTCACTTATCTGTTCTTCTGCCTCAGTTATTCTGCTATTGATCCCATCTGGAGTATTTTTCATTTCATTTATTGTGTTGTACATCATTGTTTGTTTCATCTTTAGTTCTTCTAGGTCCTTGTTAAATGTTTCTTGCATTTTGTCTATTCTATTTCCAAGATTTTGGATCATCTTTACTATCATTATTCTGAATTCTTATTCAGGTAGACTGCCTATTTCCTCTTCATTTGTTATGTCTGGTGGGTTTTTATCTTGCTCCTTCATCTGATGTGTGTTTTTCTGTCTTCTCATTTTGCTTATCTTACTGTGTTTGGGGTCTCCTTTTTGCAGGCTGCAGGTTCGTAGTTCCCGTTGTTTTTGGTGTCTGTCCCCAGTGGCTAAGGTTGGTTCAGTGGGTTGTGTAGGCTTCCTGGTGGAGGGGACTAGTGCCTGTGTTCTGGTGGATGAGGCTTGATCTTGTCTTTCTGGTGGGCAGGTCCACGTCTGGTGGTGTGTTTTGGGGTGTCTATGGACTTATTAAGATTTTGGGCAGCCTCTCTGCTAATGGGTGGGGTTGTGTTCCTGTCTTGCTAGTTGTTTGGCATAGGATATCCAGCACTGTAGCTTGCTGGTTGTTGAGTGAAGCTGGGTGCTGGTGTTGAGATGGAGATCTCTGGGAGATTTTCGCCGTTTGATATTATGTGGAGCTGGGAGGTCTCTTGTGGACCAGTGTCCTGAAGTTGGCTCTCCCACCTCAGAGGCACAGCACTGACTCCTGGCTGCAGCACCAAGAGCCTTTCATCCACACGGCTCAGAAGAAAAGGGAGAAAAAGTAGAAAGAAAGAATTAGTAGAAGTAGAAAGAAAGAAAGAAAGAGAGAAGGGAGGGAGGGAGGGAGGAAGGAAGAAGGGAGGGAAGGAAGGAAAAAAAGAAAGAAGATAAAGTAAAATAGAATAAAGTAAGATAAAATATAATAAAGTTATTAAAATAAAAAAATAATTATTAAGAGAAAAGCAAAAAAACGGACGGATAGAACCCTGGGACAAATGGTGGAAGCAAAGCTATACAGACAAAATCTCACACAGAAGCATACACATACACACTCACAAAAAGAGGATAAGGGGAAAAAATCATAAATCTTGCTCCTAAAGTCCACCTCCTCAATTTGGGATGATTTGTTGTCTGTTCATGTATTCCACAGATGCAGGATACATCAAGTTGATTGTGGAGGTTTAATTCGCTGCTTCTGAGGCTGCTGGGAGAGATTTCCCTTTCTCTTCTTTGTTCTCACAGCTCCCAGGGGCTCAGCTTTGGATTTGGCCCCGCCTCTGTGTGTAGGTCGCCTGAGGGCGTCTGTTCTTTGCTCAGACAGGACGGGGTTAAAGGAGTCGCTGATTCTGCGGCTCTGGCTCACTCAGGCCGGGGGGGAGGGAGGGGCACCGCGTGCGGGGCGAGCCTGCGGCGGCGGCAGAGGCCGGCGTAAGTTTCACCAGCCTGAGGCGCGCCTGTGTTCTCCCGGGGGAGTTGTCCCTGGATCCCGGGACCCTGGCAGTGGCGGGCTGCACAGGCTCCCCGGAAAGGGGGTGTGGAGAGTGACCTGTGCTCGCACACAGGCTTCTTGGCGGCGGCGGCAGCAGCCTTAGTGTCTCATGCCCGTCTCTGGCGTCCGCGCTTTTAGCCGCGGCTCGCGCCCGTCTCTGGAGCTCCTTTAAGCAGCGCTCTTAATCCCCTCTCCTCGCGCACCAGGAAACAGAGGGAAGAAAAAGTCTCTTGCCTCTTCGGCAGCTCCAGACCTTTTCCCGGACTCGCTCCCAGCTAGCCATGGCGCACTAACCCCCTGCAAGCTGTGCTCACGCCGCCAGTCCTTTCCCGGCGTTCCGGCCGAAGCCCGAGCCTCAGCTCCCAGCCCCTCCCGCCCCGGCGGGTGAGCAGACAAGCCTCTCGGGCTGGTGAGTGCCGGTTGGCCCTGATCCTCTGTGCGGGAATCTCTCCGCTTTGCCCCTCCGCACCCCTGTTACTGTGCTCTCCTCCGCGGCTCCGAAGCTTCCCCCCTCCGCCACCCGCAGTCTCCAACCGCGAAGGGGCTCCTAGTGTGTGGAAACGTTTCCTCCCTCACAGCTCCCTCCCACTGGTGCAGGTCCCGTCCCTATCCTTTAGTCTCTGTTGTTTCTTTTTTCTTTTTCCCTACCCAGGTACTTGGGGGAGTTTCTTACCTTTTGGGAGGGCTGAGGTCTTCTGCCAGCGTTCAGTAGGTGTTCTGTAGGAGTTGTTCCACGTGTAGATGTATTTCTGGTGTATCTGTGGGGAGGAAGGTGATCTCTGCGTTTTACTCTTCCGCCATCTTCCCGGAAGTCCCACACTTAACTTTCTTATTTAATACTCCCTACAATCCTACAGGGTAGGTCTTGTTATCTCTATTTTAGAGACTAGAAAACTGAGCTTCAGAGAGTTTAAGTAATTTGCACTGGGTCAAAGGGCTGGATAGTAGTAATGTCCGGAATTGAGTCGACAATGGACGTACATTAACGCCTGTGTTCTTTTGGCATAAACAAGTCCCAGTTTCTTCACCTGTAAAACATGGGGATCAGAGAAACCCATATATTCCCCTCCACCTTTAAAATATCCTGACTATCATAAATGTCTTAAACGTTTGTTCTTCAAATTCAATGCTTAAAAATGACAGACATAACATATTGTACAAAGGTGCACCTGAACTATTAATGCTACCTACCATATAGAATCCTTACATTTCTAACATATTTAAAGTAAAAAGTGAAGAAATTACTAAATCAGAACTTTTTTTCTTACACCATTACCGTTTTAAGGTAAAATGGTTATGATTTCTAAGTCATAGTAAATTAGAACAACAATAAAAATATGTTGGTGGTAATAACATTCAGATTTGTGCTATGGAGAACCTCTGCAATTGTCTTCAGTACACTAGTTAATCAACTTAATCACTGAAAAACATTAATTTCTGGTTTTATTAGATAGCAAAGGTGAAAATAAAAATTTATACCCAGAATTTTAGAATCTTGGAATTTCATACATTGAGACTTTGGAGATCAACTTATCCAACACTTATATTTTAAAGGTGAAGAAAACAGACTCAGGAAAATTAATTGAATTTTCCATGGTTCTTCCATTTTTTAAACATTATTTATTCTCACCAGGTTGGGGGTGGGGCCATCCAGACTGTAGGTCTCATAACAAACAAAAATTACAACAATTAGTCCACAATTTCTCCTAGGGATGAATATTACATTTAATTGCCCTTAAAAGATTACATTAGTAAGGTCAGTTGTATGCAGTAGACATCAACAAAGTTTTTATGACATAACTTCAATTGGTTTGAAAATCGGTAGCAACTTGATCTTTATTACACCAAAGGGTTGAACTTCATGCATTTCTTTCATTTTGCCACCAAAAGCTATGCCAGCTCTGAGTTGTTAGGAAATGCTGCCTTATTTAAAAAATGAAAGCTGAAGAGCCAATTAAAAACATCTCATTAAAATTTTTGAAGTGCCTGATGCTAAAGGATATTTTTATCTTCCAGCTTGCTGAAATATTCCTGCAGGAACTTACATGAAGTGGATGATCTTCTGGGAAAAATGTGTATTTAAAGTATGTGTGTCTTTTGTGAGGTCCTTCATTTTAAGGGACTTCTGGAGGTACCTAGCTGTGCTCCCATGGCCAGGTAGTAATATACCACATTCTCTTGCTCGAACCCAAGGCCAAATTAGGGGAGCACACTCTGGAAACCAGCACAGAACACAATCAACCTTGCAGGTTTGCTTCACCCCTACACAGACAGCCCTATTTCTGCTCTGGCTGCAGCCAAAGGGTGGATGGGCAGCCTTCCTCCATACACCTGAGACTGTGAGTTTAGAGTTAGAGTGGTGTGGGAGCCACTTAGAGACTGACGATTTTAGATATCTCACACAACTGGCATTATGCAGTATTTGTCTTCTTGCGACTGGCTTGTTTCATTTAACAGAAAGTCCTCAAGGTTCACCCAAGTTGTCCCATATTGAAGGACTGCCTTCATTTTTAAGGCTGAAGAGTATTCCATTATATGTATAAACCACATTTTCTTTATCCATTCATCTGTTGATGGGCATTTACATTGTTTCCATATCTTGTTAATAATACTGCAATGAACATAGGTGTGTTAGATCTCTTTGAGATCCCGATTTCCAATCTTTTAGAAAAATACTCAGAAGTGGGATTGCTGGAACATACGGTAGTTCTATTTTTGATTTTTTGAGGAACCTCCATGCTGTCCCATAGCAGCTGCACCATTGTACTTTCTCATGAACAGTGTAAAGTGTTCTCCACACCCTTACCGATACTTGTCTTGTTTTTTTGATAATAGCCATCTTGACAGATGTGAGATGATATCTCACTGTGGTTTCGGCTTTCAGAGCTGATATCATCAGAGATGATATCTCATTGTGTTTTTCTTCTTCAGAGAAATGTCTATTCAAGTATTTAGCCCATCTTTTAATCAGGTTATTAGTGGGGGGTTTTTTGTTTGTCTTTTTAAACTATTGAGTTATAGGACTTCTATTTTTGGAGATTAACCGTTTTTCAGAAGTATGGTTTGCAAATATTTTTTCCCATTCCATAGACTGCCTTTTGCGTTTCAGTTATATACATATAACTCTGTTTATACAAAGACTTATGATGTAAAACGTAGTTCTTACCATGTGTCATGGTAATAAAGTTTGAAAACTGCTATAGCATGTGCTGTAATTTGATCATTGGATATCCTTCATTTATTAACATTTAAATTTTACTTAGTTTTTCTTCTTATGGATGTGCTCATTTTGATTATATTTTTCTAGAATACACAAGGTCATTTTTATATTAACATATTAACATAGCTATTCAAAATTTTAGTCATCCTTAATATCTTTTGTGGTAGTCCTGATTCTCTGCATTTTAATTTTCTCTTTCTTTGACTTGCCAGAGGTTGGCCAAACTTAGTTTTGGATTTGTTTATCATTTCTATTTATCTATTGTTTCTACATTATCTTCTTCATTTTTATGCTCTTTTATTCCTTATCACTAATTTGTGCTTCTTTCGTGACTTCTTGAGTTGATCTTTTAGTTTATTTTCGTTCATTTCCATAATGGAAGCATTGTGGCTATGATTTTGCTTGAATTATAGATCTGGCTACTGCCCATTTATTTCAATGTCTAAATCTATTTCCTAAATAAATTATTTTGCATTTCTGATTTTCACTCTGCATAAAATCTAGGAGAGTTTTTTTTAATACATGTTTTTAAAATATTTTTTTAATTGTTTAACTTCGTTGTAAATGTTTAGCTTTATTGTGTTCAGAACACGTGATTAGTACATTTTAAATTTTTCGAACATGTTGAAGTTTTATTTGTGTCCTTGTATGAAGTTTACTTTGTAAATGTCCCATGGACACTTGGAAAGTCTTTCTCTGTTCATGGGTTCTGACCTAATCAATTAAATTACTTTCTGTCTCCACTATAAGTTTCACTTTAAAAATGCAATTACACAGAATTAAAAAATTTTTTCCAAATCAAACAATTGGGACTATTTCACGAACATTATAAAATATTTCCTGTTTACATATATATAAGTATTTTCAACATTCTCTAGACTTTTAAAAGGTACTTAGATTGCCTGATCAATAGGGTTAACACTGGTGGCACAGTGGTTGAGAGTCCACCTGCTGATGCAGGGGACACGGGTTCGATCCCTGGTCCAGGAAGATCCCACATGCCATGGAGCAACTAAGCTCATGCACCACAACTACTGAACCTGTGCTCTAGAGCCCGCGAGCCACAACTACTGAGCTCACGTGCCACAACTACTGAGCCCACGTGCCTAGAGCCTGTGCTCTGCAACAAGAGAAGCCACCGCAATGAGAAGCCTGTGCACCACAATGAAGAGTAGCCCCAGCTCGCCACAACTAGAGAAAGCCTGCATGCAGCAACAAAGACCCAAAGCAGCCAAAAATAAATAAATAAATTTATTTTTAAAAAAACTTTATGAATTACTTAACTGTATTCAAAATATATATTCTATGCCCAAAAGACCTACAGATTAAGAAACTAGATAAGGTTATATTATATAATTTTCTATTATTTTTCTTCATAAACTACAGTTATATATTTAATTTTTTCTTAACTTTTGTCACAACAAAGAAAGAATATAAAGTTTTTTAAAAAGAATGGAAATAGACTGGGTCTTTAAAGTCCAAGATAAATATATTCCTTTGTTCAGAACTACAAACAAATACATAAAACAGCTAAAAATTGTCATCCTCACAAGTACCTTCAGGCTACTATGAGAATTGAAAGGCAGCCAAAGTTGTGTTTGTTTTCTGACAAGTACTCAAGTACCATAATAGTAACATGAAAGAGTATGACAGTTACTCTCACAGTATGAAGACTTTTATTTCATAAACGACCTTAAACACTAAATTAATCAATGACAGAAACTTGTTTTTTAAATGGTGGCATTCAGTAAACTCACAGAAACTAAGCAAGCAAATACATGAAGAAAAATAATAGCTGTCATGTTACATGCTCATATCTCTGAACGTGGCAGAGAAATAGAAACTAAGACAGAATTGGGTAAACACCATTGGATATACAGCCAAGATTTCCGGGGAAGAAGCATAGACTTTCAGTCATAACATTATATTTAAACTCTAGGTGAGTTACATGCCCTTCCTAGGTCTGTGTTCTCACTTTTATCCTGGGATAGTAATCTCTCTATATGAGAAGCAAAGAAAAATAATAGTACCTAATGCTTACTGAATGGAGAATATGGACAGGCAAAATACTTAAAGCATCTTACATATACTAACTCATTCAGTCCTCATAAGAGCCTTATGAGGTAAATAATGCTATCTCCCCATTTGACAGATGAGAAAACAAAGGCTGAACAACAAAATCAATGTTGATTTACTTGCCTGAGGTTCTTATGTCATGAAAGATAGGCAATTTGAATATAGGCAATCCATCTCCTGAGCCTGCTTTGTGTGTGTGTGTGTGTGTGTGTGTGTGTGTGTGTGTGTGTTTAAATCTACATAAAATAGGGCTTCCCTGGTGGCGCAGTGGTTGACAGTCCACCTGCCGATGCAGGGGACACGGGTTCGTGCCCCGGTCCGGGAAGATCCCACATGCCGCGAAGCAGCTGGGCCCGTGAGCCATGGCCACTGAGCCTGCATACCGCAAAAAAAAAAAAACAAAAAAAAAACATAAAATAAAATTTAGCACTTTAACCATCTTCAAGTGTACAATTCAGTGGCATTAAGTACGTTCACAGTATTGTGCAACCATCACCACTATTCATTTCCACAACTTTTTCATCATCCCATACAGAAACTCTATACCCTTTAGGCAAAAAATCCTCCTTCCTCCCTGCTCCCTCCGCCATTTCTTGTCATTTTAACTACTACTGCTTTCTTTTGAGTAAACAAAAGAAAACTGAATCTCTTTAGTAAAGGGGAGGTAGAAAAAATGAGAATGAAAAAAAGAAACAAACAAAAACATCTGAGAGTTTATCAACAAAAATCATTTATAATGAAAAGTCTAAAGTATATATTTTAGGCAGAATTAAAATGAAGCCAGAGGGAAGGACTGAGTGCAAGAAGGAGGAATCATAAGCAAAGATACTGTTATATTTGTGATTAAACCTAAACAAGTATTGACTGTAGAAAATAATAACAATAATATTTAATTTTTAGCATTAAAATGTAACAAGGTAACAGAACCAAAATATCAGACAACAGTGGTATGTAAATTGAAAAGGAGATACTATCAGAGTTATAGCATTCTAAAATTTTTTTTATTTTATAGTTAAAAAGTAAATATTTTGATAATTCTAAACCTTGTTAAATATGCAGGTTAAAGTAAATAGAATAATTTCTAGACGAATAGACACATAAAACGTAACTGCTAAACAAGTTGAGAAAAAAAAGTAAAATGCCAAAAAAAGGAAATAAATTAAATCTGAAAGAAGACAAAAAAGATGAAAGAAACAAACACACACATACTTACAAAAACAAAATCACAAAATGGTTGCTAGAGTTATAGTGGCACCTAGGATATAGAAATATACTTAGAAATATGAAATATTTACATTTAAAAGTAGAAATATTAAATATTCGATAAATATTCAATATTAATTAATTAATTAATAATTAATACTATTAATATTCAATATTAATTGAATAAGAAATATTCAATATTAATTCAATTAGCATGCAATCCAAACGTTTAGAAAAAGAACAGAAAAGCAAACACAAAGGAAGCAGAAGAAAAGGAATATTAAAGATAAAATCATAACAATGAAAAAAATACAATAAAAAATCAATAAAACCAAAATTTGAAAGCATTTGAAAAAAATAACACATTAAAAACCCTGGTTTGGGCTTCCCTGGTGGCACAGTGGTTGAGAGTCCGCCTGCTGATGCAGGGGACACGGGTTCGTGCCCCGGTCCGGGAAGATCCCACATGCCGTGGAGCGGCTGGACCCGTGAGCCATGGCCGCTGAGCCTGCGCTCTGCAACGGGAGAGGCCACAACAGTGAGAGGTCCGCGTACCGCAAAAACAAAACAAAACAAAACCCTGGTTTGATTAATGAAGAGACAAAAGAAGGCACAATACAAAAGAAGATATTTATAATGAAAAGGGGACTTTATTATAAATGCTGCAGAAATTAAATACATGACAATAAGTTATTAGGGGCAACATTAGTGCCAAATATTTTGAAAATGTAGACTAAATAGGTAAATTCTTAATAAATGAAAATGTCAAAACTGACCCAAGAAGTAAAAAATTTAGTAGTATATAACCATTAAAGAAATTAAATTAATAGTTAAAAATCTTCCCAAAAAAGAACATTAGGTCCAAATGGCTTTCTAGCAGATCATTCCAATCTTACACAAGCTTTCATAGAATAGAAAAAGGGGTATCCTCCTCAATACATTTTATGGAGCTCTCAAGCTATGATATCTAGGAAAAGATTACTCACCAATCTCATTTATGAGCATAAGTTCAGAAAATTGAGCACAGCATTGTGTAAAAGAAATAACCCGGGAGATTACTGGTGAGTAATCTTTTCCTAGATATCATATGCCGCATGCCACAAGTAAGGATTCCACATGCAGCAACAAAAATCCTGCAGGTGGCAACGAAGATCCTGCGTGCTGCAACTGAAGCAGCCAAATAAATAATAAATACATAAATATTAAAAAAAGAAAAAAGAAATAACCCAGCTGGAATTATTCCAGAAATGTAGGATCAAATTAATTATAACAAAATTATTAATATAGAAAAATTAACATTATCCACTACACTAATAGAATTAAATAAAGAAAATCATGTTATTACCTCAATGAATTCAAAAAGAGCATTTGATAAAATTCAGTATCTTTCATAAGAAATACAAACAGACAAACATGAAAATAGAAAGAAGAACTTCCTTAACCTTAAAAAAGACATTTACAAAAAGAAAATTAAAACAAACATCACACACACTTGTGAAATGTTGAATGTATCCCCTTAAGATAAAGCAAAGATAAAATTTATCATCACCTCTATTACAAATAAAATAAAGTAAAACAAAATTACATCCATACTTAACATCATACACAGAAATCAGTTTCAGATGGACTTGTTTTTATACACAATCATGGAAGAGATCACACTTTATTGTGTAACCACAATGTAATCTATTCTCCTAGCCCCTTAAAAATCTATATAAGATTGATTCAAACTCCCATTCCATGGATTGGGGAAATTCAAAATATTCCCTTAGGGGACTTCCCTGGTGGTCCAGTGGTAAAGAATCCACCTTACAATGCAGGGGACGCAGGTTCAATCCCTGGTCAGGGAACTAAGATTCCACATGCCACGGGGCAACTAAGCCTGTGCGCCGCAACTACTGAGCTGCACGCCTCAACCAGAGAGCCTGTGTGCCGCAAACTACAGAACCCACGTGCTCTGGAACCCACATGCCACAACTAGAGACAAGCTAGAGCCCACAGGACCCAACGAAAGGTCCCGCATGCCTCAACGAAGGTCCCGCGCGCCGCAACCGAGATCCGACACAGCCAAAAATAAATAAAATTTAAAAAGAACACAAACGGAAAGAAGAAAAAATACATAATTTAGGCTTAAAAAAAAACACCTTCCTTTAATATATCCAAATGTTTGGGAAAAGAGCGGCTAGAGGTGTGTCTTAAATTCTCACGATCTCTTCTGATATGATTTTCTAACTCCAGGTGAATTGTTGCCATGTTCTCTGTCTCACGGCTTTTCTAAAAAGGAAATATAATTGACATATAACAATATATTAGCTTCAGGTGTACAACATAATGTTTCAATATTTGTAAATGTTGCAAAATGATTACTACAATAAGTCTAGTTAACATTCATCACATACAGAATTAATTTCTTTTTTTCTTGTGATGAGAACTTTTAAGATCTACTCTCTTAGCATTTTCTTTGCCTCATGGCTCTTTTTATATATTGGTTCTGTTGTCATCCTAAATATGGAACGAAGGTCCTTCTTCTAATCCCTCTCTCAAAAGCATCAACAAAGTGAAGGGCGTTAACCATAACAGAATTTCACTGGAAGTTTGGGAGTCTCGGGGAGTGAGACTTCCCCCAAGCAGCCACTTTCAGCCACTTCCCCCAAGTGATTCTATCCCATGTGGCACCCCAGCCTCTAACCTTCCTAGTTTCTCTGATTCCCTATTTCACCGCCACCACCACCTCTTCTTCTCCTCCTCTCTCTGCATCTGACTCACAGAAACCCAAAAATTCCTTCTTTATTTTAACTCCTGTCAATACCCATACCCTCAGGGTCTCACCTGCCCCAGTAAAGTTGCATAAACATTCCTAAAAGGAATTCTGGAGCCAGCTGTTAAGATAACATATTTTCAACCTGTTATATTTAAAAGAAACAGGAGCAGTGCCAGGATCTGTAATAAGTCATGATCCCTATAAAGATATCCTATACTTTGAATTTTTTCTCTTCCAATTTCATTGAGGTGTAATTGACATACAACCATGTATAAATTTAAGGTGTCCAGCATAATGATTTGTCTTGCATATAGCATGAGATGATTATCGCAATAAGTTAGGAACATCCATCCTCTCATATAGATACAAAATAAAAGAAAAAGAAATAAAAATTCTCCTTGTGATGAGAGCGCTTAGGGTTTACTCTCTTAACAATTTTCATATGTAACATACAGCAGAGTTAATTATATTAATCATTTTTTATATTACATTCTTTTGTACATGAAATTTTTGAGAACACTTATAATCTGTTAGAAATTGATCTGACAGGTGAGCTGTGTTAGACCACACCTCCACATGCCTAAACCTTTGACTATACTTTGGCAAACTATTATTGTTCTATCTATTCCTTCTGTTAAGTTTCATCATTCAATCAATCTATCTATCCATTATATAACTCATTTTAGATTAAAAATCTATTTTCCTTTTTAACGTAGTTCAGCATTATTTTTATGTGAACTTTATAAAGGTTTTCTTTTCTATTGAAGAACGTCTGCATTTCAGGGTGGATGGATTACTGTGATATTTTACAGGTAATTTTTAAACTTGAATTTTTAAAATTAAACACCCTTTAGAGACACGAATCTTTGATCCATCTCCCTCGTCCCCAACCCCAAGCAGTTTTCACTAGTGTGGTATATAGCTTGAGTGCCACCATCTGCCCTCCTCCAGATAACGGCTAGTAAGGATCGGAAGTGATGACCAAAGTGGCTCCTTAGTCATGACTGTGATTGACAAGTTTCCTAAACCACTTCCTCTTCAGGTAATAATGTCCCTTGGTTCTGTGACTTCCTCATTTCACATACACTTAAAATTATTCTCAAAACCAAATCCCATTCCATTGATAAAAAGAAGAGCACACGACAAATTTTAATCAAAATTTTAAAATATTAGCATTATAAATACTTGGAACAAAGTGTGAGGCACTTTTGGTATTACAGTAGGGCCAAATTTGACTCTAAACAATGATGTTGAAATTAAAGCTCTTGTTCCTTCAATATCTCACTTCTCTTTAAATATTTTCACTGCCTTGCCTGAGGCATCATACTTAACACCTGGGAATTGACAGCTGCCAAAACTCACACATATAACTGTTTCTTTCCACAGTTCTCTAGGACTACTCATAAGCAGTTTTTCAATGTAAGGATGTTTACAGATTGTGACATGGAAACTTGGTGGGCGGCTCAAAGGAAAATGGATTTCTTATTATGAGATTTTAAGACTTCACGTTCTGAGCCTTTAACACCACCCGCGTAGGAGGGGAGAAATTACCACTAACAAGGTCTGTAATAGTTACTTCTGACAAAAAAGCAAGACCTCCCTGTCACCTTATTTCACAGCAGCCAGAATAGTCATAATGACAAACCATTCAAGGTTTAGGCTGGAAGAACAGAAAGTCTTACCTAAAATAAGTCATTAAAAATTCAGCCTGAAACAACCCATTTTGAAATGTTCAAGTCTTCTGAATTCCAGCAAGGCAGGAACTATGTTAAAGAGTTATGCCCCTGGTAGAATTCAGGATTTTCTTTCTTGACAGAAAAGTAGATGAAAATAGAAACCGAATCTTAAAGTTTTTTTAAGTATTTTAGCTTTACTTGTCTCTTTTTTCTGCAGGTATCTCATCCAGAAATACAGAAACAGGAGGCAGGGAAACACCATATGCAAAGAGTTAAGATAGTAAATTACCTCTGTAGACCAGGACCTGAAAATGGCCCCCGAACTTGGATGCAACCACCATGCAAAGAATGCAATCTTCATAGCTCTTGAAAAATACGGTTTTCTTTTTTACCATCTTTACTGTTTTTTAACCCTAAAAAATAGTCATCACTCCAGAAATGAATCCCATGATTTGCAAATAAATATTTTTTGTTTTTTTAAAAAAGTATGTTGTTCTGTAAAGGCTACATACTGCATGATTCCAATTATATGACATTTGGGAAAAGGCAAAACTATGGAGGCAGTAAAATGATCAGTGTTTATCAGGGACTTTAGAGAAGGGAGGGATGAATAGGTGGAACACAGAGAATTTTTAGAGCAGTGTTATATGATATTTTAATGGTAAATGTCATTATACATTTGTCAAACCCATAGAATGTACAATACCAAAAGTGAACCCTAATGTAAATTATAGACTTAGAGTGATAACGATGTGTCAATGCAGGTTCATCAGCTGCAACAAATGTACCAATTCAGGTGCAGGATATTGATAGTGGGGGAGACCATGTACTTGTGGGGACCAGGGTCTATGGGAACTCTGTACTTTCTTTTTTTTTCAATAAAATTATTTATTTATTTTTGGCTTTGTTGGGTCTTCATTGCTGTGCGCGGGCTTTCTCTAGTTGCGGCGAGTGAAGGCTACTCTTCGTTGTGGTCCATGGGCTTATTGCGGTGGCTTCTCTTGTTGCAGAGCACAGGCTCTAGGCATGCGGGCTTCAGTAGTTGAAGCACGTGGGCTCAGTAGTTGTGGTGCACGGGCTTAGTTGCTCTGTGGCATGTGGGATATTCCTGGACCAGGGCTCGAACCCGTGTCCCCTGCATTGGCAGGTGGATTCTTAACCACTGCACCACCAGGGAAGTCCCTGCTTCAGGTTTTATGTGAGGAATTCTGCAGTTTCTGGCCAGCTGATGGTGGCACAGGCCCACGGAACCTGCTGTGAATTGTGGTGCTGTCCCAGTTTAGGGTGACCACGGCCCCACCAGCTCGGGCGCCACTCTGTACTTTCAACTCAGATTTGCTGTGAACTTAAAACTGCTCTAAAAAGTAAAGTCTGTTTTTTTAAAAGAAAAAAAAAGTGTAGTGGGAACAAAGCAAGAGATGGCAGTTACTGTTCTGCAAAACTTCACATTAAGGGATCGTAAGTAATTGCAATAAATATCTTAAGAGGAACTATACATGACACCAGGAATAAAGGTCAGCCTCAAACGGAAATTCTTGTACAAAACCCCATAACCATCAGATTGCATGCAAAACAGAAGCATTATAAAGGGTCACATATGACTATCTACACATATTCAGTCATAAGAGGTTACAAAAGAAGTGGGCTTGATCAGCGTGTCCAGCCTGTGAACAGAACCAAGCTTTAGCAATAAGACCTTCTCAACTGAAAACAGAGCTTTTGAGTTCAAGTTTGAATCTATTCCTTTTTTCAATGGTGTTGAGTCAGTTCCTTTCTTTAACCTTGTCCTGAGAAGCCAGAACTTTGAAAGCCTCAAAAAGGCTGGTATTTCAAATGTCTGAGCATTTCAGAATGTGTGTGCTGATGTCATACTCATCTGTACTTGGAAAGGAACAGCAAACCTGATCGGTGCCTTCTCATGGAACACACTCATAATTTTTGTTCCTTTTTTTTTTTCACTTTCACACTCATATTTTAACAAGACTCCTTTAATGTAGCCATCTTCGGAATTGCCATCTCTGTTATGAGGATCAAAAAAGGGAAAGCTAGCAACAAGATCACACAGGCCCTCTAATGCCAAAGGAAGATATTGGAGAATAAAAATTCATGGTAAAACTAACCTTGTCTCCATGTATATAGAAACATGGAGACTCTTACGTGGTCAGTTTAAAACTCTGTATATTCTTTATATGATAATTTCCTTCATAGAATTTGCCTGGTCCACAGGAATTGTTTGCTCCTGAAACCATGCTCTCATCCATAGTGTTCCACCCCGTAAGTTCTCTAAACAAATTCCTCTCATAATAATTGTTTAAAAACTCAAAAAGTAGACATTTTATATTGTATACCTATACCTCCAACTTTTCTTGCATATATGAAGGGCTTTTAAAACAGTGTGGGATGAAAATAACTTAAGGGAACTTCTGATTTCCAATGAGATCATTATGGAGAAAGAATGAGGTCAGCATCCCCTAAGTTTCTCTAGGATGCAGAGATAGTTGCTGTGTATCTATGAATAAGTTAAGAGATGTTTCATTGGAGCCAAGTTCTGGAAAACTTGTATACCTAAAAGGTCAAGATTGGGGGAACACCGTAAAATGAATGAAGGATGTGATTGGGTATAGAGAAAAACTGTGCAACGTATGAGGCTAAATCTAAAAACTATTCACAAAAGAGAAATAGAAAGCAATGCCAGCTTCATGTTCAATTAAAACTCCTCACAAGATTTCTAGCTACTACACAGAAGCAGAAGAATGCTGAGTATGAAACATTACTCAATAAAAAAAATCTGTTCTTAATAGAAAGAGCACTTTAGAAATTATATGATTCTCACAAAAGCTTCATAAATATTTCACCATGTGATTTATAAAGGTACAAAAGAATCTAATATCCTCTGGTCCAGTAGAAAGTAAACAGACTTAGAGGTTATCATATAATATAATATATATATGTAATTTATTTTCTCCATTTCTGATTGGCCAAACTTTAACCACAAGAAGTTCCAAAACCATGCAATTCTACAAAATATGTGCATAAAATAAAAGCTTCTATATTTCAATGTATTCAAACCTTTTCAGAAAATAAATAATATAAACAGATTATGTTCATCTGAGGACACAAACACTGACAAGAGTGGGAGGATAGATTGATGGTCAAGAGTCTCCTTCTATCCCCTAACATGATGGATGGTGGAGCTAAACCACAAATCAAAGATATACGATGCAATTTACAGTATTTTTAAAAGTTATTCATCCCATTCTTTAAATTCTGAAAATGACAGAACATCTATTCTCTCGTGAAATTATGTTCACAATGAACACTTCCTAAGAAAAATAGAGAGAAATGTTACTAGACACAGGTTGGTTTTACCACTTCCCATTTTTATGGCACTGAGTTTATGTGACACCCAGATCCCTTACTGCCCCAAGCTCTGCTTTTGAGTGAAGCCAGGTGAGACACATAGAATATATTCTGTCTTGTTGTTTCATTATATTATAGAGAATAAAACTGCAGGATTCAACCTGCTTCAAATCCTAGGAGTTAGACCCCTCAACAGAGGTTGCCACAAAGGCTGCAAGGGCCTGAGGAGATGGCAACTTGCTCTCCTGCCCCCACCCCCATGACACCAGCTCTGCTTTTGTTTTGTTTACTGGGCTTCCATACAAGTGCTTGTTTAAAGAATGGGTTCAGCTGCATCACAGATTTAAAAAGCACTATCCTGGAGAACTTGATCTCCGCGTTTAAACTCCTTCGGTCGAATGCCTTGTTTCTATACCCATTAATATACTGAGGAAAAGGGTAGTTGATAGATGGTTGGTAGAAGGCAAGAGAGCAAGTGACATAGTCTGCTGGGTCTATAGCATGCTAAATAACTCCACTATAATAATTTCATAAAGAAAGTACAAAAATAGCAGGTGTAGATGGGGGAAGTCCTGGGCAAAATTATAAAAGAAATGTCCTCATTCTCACTTTTGTAAGCTTCTTCCTCTGCTCCTCACACTCCTTTTGCTGCCCAGTATCTGGTATTTTCTCTTTCTGTGTCAAAATTTGCACCCTTATCCCAATAGCTTAGTTTGTTTCAATTTAAGTTAGTAAGTTGCTGTTTGCATTGGGAAAGCCTTTTTTAAAAAATGTATTGTCTCATTAATTAAAATCATAAGATCATGATTCTGAGATCTAAAAGAGATAAGATACCTCTGAATCGAATGTCAAAGAAAGATGGACTCCAACTTTGCAAAGACTCTCAAAATATAAAATATATCTGTTTCTTTTCCAACAAATATTTATTGTGCTTTTACTGAGATCCACGTAGTTCTTTTAAAGAACACTCCAAGGAGACTCAAAATCTCAAGGTGGAGGCATCATTAGTGCAAGTGTGGCTTTCAGCCTTGGAAACCCAGAATCTCGATTTTATTTACTCAGAAGCAGGGGGCTCTGTAAACGTAGAGCAAAGATCATAGGATTTGGAGTCAGAGGTGTAGGTTTGAGCTTTGGCTGCACCTCTTATTAGCTATTTGTGTTCTTAAGCAAACTGACTTAATACCCTAAAAAAAAAAAAAAAAAAAAAGGTCAAGAAAATTATCCCTGCCTCACAGGATTATTGTGAAGATCAGATGAGATGGTGCATTTAAAAGGGTTTTATATACTGTCCTGGGCTAAACACGGGTTGGTCAGTTTGGCTTCTGGAGGGAGAGAGACCCTCCAAACAAAGGGGATTTCTGTGTGCCAGTAGGCACCCAGCAGGGATTCCCTGCAGGCGACCTTTGAAGGCTGATAAGCATCTCCAACAGCTGCATAAGAGAATACAGGGACCCACTGAGAGGGCAAAGGGCATGCCCTTTGCCCTTCTGCTCTCAGCTCAAAGGCCATCTGCTAAAGATCCCCTACAGGGAAATATAACTCTAAGGAGGGAGGCTCAGGGAAGATTTCAAGGGGTCCTAACTCAAGAGCCCTAACCACCCTAAGGGCTTTAGCTTTGGAATTTAAACTTATTTTACTTGGAGGGGATATGGGGATATATATATATACATATAGCAGATTCACTTTGTTATACAGCAGAAACCAACACAACATCGTAAAGCAATTATACTCCAATAAAGATGTTTAAAAAAAATTTATTTTACTTAGTGTACACTGCTTTTAATTAATTTAATTTTATCCTCTACTCTGCTAGAATTTTAAATGGTTTATATTTAACGTGTATGTGACTATCTGTAATATACACTGTTTCGTCATAGATATATATATTTTACCATGTATACATTTGTTGTAAATGTGCATATATACTATAGACTTGTGTGGTATGCATCCTATAACATGTGGGTGGGAGGCATGTATAGAGAAAAAAACCTAGGAGAATATGAACCAAAATGTTAACAATGTTTATCTCCCGGAAGATTAAATTATGAATGGCTTAATTTTCTTTTTGCTTGTGTGTGTTTTTCAGGTGTTTCCTTTGGAAATAAATTTCTTTAGGATAAAAAAGTCACAATAAAATTTGATTAAAATAAATAGCTCACATTAGTTTTTGTTTCTGGTTTAGTCTGCTTTTATTTCATTTGTACTTTCTCTTAAATTGTTTATTTCACCTATTTCTCTTACTGCTTTTGACCTGTATTTTCTTTTGTTTCCTCTTGTCATTTTGTTTCCTATCATCACATTTTGTTGCAATTTTCATTTTCTATCTTTTACTGAATATAGCAAGCACATAGCAGAGGATTGCGTCCTTAAGAATTGCTCCTGACTTAACCAAGGAGACAGAATATTTTCCCTTCTGATTAACCCTATAGTCACCTCCTCTGACCCCTACTGTCTCAAAGCAGAACTGTTTAATTTTTCAAATACTAAGTTGGGAAACTAGCGAGGTTAACAGACTAGACTTATCCAGGAAGCAAATATTAAATCCATCTCTAGTATCAGTAAAGATGATTTCAAAGTATAACTATTGTCAACTAATGTCTGTGTATCTCTGAATCAAGTGTCTCTCCAGAGCCCAGAGCCATGGATCTACCTGTGTATCTTCTCCTCCACTCAGGTGCCTACAAGCAACTCAAAAGCAACATGCCACAACGGAACCATTATTGCCTCACTGCTCCAGAAAAAACTTGTTCCTCCTTGTCGCCCTTTTTCCTAAAGAAACGGAACTCTTTGCACGCCCCTGACCACCCAGCAGGGATCAGTGACATCGTCATCCAAGCAGGGGCCCAGGTCAGAAACTTGGGAATTTTCCTACACTTCCATCCCCCCAGTTCCCACACCCAAATTCTCTAATTCTGCCTTTTTTTAAAAAAAAATCTTTATTAGAGTATAATTGCTTTACAGTGGTGTATTAGTTTCTGCTTTACAACAAAGTGAATCAGCTATACCTATATGTATATCCCCATATCCTCTCCCTCTTGCGTCTCCCTCCCACCCTCCCTATCCTACCCCTCTAGGTGATCACAAAGCACCGAGCTGATCTCCCTGTGCTATGCAGCTGCTTCCCACTAGCTATCTATTTTACGTTTGGTAGTGTATATATGTCCATGCCACTCTCTCACTTCATCCAACTTACCCTTCCCACTCCCCTCCCTGTGTCCTCAAGTCCATTCTCTACGTCTGTGTCTTTATTCCTGTCCTGCCCCTAGGTTCTTCATAACCACTTTTTTTTTTTAGATTCTATATATATGTGTTAGCATATGGTATTTGTTTTTCTCTTTCTGACTTACTTCACTAGGTCCATCCACCTCACTACAAATAACTCAATTTCATTTCTTTTTATAGCTGAATAATATTCCATTGCATATATGTGCCACATCTTCTTTATCCATTCATCTGTCAATGGACACTTAGGTTGCTTCCATGTCCTGGCTATTGTAAATAGAGCTGCAATGAACATTTTGGTACATGACTCTTTTTGAATTATGGTTTTCTCAGGGTATATGCCCAGTAGTGGGATTGCTGGGTCGTATGGTAGTTCTATGTTTAGTTTTTTAAGGAACCTCCATACTGTTCTCCACAGTGGCTGTATCAATTTACATTCCCACCAACAGTACAGGAGCGTTCCCTTTTCTCCACACCCTCTCCAGCATTTATTGTTTGTAGACCTTTTGATGATGGCCACTCTGACTGGTGTGAGGTGATACCTCATTGTAGTTTTGATTTGCATTTCTCTAATGATTAGTGATGTTGAGCATCCTTTCATGTGTTTGTTGGCAATCTGTATATCTTCTCTGGAGAAATGTCTATTTAGGTCTTCTGCCCATTTTTGGATTGGGTTGTTTGTTTTTTTGATATTGAGCTGCATGAGCTGCTTGTAAATTTTGGAGATTAATCTTTTGTCAGTTGCTTCATTTGCAAATATTTTCTCCCATTCTGAGGGTTGTCTTTTCCTCTTGTTTATGGTTTCCTCTAATTCTGCCTTTTTAACGCCTGTCCCCTTCTGTGATTTTCAAACAGGAATATGAGGACATCCATGGACAGTGACATCATACCAGGTAATATACGAAGGCACAGAATAAACATAATGAATCTTCCTGGAATACCCTTCTCCCCTTGTCATCTTCATCATAACAAATAATGTAACACATCACATTTTATGAAAATACATGCATAAAGTATGTGGAATGCAAAATGAGCATGTTTTTAAAAGATGTTTTCTAACAATGCAAAGAAATGTGGTGCTATGATGGGATGCTCAGGGCTCAGTGACTATAACCTCAAAGGTCACACCATTGCTTCCCTGCGTTACTGGGAGGCTTTGGCAGAAGTAATTCTTGTGTCTGTAAGGAGTGCTCACGACTTGCTCAGGATATTCCCTCCTCTCTTCTCATGCTGCCACAGACCCTCTTTTCTCACTGGGGCTATTGCGATGACCTCCTAACTGCTCTGGCTCTCACCTCACTCAGCTCTCCATTACTCCCCACACTGCCCTCAGAATGGCACGTGAAAATGCTAAATTGATCTTGTCGCTTCTCTGTGTGAAATCATTCAATGACACTCACTTCATGCTGAATAAAACAAAAACCCCTTAGTATGACATATGATGCTCCTCAAATCTGGTCCCTGCCCCCTCAGTGTTCTCAGCTTCCCCCACTTCTCTCCATCCTAAGAATTACTCGCAGCTTGCCAAGCACATGCTTTCTCACAGGCCAGAGTTTCTGCACACCAAGTGTCTCTCCTGTATCTTCCATTCACCTGCTTAATCTAACATCCCATAATACTCAGTTCAACTATTACTTGTGAAAGTCCATTCTGGACTCTCCAGAAATGTTCAGGTTCCTCTCTGTTTGGTGCCTGCACAGCATTCGTTCTCGGTAACCCCCAACACCAACCCCTGTTCCCTTACCCAGAGCTCTGGGAAGCAGGGATTGTGTGTTGTTCCTCTCTGCTCTCAAAAGTCTATTCTACTCTGTAGTTTCTCTGAGACCATTGTTAAGGATACCCTCCTTTGCACCAGGAGGTCTCAAATGCAGTCCGAAGCCCAGCTGCATCAGAATGACCTGGAATAGTCTTTAAATTTAAGGATTCCTTGGTCTCTGAAATTTTGATTCAATAGCTCTAAATTAATAGTCTGTAGAGACTACGTCAAACATTTTAAATGATAACAATTTTAAAATTCCCCAGGTCATTCTGATGCAGCTTATCCATAGACTGGCATTGGGACCCACTGCATTCAACCCCTGTGATCATCTTGCTAGGGTTTAAATATTAAAACAAAAACATTATTATTAATACATTTACAAATACCTTCTTAAAATGGGTTAATTTAATAGCATTCTTTTTACTTCCGTGGGCTATCTTCCATCATATATTGACTATTGGTAACAATTGCATTATGAGGGCCCACTTCTGATTTTGTTTTCAAATTCTTGAGAGCTTCTTACTAAAGATTGCAAATCCTTAACTAATGTGGTTATGAGAGTTGTATGCCATCCACTTACAAAAATAACCTAGAATTTTATTTTACAAATAGCTGCAGAGATGTTAGAGGAGGAACATGAGTCTATTTTTTCAGTTAAGAATCTCTTAACAACAGCTGACTGCCTTTCTGCCAAGCTCCTGGCTTTGGCATCTTTATAGGAGAATAAGGAGATGGTTCAAAGCAAGTGACAAGCAATCTCACAGCAATAAACAAGCAAATAAACAAAAACTCAGGGGGTTCTTCTAACATCTAAAGTTAGTATCCATCAATCCCAATAGCATTTTTTTTTTTTTTTTTTTTTTTTTTTTGCGGTGTGCAGGCCTCTCAGTGTTGTGGCCTCTCCCGTTGCGGAGCACAGGCTCCGGACGCACAGGCTCAGCGGCCATGGCGCACGGGCCTAGCCGCTCCGCGGCATGTGGGATCTTCTTGGACCGGGGCACGAACACGTGTCCCCTGCAACGGCAGGCGGACTCGCAACCACTGCGCCACCAGGGAAGCCCAATCCCAATAGTTTTGAAGACAGATAAATATATGGGGTTGGATATTTAGCAAAGTGACTTTTTAAAAACAAGCCTGCCACCTGCCAAAAAGTTAAATAAGTGTTGTCCTTTTATAATCCTTGTTTTCATTGGAGACTTTCGACAGTCTTCCATTGCTGCCGCTATACTCTAAGGTCATGGATCTCTTTTGAAACTAAAAGAAAATGACTTGAAGAATGCAAAGGTGGCAAATTATGTCGACAACAGATTTGAATTTTGAAAACAGCCAGGAGATACGTGGCTCCAACTCTGATGAAAAGTTGAAAAAGAGGCAAGAAAATATGCTATATAGTGAAAGTAATTTTTGGTCTGGTTGTAATTCATTTCTGAAGCCAATTGCAAAAGTGTATATCTTAAAATTTTCAGAAAATGATACTATCATTTGAATAAGAATAAAGCTTCCTATTATGTATTCTAATTTTGAAAATATTTATTTGGAGTTTTATATGCTAGAAGGTGAGTAAAGTCAATCACATCCCTTTATAAGTTCGGGGTTAGAAATTATTAGTTTAACATCGGGCTTTTTAACTACTTTATGCATTATATAATTTCAGAATGAAACAAATCTTTTTCAAGAAGAAAAAAGCAAGCTTTTCCAATTTGCATTAGGATAACCAAATCAACAGATGGCTACTGTCTCTGTTCTTCTCCCAGTTCTGTTCTCTACGTAGGTTTTCTGTAGCGTTCGAGGCAGTTTTTCAGTTGAGAGCAAGAATTTAGGGAAAGGAATAGACAGAGTGTTCACCCAAAGAACTACTTTCATAGAAAGCAGAAAGTTCCTGGCATAATAAAATATAAGCTCCATAGGAGGCTTGGGCTGTACAGCTCTGTGCCCGAGGGGTATCACTGTTGGGGGCCCAGAGTGTGCACAAGATGTGACAGCGTAGAACTGGCGGTGGGAAGGAGACAAAGACTCTCTCCAGTCCTTGGAGCTGATCCCACCTTGGGCAAAACTGAGAAGCAGACCAAGTTTGTATCGAAACCCTTCTCTTCCCCCTTGAATTATCATGCCCCCTTTTCTAATGATCTTTATTAAGATGTTAGCTAATAATTACTTAAGGAATACAAACAAGGTAACCCAACAAATAAGGCAATAAGTGAGCTGGAGGCAAAAATGTTTCTCTTACTATGGGAATAATTTTCCTATTTACCCTCAGTGACCACAGCAGCCTTGAGACTCTTATCTCATTCTCTCATGCTAAGCATTACCCTGAAGGTATATTTATAACTTCATATAGTGTTATTAAAGAGAAAACAATGCTCAAAATCTAAGAAGAGAAAGCTCAGTGTCCAATCTGTGGTCTTTTCCTAACTTGAGGAGATGCTGTGTGCAGGGAGACCTCTAACCCCACTATCCCAACTGGCACCAGGCTGGTGGCCAGCAATTCTGCCCCCTGGTGCTGCTTGATCACCCTGTTCACGCACCCATGCTGCCTTTGTTTCACTGCCTTGTGAAGAGTTTATCAAATAAGGCAGTGATATCTAAATTAGAGAAAAGAACTCTTTAGCCTTGATCTTGAGCAACTAAGCCAGTTTTCCTGGTTTTGGTTTTGGGTTTTTTTTTCTGATTTTTTTTTTCCCCTCTTCATTTGTAGCAGTCATGGAAACTGACTCTTTTTGCAGATCTTTGGGTCTTGACATTACTATGACAGGGGAACCATAAGGAAGGGAAGGAAGTCATTGTTGCAATGACTGAGAGTCATTTTATTTGAAATTTTTAAGGGGTGATAACTCATTTGCAGATTATCACATTGTATTTGAGATGTAACCTGTTGGAGGCACAAGCATGTGTAAGGTGTGAAGCATGTGTAAGTTGTGAAGCACGGAGACATGAAAGTGGGAAGAACCAAGACCCATTTAGGCCTTTATTCTGGTGACAGAACCCCTGATCCCTGCTCTTCTATAATCAACTCTCAGTTTGAGTTTGATTCAGTATTTGTTACACTTCCCTGAATAATCTCTTTTCCCCCCACCTCCAAAATAAGAAGAATAATAAAGTATGCAAACCAAAATAAGTACAGTTATAAAATTGAAGGTTAGAACTCAGGAAGCCCACTGTGAATTTACCCACATTTCATCTTTGTCTCCCTACCCCAGGGTGGTATAATTTAGAAAGTTACAACCATGTTTTATATCTATTCATATTTTGATAATGCAAATGCATATTGTAGACCTTGAAAATAAAACTATAAATTTAGTTAGGCCCATTCTTCCAAAGTGATCTTTTCTCCCATCTTTGGCTAGAAAATACTAAAAATAATATTGCTACTGAAGGAAAGTATCCATATTTATTCATCGGAGCTAAATAGAAATAAAACTATTTTATGTCAACACAATAAAGTAATAAGATGAGAGAGTTTCATTAATTGCTGGTTCAAATATATATTTTACCGTGACGTAATCATAAATGTTCCTGTAATAATAAAGGTAACGACAATAATAACAATAAGCGTCTGTCCCTTGCATGTAGAGATGAGTCTTCTCACTATGCCTGCTGGAAGCTCTAGGAGAAACATTATGAAGGCAAATTAAGCACGCTGATGGCACTATCTTGACCCCCTTTAGGCAATCATTCCTGGTTCCCGGAGCAGTTTCCCATTTCCCGCTCCCTTAGCCCCTTAAGGGCGCATCATTCTCACAGACAGTAAACTCCAGGACACAGAGCTTCCTGCCTCCTTTCCCTTCGCCCAGACTTTCCTGGCAGTTGCACAGGCCACTGATTGCAGAACACATCCCACCTCCAGCTCTAAGTCATCACATCTTCAGATTCAGCCACACGCCAGTTTCCCTCCAGCAGGAGCTGGACAAGATACAGGTAGGCCGTCTGGCTTCTACAGAGGGTGGGCTTTAGTTTTATGTCACTCTCTCTATTAACTATTCACCACGAAGTGTTGTCTTTTCTTTGACCCTAAACCCCCCATTTGTACCCTGAATCATCTTTTTAATCACCCAGACCCAGACCCAGTGCCCCATGACTCTCACTGGCTTTCAGCATTATTTCCCAAATCAATTGATTCTGTTACAATGGTGCCCCCTTTCCGATAATGGGGGATCTAATCTCGACCTTTCTTCAGTTTCAAAACTGTAACCCAGTTTGTAAGACTATGCTTTTTTCTTGGCTTTTATTATGAGAACTGTGTTGTAGTTACTTGTCCAAGTATCTAGGAATGAGCAGGTAGTCTTGCTTTGCTGCGATAACCAAGAAAAATTTAGTGTGTCAACTCTGTGAAGTTAAGAAATAATATGGTTCAGATTATTCAATCAATTTAGCTAAAATAGAAAATCACTTCATTAGCCCACCAAAAATTTGTACGTTTTAAGCAAAACCAGTCACAGAACCTCAAATTCACTCCTCTGATTCCTCAAAGCGTATTGGCATGATCTACATTTCCATTAGCAGTTCTGGCTGGTGGATCTGGCTTCAATCCTTGAAAATTTTGTTTTCACAAACAACTTCGCTATCCACATCACAGCTTAGACCCAATTCCAGGCTATGCTTGTCAGGAACTGTGAAGAATCTGAAATTTTTACCCTTCTTGCAAGCTAACAAGAGATCCTGCCAGTTTCATGAATGCTGGCAAAAAACAAAACACTCCTGGATCAGAGACAAAGCAATTTATTACTCACATAAAGAGCAGTAGTCAGAGTTTAAATTTTCTTATGCTGGCTCCTAAGTCTCAATTCTGTGAGATAATGCAAAGGTGACAGTTGCACATCAAGGGGATTGCATTACAAACGGAAGCACAGTGAGTTTAGGGATTCCAAATCTTTTGTAATAGGCAGGAAGAAGAACTGCCCTTTGCTCCAGAGAAAGACAATATCTCCATCTTTCAAGGCTGTTTGCTATACAAACATCCTTTAAGAGATCATCCAGAACAAAGGCAGTTAGTCTTTCTAGTCACAAAATATACAGTTAGTCCTTCTAGTCACAAAATATGCAAAAAAACCTATGGAAAGTTGTCTCCCAACATTTTCTCATTTCTGTACTATCTTGTCTTCTGGAGAATTTTCTCTTTAGTACATCATTTTGTCGCCACAATAATTAATCCCACAGAGGCCGGGACCAAATCAATTATTGGGGTCCCCAACTGGGACCAACATCAATCAGGGGACACAGGTAACGATGCTTCCTACATGACCTCTCCGGTGGCTGGTAAGCCTCAGGGTTCCCAGTTCAATTCAAATAATTGAATCTATTATTTTTGGAGATGCTGTCTATCTTAGTCAGTTCAGGCTGCCTTAATAAAATACCATAGACTGAGTGGCTTTAACAACAGAAATGCATTCCTCACAGTTCTGGAGTCTGGACAATCCGAGATCAGGATTCTGATGAGAGCCCTCTTCCTAGTTTGTAGACAGCAGTCTCTTAGCTGTGTCCTCACACGGTAGAGAAAAAGATTATCTCTCTCTTGTGTCTTCTTATAAGGGCACTAATTCCATTCATGAGGTTGCCACTCTCATGACCTAATTACCTCCCTGAAGCCCCGTCTCCAAATACCATCACATTGGGAATTAGAGCTTCAACACATGAATTTTGATCAGACACCAGCGTTCAGTCCATAGAGCTGCCTTAGGGCTATTAGTCCAACCTGCCTGTTTTTCCATGCCACCTTAATGGCTACAGGAACAGGGCTTGAAAAGATGACAATGAGGTAATGACAGGTGCTTGAGGTAATGACAGGTGCTTGAGGTAATGACAGGAGTTTTGCATGGGAAGTTCAGGATCTTGGGCCATCTTTGATGCTTCTAATAGAATCCTAGGTAAAGTTTTGGGGAATAGAGATCAAATTATGGTCAGAGTCATGTGGCAAGAGACGGAAGACCCAGCAATTAGTTTATTTCAAGGTACTCACAACAGTTTGGGAGAAACACACCATAACATTTTCCTGGGTGAGGAAAGCTCTGGGGTTAATTCTGAAAGACAGAGATCAATAATGTCCCTCTTTCCCCTGTAACCCCCAGGGTCTACAGTGTTCGCTCCCCAGGTTGCTGCTCTCCTTTTATCCACCCTCCACACCCCTAAAAAAGGCAGTGTGTCCTATTCCAGTAGCTATAACTTCACCATTTTTCCCAACCATCCTCTTCCTTCATCCAGAACTAGAGTCATCCAGAAGTAGAGTCAAAAATGTTTTTGAGTTAATTTTTGAGGCAGTCATTCCAGTACTCGAAATACCAGAAGGCAGTGGATGGTCCGGAGCATGGGAAATCTCTCAGATAGCTTGACTAACCACCCATTATCGTATGGCTTCTGTGATAGAGCCTCTCCATTGGCAGAGTATAAGTGGTCTAGAAAGGCAGAAATATGATATAGACTAGTTCAAGGGCTACAGTAGTGTGGCCAGAGTTGGCTGGTCAAACTGCAACAACTTCACAACCTGGAAAGTGTCAGCAGTGATCAGGATACACTAATAGCCCCAAGAAGGGGGTCATACGTCTGATAGTCTCTCAAGAGTAGGCAGGAACCATACCCCATGTACAGTGGCTTCCCCATCAACCTTTAGCAGGAGTCATAAATCCATCATGCAATGGTAGCCTCTGCATCAGAAACATGGAGTCCTCCACTCTGTGTCCAGTCTATCATGGTCATTGTGTTGTGAGATCTGGTATGAAGATGGATACAGGCAATGATGCTGTCACTCAGGGCAGCACAGCCTCCATCAGCAGCTTGATTGCAGACAACTTCATGGGAACACACTCCTACAGTAGATGTCTACGTAAGTGACTCGGTGATTCATCACCAGCCATGATTTGCATCTTTTACTCATGGCCCCACAGAGGAGTATCTTCAATCTGTCTATAGTTTTCCACGTGGCAAACTAAGCAGCCAAGAGTCAGTAAAAATGTAATGAGGTTCATCAAGGAGAGTATCAACCAGGGCTATAAGGACGACCTTGAGTTCTGTCCATTGACTAGAGTGATCACTTCCATTTCCGACTCTGCATTGCTGGCATTGAGGTTGAACAGCTGCAGAAGCCCAGGACACCATCAAGTTTCAGATTAGCCGAACCATCCCTTGAACTAAGCACAGGTCTTTAGGGGATCCTCAGAGAACTGAAGTCCTCCTTGAGCCAGTGGCTTTGCTTCAGGTGGCTAAATGGAGGATAAAGTTTCCCTCCAAGTGGCAGCTGTCCTTTCCAGCTCTTTAGAGATTGAGTCCCAGTGAGCCCACCATAAAATGGGCACATCAGGCTGGAGAGTTATAAGGCATACATGGGTCAGACGTTCAGTTTCCAAAAGATCTTAGTAGCAAACTTCTTTGCATTCTCTAAGCAGTGTACTCGGTAACAAGGTTAGGTGGATAATTCCAAAGTTCCAAGGGCCACCTCCAGGTGGAGGCTGCCTCCCTTTTGCCAGAGATGTCAATAGGAAAAATCATCATTTACATAGACTGTCATCAGTCAAAGCTTTGTGCACAACTTGCAAAGATTCCTGTTGATTCCAGCCCTACTCAAAGGATGCCCCTTTGCAGTGTAGCTGATACAAAAGAACAAGTAGAATATCCAAGTGAGGTCCAATATCCAAAGAGTCCAGTACATTATTTGGCCTCTTTGGTGAAGAAGCTGAAGAGACAGTATTTTTCCTTAACTGCTGGAGGGATTGAGTGCTTTGTGAATCCACCCACATAATCTCTAAAAATGTTACCTTAATACATTCCCAGCACTCTGCACTTACTCTTCAATAAACATCTGCTGACTTCCAGGATCACTGTGTAAA
Organism: Aethalodelphis obliquidens; assembly: GCF_003676395.1. NCBI lineage: Eukaryota > Metazoa > Chordata > Mammalia > Artiodactyla > Delphinidae > Aethalodelphis > Aethalodelphis obliquidens. The sequence goes on along the minus strand of NW_020837959.1, from coordinate 18,087,242 downwards.
GTAAACCCCAAGTCGTAGCTCTCTTCCTCTGAAGGAATTACTAATTGTACCATCCCATGATCTTCACATTCATCCACCGATAGCTACAGATGACATACTTAACATGTTGGATGTCCCGTATAACAAAATGTTTGTGAAAAGGCAAAACAGAGTTAAAATCCAGGCTATCAGTATCCCCACAGGTAAGTATTGGGACATGCATAAAAAATTGAGCAAGAGGTGAAATTTTTTTTTTTTTTTTTTTTTTGCGGTACGCAGGTCTCTCACTGTTGTGGCCTCTCCCATTGCAGAGCACAGGCTCCGGACGCGCAGGCTCAGCGGCCATGGCTCATGGGCCCAGCCGCTCTGCGGCATGTGGGATCCTCCCGGACCGAGGCACAAACCCGTGTCCCCTGCATCGGCAGGCGGACTCTCAACCACTGCGCCACCAGGGAAGCCGAAGAGGTGAAATTTTTGAGAGTTTCTCCAAATAGGAATAAGGTTGGCCCTCCAGGCTGACCTAGAGTGTTTGTGTGCTGTACAGTACTGGTCATCAGGAATACCTACGCAATCCAGAAAAGACCACTGCATAGAGACAGAAGTATATTAACAGTTGCCAGGGGAAGCAGGGAGTGAGGGGTGACTGCTTCATGGGTATGAGGTTTCCTTTTGGGGTGGTGATCGAGTTCTAGAACTAATGCCATTGAACTGTACATTTTAAAATGGCTAAAGTAGTGAATTTTATGTTATGTGTATTTTACTACAAAAAAAGAGATGATTTACAGAACTGAGAATGAATTTTTAAGTTGGGGACACCAAACCCATTCTAGGGATGGTGTGGGCAGAAAAGACAATAGATGAGCGAGAAGGAGGCATAAGTCTAAGTGTATCTAGAAGAAATGAGGAATAGATACTTATATTAAATGACATCAAATTTCTGTTAGACCTTTATGTGTTACAGTGCAACCAAAATTTTGCAATTTTTAAAAATATTCAAACTTGTAATTTAGTAGAAATGGTCCACTAGGCTTGCAGCATGTACTTAAATTAGCCATCAGGTCAAAACACTTAACAGCACATTTTCCCTGTCGTTTACATTTCAATTTACTGTGGTGAGTAATAATAATCTTTCTTGTGAAATGTAGAATTTACATCAGTGCACTAATTGTCTTGGATTCTAAACCCAAGTTACAGCATTGGAGCGGGGATTTCTTAGTTGTGCTTTCTATACAATAGGATTATAGCTCAGGGGCACAGTGAGTAATGAATTTAAATGATTTCTTCTGATATATAATTCCACCAATAAATATTTATCTCTGTGGAATGCTCCAATGATGCTTTTTAAGAGTGAAACTCAACAAGATGTGTATAACTGGTGACCATGCAGAGCACCTTATGGCTGTCCTATAAATATTAAAAGAATCAAAATGCAGGGCTTCCCTGGTGGCACAGTGGTTGGGAATCCGCCTGCCAATGCAGGGGACACGGGTTCGAGCCCTGGTCTGGGAAGATCCCACATGCCGCAGAGCAACTGGGCCCGTGAGCCACAACTACTGAGCCTGAGCGTCTGGAGCCTGTGCTCCCAACAAGAGAGGCCACGACAGTGAGAGGCCCGTGCACCGCAATGAAGAGTGGCCCCCGCTTGCCACAACTAGAGAAAGCCCTCACACAGAAATGAAGACCCAACACAGCCAAAAATAAATAAATAAATTTATTAAAAAGAAAAAAAAAAAGAATCAAAATGCAAACATGGAGACCAAGAATGCCTAGAAGGAAGAAGTCCTTGCTGAAATAGGAGCACCTCCTTTGGTGCTACAACGTAAGAAACATTAAAGCCTAAGGAAGCCCCATTTTTATTCAGTTCTATCAAGATGTGTTAACTGGGGGAAACAGTCTAGGGATATTTTCGTTTTTGAGACCATCTGTCTCTTTAAATGAGCTTTATTTAAATGAATGAATTTAAGCTGAGGCTAAACAAAATTAGTCGGCAGCAATGGATTATTTGGGCAACTGGCTTCTACCTCCTCTCAGTTTCTAGAGCAATGTTTATGCTTAAGTTGCCAACTAGCATCATGATATCATAGGGTCTTCCTCCCTCATTAGACTGTGAGATCCCTGAGGGCAAGGATTATTATGTCTTACTTGTATTAGTCATTGCAGGTTCTAACCATGTTAACTATTTAACCATTAAATAAATGTTTCTTGATAAAGATAGGCTGCAAATAAGCTAAACTTTCTATCAGCGTGTCTCCCATGTATACAGTGGTCAGTTATGGTTTCTAAAGCTGATGATGAGAAAAATGAATATATTCCCCACAGGCATATCAGGAAAGAGGACCCGGCCTCAGCTCCTAAAGGGTCCCAGGGTAAAGAGAAAACAGATTAGGGGAATTTGGCCTCTCTTAGGGGCTTTGGGATGGCTTTTCTGGCTCCATAGGAGCCAGTTTGCTTGATTTGCTTGGTATTCTTTTTTGCTTTTGTTTTTGTTTTTTTTGTGGTACGCAGGCCTCTCACCACTGCAGCCCCTCCCGCTGCGGAGCACAGGCTGTGGACACACAGGCTCGGTGGCCATGGCTCACGGGCCCAGCCGTTCCGCGGCATGTGGGATCCTCCCAGACCGGGACAAGAACCCGTGTCCCCTGCATCGGCAGGCGAACTCTCAACCACTGCGCCACCAGGGAAGCCCTGCTTGGTATTCTTTAACCAAAGTTGCAACCAGGTGTCCTGCCTGAAATCTACTTCACAGAGAGGAATTTCCTGTGTTATAAACTAGTTGCAGTATCTTCTCCCACATCCACTTCCCTTCACCATGGTCATTTACCGTAACAGGAGTCACTCATAATGAACAGTAGACAGAGGTTTCAGGTAAGTGACACTTGGGGTCCTGTCTTTTTATGATCTCCCATCATGGAAGAACCATAAATCAGACCATTCATATTGCAGAGGTTTCTGACAATTCCACACTTCTTGCCCCTCCCCTTCCCCTGCCCCCACTATATGCTAACTCCAATATTTCGACTTGCAGATCCCAAGTCTTCTAAAGTATATGTGTTGGTTTGATTAAACAAGGGTAGTTCTGATTAAGAGGGCTATAAAACCCAATAAGAGAAAAATGCAAGCTGGTTTAGGGAGTATTCTACAGCAATTAGTTGAGAAACAAAGAAAAACAAGAAAAGTCAACACACAAAATACATCTACTCTTTATTTTTTCACATTTCTAGTCAGAACAGAAAAATAGTAATAATAATAATAATACCATGAATAACCTTTGTTGAGGACTTATCTGTGCCAGGCACTATAACAAATATTTTATGTATATAGATACATTTAATTTTCACCTCAAACTCACCAGGTAGCTAATCCTATTATCCCCATTTATGGTTGAGGAAACCAAGGCAGAGAATAAATAAATAACTTGTGCAAACTTGATGCAGGCAGTAAATGGTGGAGGCCAGGAGGAAGCTGAGGAAGTCCTCAGCTTACACTAGACAGCTTGTCCTGGAACTGCATAGACACTTCTGTTCTTCAGCAGGCTTCAGTCTTATTCTGTATGAAGATTATTCTTTCATGTAACTTAATATTAATCAGATATATAAAAGTTCAACTTCGTGAAAAGCAGGAAAAAAAATCCACAGGACCGGAAGTGGGAAACACTCTAATTGCTCTCTCTCTCTCTTTTTATTCCTAAAACAGGCTGGGCAAACTAGTAGCTGAAAAATACTGATGTCACTTGAAAGAGATTGCTTCTTTCCTTCCCTCTTCTCCTCCAATTTTGAGCCTCAACCCGTTGGAAACTGGTATGAATGTGCATAATGATGACTTCTGAGTGATCATCATGAAATGACTTTCCCCAGTAACGTTAGATTTATCTGCTGATTTTAATACCCTTCATTCTAAAATGCTATTATCCTGAGTGCATGCAGGGGACAGTACACTTAGTCATAAGTGATGGATGAATTCATTATCTTCAGCCAATTTTAATGGGTCAACCAGAAAGAAAATCACCAGTCAGTTTGGGCTATTAAACATTGCTACCTCACGTATCTTATGAAGCCAAATATAAAAATGGGTGGCTTTACATTTCCCTGTCAAGACAACAAAGGTCACCTATCACAAACTTGAGAGACATTCGCGTTTATTTCTTTGTCCTGAATAAAATGGAGAATGTCAAAGTTTTTTTAATCTTTTTCCATTGTGAACTGCATATTTCAGAACTGAGCACCCCACAAAGAGGAAAGGTGTTTCGAAGGAATTCAGAATAAGGAGGTTTCGCTGCAGAGAAATAGAGGTTGACATTAATGGATTCTCTGGGTGACATTATTAATCTGATGGCACTACTGAATTCTAGGGCTTCAGACCCATCATTAGGAGCTGAAAGTAAAAACACTGGTGTGGAATATAAGTAAGGATGCCCGTGAGTATCACAGGCTGTTTTCTACCCTCAGCTACTAGAAATCAAAAACATTTAATACACATGAATGATGGGGCCGGGGGAAGGAAGGTCCAAGAGGGAGGGTATATATGTATATGTATAGCTGATTCACTTCGTTGTACAGCAGAAACTAACACAACATTGTAAAGCAATTATATTCCAATAATAAAAAATAAAAGAATGTTTGCTTTTCATATCTCAACCTCTCTTTTCTATTGTTGGTTGAGAAACCTCAACTTTTTGGCTTCTAAATTATCATTTTTCATTTGACTCATCAACTGGTACCTTTTCTCTCAGACCCAGTTCTAAACATCTGCAGCTGTTGATTATAGGAATGGCAAACAGGTATATCCTTTAGGTTCTACATTAGGGACATAACTCAGGGAGCTGTCCTTACTCAATGATTCCTACTTAAAAGACAGTCTTTTACATACACTTGCTTGAAAAGTGAATATATGTTTTTCTGTATATAACTACGTGACCTGGAGCTTCTTTGAGGCTTACAGTTTCCAGTGTTTAAATTTAGTTTTTTAAACATTTTTTTAAAAGTTATTAAATTTATTCTAAAATCATGAAGTAGTCAGCAAGTAATCAGAATCTGAAAGCTATGACTACTATCTCAGAAAGCATGCTTCTTCCTGCTGTTTACACAACTCAAAATCAATTTATTAAATGCCTTACGACAATAAATAATTTTCCATAAAAGTTAATTGTACTAGATGTGAATTTCATGAAGTTTGAATTTTTTTCTTCAATAACCCAAATAATAACTATTTAAATATGATCCGATTCTTTTAATTAATGTTAATTATTTAAGAATTCCTTGAGACCCTGTGGGACATTTCCTGTCAGTTTATAGATGTTGGTACAACATTCAAGGGTTACCTTGACTAAAATCAGACAAACTCTTGCCAAGTAGAGCGGACATGGCTAAATTCTTTTCTCAAAGTTCATAATGTTAATGGAGACAAAGCAGCTTGCTTTTTTGCTCAGCTGATAACCGTCCTACTTATCAAAATAGCAAAACATAGGTAAAGAGTGAAACTGGTAATCCTAAAATGCTTTGAAAAGTATAAAAATCTGCAGAAATTATTAAATAGAACAAGAATCCTTCCTTGTCTTTCTCCCATTTCCTTCATGAATTGAAACTATCCTCGAAAAACAATGATTTCCTTAAGAATGCTCACCAGTACGAAAACTTGAGTAAAGGTATGTTTCGTTCTGCAAACTTATAGTTACTTAGAAGTATTAAAATATATTTCAGACCTTATTTCTAAAGTGGACACAATATTGTCCATAGTTTTAAAAAGCCTTGCCATATTATAACTTACTAAAATAAATCTTAACAGAAGTTCTCAAAGATTGTAAGCAGATGCAAGTTAGTTCTACCATATCCTATGTTTATGAATATGGCCCAGAAATGCTAGAGAAGGCTTTAAGCTGTAACATATAAGACAAGTCCATCTGTTTATGTCATCTGGTACTCTTTATGTGACACGGTAAAGATGATAAAAAGAAAATGAAATTCATATAGCATTTTATCTAAGAGGTTTCTATAATTGAATTCTTAAGGATTTTAAAATTTTCTTTTCTTTTTTCTTTTAACTTGTTACTAATTAAAATAGCAAACTTATATTTTTAATATGTTCTCCTTTGCTTAAAGTGATGTTATTGTTATTCACTAGCCCAATCTGATGTCTTCAAATTAGCTTTTTTTAAAAAAAATTTACCGATTTCTCAGCCTATCACTCTGTGGAAACACATAAGAACACACCTGCTTGAATTAGTCCTCTGTTTTTCGTGTTTTTAAGCTGTATGTTAATATTCAATAGTATACTCATGATCTAATAATGTAAAGTCAGAGTTCTCACCACTTTCATTTAGATCCTTATCACTTTGTTCATCCATTGCAGTACCTTCCTAACTGCTGCCCCAGACTACAACCCTCAAACTCTAATCTCTCCAATCCAAGCCAAAGTCCACCTAAAACTTCATCGTAAGGGGTATATTACGGCCAGTAAGAGGAGCACCTTGCGCCCAAATCCACCCTCAAGGACGTGTGATCAACATCAGACTCGTTGGGCAACAGCAACACTAGGAAATGGAGTATGAGACACATCAGGCTGGAGAAGCCAATGGTTTGGGGGCAGCACGGAGTTACTCCATCTTTGATGAGTTTCATCAGAGTGCTTGTTACCCAAGCATTCCAGATAACACAGTGAGTGCGTCTGGAGCACCTTCCTGATGGCAAGGGGCCTCCCATCTATTGGGAGCCATGGGGCAACCTAGTGAAGGGAGGCATGAAATAAATACCTTAGCCAAAGCCACTCCAGGCTTTAGGGTGTGCTTTTCATTGGGATGTCCTTCCTCCTTCGTTGTCCTTTCTTCTTCCTCCTCCCTCCTCCTCTACCCCTACTTCTCTTCCTTCCTTCTTCTCCTTCTTCAATTCATTCATTTGTTCAACACGTATCCATGAGTGAATGCCAGGGCTGTACCAGGCACTTTATTAGTTACAAATAAAGAGTGGTTCACAAACCACTTATCGTCACTTCCCTCCTAGAGCTTTCAGTGAATCAAGGAAAATAAATATCAAACAAAAAATTATATCTATCATGGTACCAAGAAAGAGGAAGGTCGAAATGTGATGGAAGCAGCAATAGAGACCCTAATATAACCTGCAGAGAGAAAAGGCCACCTGGAAGAGCTGACACCTAAGCTGAACTCTGACAGGAACACAGATCAACTAGAGGATGTGGTGGGAGTGGCAGCATAGAGGACCAGGAGTGTCGCAGATAGAGGAAGGCGCTGAAAATTCCAGAAGAGGGAGGAAAAAAGAGTGAGTGACAAAAGGCGGCTGGATGCCAGAAACTGAGAGAAATTCAACCCGGCCAGAACAATGAGTGGGGGAGACCCAGGAAGGAGACAGAAGCATCAGGTACAGAGTAGAAAATAACTGAGCAGTGCCAGGTCCTGGTAAGGAGGAAAGAATAGTCTCCAAAGTGACAAGAGAGGACACAGCCTTATTCAAGAGAGGAGCACCTCTGCCAGTGCGACAGGAGGGAAGGAAGGAAGAAAGGTTTGCAGGTTTGGTGGTGGAAAGTTGAGGGAGCGCCTCTCAGAACTTATTTTATTTTTTCTGTTGAGTAGCTAGTGAGCTCATTTGCTGTGAGTGAGGGGGTGGATATTTGAAATAATTGTGTGGTGCACAGGGGCATGAGTCCAGTTGGGAAATATATTAAGATTACCAGGCAGGGCTTCCCTGGTGGCGCAGTGGTTGAGAGTCCGCCTGCCAATGCAGGGGACACGGGTTCATGCCCCGGTCCGGAAAGATCCCACCTGCCGCGGAGCGCCTTGGCCTGTGAGCCATGGCCGCTGAGCCTGCACGTCCGGAGCCTGTGCTCCACAACGGGAGAGGCCACAGCAGTGAGAGGTCCGTGTACCGCAAAAAAAAAAAAAAAAAAAAAAAAAGATTACCGGGCAGTACTGAAGGTCCAGGTGAGGTGATGACTCTAAGTTTCTAATGGTACCAACCTTCTCAGTTTTCTCCAGCAAGTCTTATCGAGCAGAATAATGGCATAGAAGTTGGATTCATCTAGAAATGACGACTTGCCAGGATGGTGTGATGAAAAGAACAGAGGCCAGAGCTATTTGTAGGATAGTTGCTGAAATGACAGTCGAGACAATTTACCACCAAAACCGAGGAGAGAAAACTAGAAGGGGCTGATGTGTAGGGAGTATGCAAAACAATCAGATGACTATAAAGAACTAAGGTTATCGCGTAAGCAAGGAAACAAGTGATCCAACTCTGCGGGTCTACCCTCCTCAAGCTTCTGGGCCAGAAAGACTCAGAAGTAACACTCTCGCAATACCCACTGGAAGCAGAAGGTAGGGACACAACACCACCCCCACCAGTTTCTGCACACAATGAGGCCAGCTGGGAGAACAGAACGTGATGGTAAAAACTAGAGAAGTATTGAAGAACAGGAAGAACAGGCGAATGGGCAGGAAAGAGGAAAGGAAGAGGTGGTCTGAACTTAGCAAGGTAAGATTGATAGGAGCCATGAAACAGTAAGTGAACAAAACAGCCATGATAGAGATAAATACCGTGGAGAAAATTAAAATATGGTGACATGATGTAGAGAGACAGGATGGCTGTTTCATATTGGGTAGTCAGGGTGTCTGGGGAGATACCTTTTAAGTTGAAATCTGGATGACAAGAAACATTCAGTTTTGATACATGTACGGAAAGAACCATCCAGAAAGATGATAGAGCAAGCGCAGATGCGCTAAGACGGGAATGAGCTTGGAGTGGAAAGAAGGCCACCACACCGTGGTGAGGGAGCAGAGAGGAAATGCTAAGAATGAAATCCAAGTGATATAGTCTACACTGGGTAGAGCTTAACAGAAAAAAGGGAAGGAGTTTGCTCTTTCTTAGATCAGAAGATTAAAGAGGAGGGGTGATCGGCTTTACGCTTTAAAAGTTGACTACGGGGCTTCCCTGGTGGCGCAGTGGTTGAGAGTCCGCCTACCGATGCAGGGGACACGGGTTCGTGCCCCGGTCCGGGAAGATCCCACATGCCGCGGAGCGGCTGGGCCCGTGAGCCATGGCCGCTGAGCCTGCGCGTCCGGAGCACAGGCTCCGGACGCGCAGGC